>NC_134569.1:10766130-11126130 GCF_050947875.1 Dermacentor variabilis
TTCTCCTCACGCAGGCGACACAGTGTTTCTTTAACCCCTTCCTCCGGGAATGTTTGTTGTTGCCGTCTGTAAACTGAGCATTGCAGCACGCTTTCTTCCTGCTGGGTGCACTACAACCACCTCGCCGTGCCAGGAGCCCAAAGCGTCGGGTCCGCTCGACACAGCCTTTGTTTCTGGTCCCTAGAGGCTACGTTTACGCCACCAATGAGCCCTTTAACGTTTTGTCTCGTTAGATGTATTGCTGTTTTTTCCACCGAACGTTTGTCGCCAATCCCGGCTGTTTGTCCCGAAGCTTTTCAGCGCTGCTCTAGATTTCTACGGTGTACGAGCTGCACTGTTATTTCTTTAGAAGCTGTGTTCTGTATGCTTTTCTCGAACAAGCATGTTTTCTCATTGCGTTCCACTACTGGGAAAACCTGATACCGGCTCTTAAGGCAGAGCATGTCGTGCCTCGTACGTGATCCTGCTTGCAGACGCTATGACATTCCCAGATATTTGCGCAGCTGTTTCGGTGTCTTGCTGCCCACAGTATTTATTTCCTTCTTTCTTTCTTTCTTTTCGCCGCAAGCTTGCTAGCGTATACACCAAAACAACAATATACTGCGCTCACATCGCCTTCTTATGAACAGCAACAGCGATAATCTCTTTTCGCAGAAACCTCGTGCAATGATACCTGCGCATTTTTCCTGTATCGGGAAATCAAATTTATGGGCTGCAGGCCCCGTCCGAATATTTTCGTCAGTTTTACAGCTAATGAAGGAGAGGAATAAGCAAAATGAAAGACCCGAGGAAGAATTTCCCGATGCAGATCTAATCAGTATACTCGCCTACTTCTGCGTCTTGTTGCATTTACAGCCTCAAAAAATATGACATGGAGTGCTGCTCCAATATAACCTTCTAGGGAAAGAAAAAAAATAATGCTACTCTGGATAATACACACGGCACAAAACTTACAGAAACAGAGCAAAACACTCAACAAACTAGAGGACATTGCCTCCAAGAAGCGTTAAAGGTGTCTTCCTTGCGCGAGATGCACGGTCACCGTTAGCCGGGGGGCCAAGCACGTGTCGTGGTTGACAGCCTTCGACGTATACTAAGTGCGCACGTCAGGGCATTTTGGAAGAAGCCGAGTAGGACAATCATGCGAACATCGGCTCCCGTTTGCAAAATGTTTTCGGCGGAATTTTTAAGTTTTCCCAGTGGATTGTGTTACTAACAGACGCCTCAAGAGGACAACGCTGATACCAAGTTTTGGTTGGTAGGTGGACTTTTCGCCTTTTTACCAGTGTTTTGCGCCCGAACCATGCTGCCGAACCATGCTGCCGACACACCTGGCGTCGTACCCATCTGCTACTAGAAGGGCTGCTTTTGCCTTTTCCATCCGAAGATGGAAGTTTCGGTGGATGGGGAGGACTTTCCTCCGGAACTGTTTTTGGAAGATTTGGGCTAGCAGAGGGCTAATGCCAGGCGTTCGTTGAGCAGAGCGGCCAACGCCAGAGGTGTCGAGTCCATGATGGAAGGAGTTAGCACCAAGTCGCCTGCCGGAAATCGGCAGGATTAAGAGAAGGGTGCTCAAGGCCGGACAGATGCCCCCGCTCCTCAAAGAAGCCGCCACAGTAACAATTAGGCCGAGGGAGGATTAGACTTGTCCAAAGCCGGGGCAACGACCGTAGACAGAGCGATCATGGGGGCAGCAGGAGTCGGCGAAGCCAAGGCCGGATCAGAGGTCATCTGCCTGAACGCGCAGCAAAACATAATCGTGGTCAGCAAGTCAGACAGGTAGGATGCAACGAGGTACACCAGAATCAAGTCGATCGTAGTGATGGGGAAGGAACACAAGGTCAGCGCATACGAAGCGCCGCCGCACTACACTTGCAAGGAGGTGATTAGAGGCGTCACCCTGAGCAACGGCCCGGATGAGCTAGAAAGACACATTGTCAGCGTAAAAAATGTACTGGCTCTGGCGGCCAAAAGGATCAAGAACAGGGCGCAATTATCGTGGCACTTGACGCCTTGAAAGTTCCGAACTTTGTGCGCTACGGACCAGTGTTGGTGAAATGCTTTTTTTACTGCAAGCAAGTGGGCAGCTGCTACCCGTGTGGCCGAGTGGGTCATCGAGCCAACGTGTGTCCGACCCCGGGCGAAGCAATCTGTAGGGGTTGTGGCGCACCTAACGCGAACGAGCAACCACAATGTATGCCTAAATGCAAGCTGTGTGGAGGTCCGCCATGATAGCCGACAAAACGTGCCGACAGCGGTACCATATCCCTTACGTGGTGAGGAGAAGACTATGGGAAAAGGCGACAGAAGCCTCCAGAAGACTCCGCTCGGTACGCATAGAGTGCCAGGGACAACATGAGGTGATTTTGCTTTTGCAAATGGCGCCTGCCAATTTATATGCAACAGCGAGTTCGGCGTCATTGTCATCGCGCTATTAGTGAATGCAATGCCCGCGATAAGATTTCTAATGGGCCATTAATGAGAGACAAACTGCGAAAGCGGTAGGTGAACGAATGTGACTGTCGTAAGAGAACAGGAGCGCGCTTGCTTTGTTGTCTCCTCCCTCTAGGAAGCAGTGCGGCAAGCTGGAGCAGTGCGGTTGTTGTGATGAAACTACGAGGCACATATATACGATCGGTCAACCAACGAAAGGAAGGAGGATACAACACGTCTTTTTTTCTCCCTCCTCAACGATCAATAGGCACTCCACGTGCATTTTTTTAGAACCACCGTCTTGTTTCAAATGAGTAAATAAGAAAATATAGTCGGGGTGTAGAATAAATACTGCATTTTCATTACTTTCTCCGGGCCTCTCTTTTTCGCCTAAGGCACGTTTCGAAATATTTTGCGGACGTTCGTGCCAGACTCAGAAGAATTCGCAGAAAGCTTGCCTCTGGTGAGTGATAGCCGATGCCCCACCCATATGGACTATATCCGGCAGACTTGGCATCCTTTCGTACTTTATGTCCATTTCTTCATCCTTTTTTTTCAGTGACTGCACTCATAACAAAAGTACATCACATGCATGACGGCCCTGACAACACAAATTCCTGTTTCTCCGTTTCTGCTAAAAGCACTCTTTGCTTGGCTTCCTTTCTTTTACTTCTTCATGCTTCCAGTTCACGCTTGGTGCTCTTGTGCCGTTCTTGCTCTTTTTCTTTTTTGAGATCTATCGTAACTCGTGCCATATTTCTGAGATTCCTCCGGGACGTGCACGAGCGCCTTGCCTCTGTCGAGACGAATAACATCGGATTCGGCCGTCGCCGCATCTCTAGGGGCGACTTCCACTTACGCCTACAATATGTCCGCGCATATTTTGCGTACGACTGGACGAAGCACAGACGTAAACATCGAGCTAGAGGCAAATATGCTTTAGGCTATACATGTATACGGCGCTGAGTGCGCTGAGGCGTCATCGCCAAGCCTACTCGCCGTATGAATGCTTTGTAGACCGACAATATAATAAGGTCTGAAGGAAAAGGGGGGCATAAAGCAGAGATACGGGCACCAATGCTGCAAAAGGAATGCGTCAAACAAATGCAAGAAAGCTTCGTCGGACACTGTTCTTTTCGCGAAGCCAGCTGGAGCGTGCCATTGTCTCTGGCACGCGGAGTATCCGGTGAGCCTTCTGCCAGCACGAGAGCTGAAAGCGATCCCTTCGTGCATCACATTCCTTTACCGTGTCGTCTACTCATGCACAGCGTTCACTTTTTCCTGTCTTTTCACAGCGCACGTTTTCTCCTGATGGCGGTGTGTGCGCACTGCGCAGAATGTCGTCTAGCAACACTTAACACTCGCAATGCGATCCCCTTGCGTTAGTTGCAGGCTTCAAGCGCTCCAAGCCTCTTGAAGCAGTTGTGGACATAAATATTATTTCGGTACATGGGCGCTGCTATGTCGATAACGCTGATCTGAAACAACAGCTCCTTCTGCATGTTGCACTTTGTTTTGTCAACAGTACAGTTAAGTTTCAGACGCATCTAGGTGATTACTGTGTCGTTTCCGACCAACCGCCGTGATCACTTCTAGTAACCGAACGTCCCTCAAATCTGCCATTTCGCTGGTAAGCTGGTCACCAAATTTTACTAAATATTGTCGCACCACCGGGAAGTGTGCGTCGGCCTCTTCCAGTGCGCGGCGCATCCGTAAACCCGACTCCCCACTATCTCCGTGAAAATAACATAGAAAAATTTTTATGCGCCAACAGCTGAACGATTTCGGCCGCATTTGTTTGCCATAAAGGCATGAGGGAAGGTAAACACCAATCTTGGCGCTTACGTATATTTAAGTGATCTCATTCAAATTCTATCCCGGCTAGGATACCAAACACCAAGAAAACCACAACAGAAAGACCGCACGCTTCTAGCGCTTAGCTTTCCCAACAAAATTCCCGTGGCCCCTATTCCCCGGAATGTGCACCCTGACCGTCATAAAGGCCGAAGAAAGGCAAGAGCACAAGCCACGGCTCGACTCTTTGGCGACGACACATATATCGAACACACCGGTCCAATACAACGACGTGCCCGCTACCCACAGTGACGTGCCCGCTGTCTAGTCGTACTAGATAGTACCGACATTCTGAGGGCTTCGGCCACGCTCAATACTGTGGACAGTGGCATGGCGGAAATATCTGCTATCGCCCTAGCAATCGTACACGCTCCAACCATACCGGCACCGGATGGACCCAACACAGCGGCCACTGATTCACAGACAGCCTCCATGACTTTGGCACAAGAGATGGTGACACCCTACACACACCACGTCCTTACATCATTGCACCACACAGCGTTACACAGGGTGCGTATCGTCTGGACATCTAGACACGCCTCTCTCCACTCTAATGAACGCACTAATGCGGTAACCTGAGAGCTCGCTAACTAGGCGCGTTGGAAGTGCTGTCCAAACCAGACGACGCACCGAAAAAACCACTGAACTACACTGAAACTCTATAACATTACAGGAATAGCAGGAGACACTTCCCCCGACCACATAATTCCGTTAACCGAGAAGATGCCGTCGCGTGGCGACACCTTCAAGCTAATTCATTTCCCTGCCTCTTTTACCATCACCTCTTCCACCCCGCACAATATCCCTCATACTGTCCCTACTGCGGAGCAAAGCCCAGAGTAGGGACATACACGTATATTATTGCACCTGGGAGTGCCCAGCCTCTCCGGGTTACTCCTCTATTCCTGCACCTTCCTCCTGGAAGACTGCGCTGACCAGCTTAGACCCGCAGGAGCAGCGACCGTTGATCCGGCCGGGACGTAGAGTGGCGCGAGCCTATGGGGTCCTGAACGAAGGGCTCCACCCTACGAGGAAGTCCCCCCATCCCATTCCAAATGTTTTCTCCCTCTCTCTCACTCAAAGTACAATCACGTTTTATACATAATTTTCTTCAAGTACACGTCATGTGGATTCGCGGCCACATCTCCGACGCCTTCTTTGCATCTTTGCTAAACGAGTCATTAGGGGTTAGCTGGGGGCCCAAAGCCTTAATAATGTTTCTTTTTTCAACCTTGCTTATATAATTGAAGGCGGCTAGACAATGTCAAGCACTTCTCGTGGAAAAAAAATATTTTTCTGAATTAGGCTCTCGCTTTTCTTTTTCAGTAGTTGCCCGGTAGTTTATTTATTTATTGTTGTAGTCAGTGTTTTAACTCGAGCACTATCTGTCGATGGCAGTAAATTTCATAAGGGTGCGCCTCCAATAGTACACATGCCGCGAGCGTACACGTGCCGAATTAGCGTCGCCGCTAATTCCGCACGTGGGATGTGTATCATTTCGCCGAGCTCCGTATATTCAAATGTCCTTTTCGTTACTCAAGAGTGAAACATATACAGTTATCCAAGTTGGCTTGAAACAGGTTCAGTAAAGCGCGGCACATACGTACGAGAACATACCCAGTGATCCACGTAGGTGTCGAACAGGTTGGTTCATCGAACAACAGCACACACCCAGTACCCCATCCCCAATGCTACATACCCAGTGATCCGAGTGGGCGTCAAAAAATTTCACTGAAGAGCGGCACATAGCCAATGCAACTCAGCCAGTGACATGACTGCACAGCGCAAAAGACGAGGACAGAAGAAAGGACCCAACACACGAACTCGCCCTAACCTCCACTAAACCCACTTGGTCCCATGGTTGATTTCGAACCTTGTTCCCTCAGAATAGCAGCCCGAAGCGCTGCCCATTAGATTATGGACTAGTGAGTGCCACAAATTGGCGAAAAAACGGGGAAACAGACAGACAGACATACAGACAGACAGACAGACAGACAGACAGACAGACAGACAGACAGACAGACAGACAGACAGACGGACGGATGGACGGACGGACGGACCCAGGAAAGTGCGTCAAGGCACGGCCAACCGAGTACCTGCTCCCACTGCTTGGTGCTGTTGTGCCTGGCTGTCCTCCTGTACAAAGGGCGCTTACGTGGCGAGCGTGCAGCTGTGGAATACAATCCACGCTTCATCGTCTTTTCGACGCCAAAGAGCGGGCGCCATAACTAGGGTCACCACAAGATAATTGAGAAGCGATTATGTGTCGCTTCTTAGTCCGTTCGACGACCCACAGCTTACGCACCATACAAGTTCATAGACCCCAAACTGCAATGGGTCAGAGGCCACGTAGGTCTTTAAACGGCAACGCCAGTCTTTGATGCCTCGCTCCAAGCACCAACCCCCCGCTGTACAACGACGGGGCCTTGCACAGACTTCTGACAGGGATAGAGGGAAACTCGCTTCTGGGTGACCACAACCACCGCATTCTTTGGAACGGTAGCGACAGTGAAGCCTACAATAAGCCAATGCTTACTATTTTCGTGGAACAGCGCCGACCCCGGTTTCACCTGAAATTTTCTTTTCGTTGCATCAAGGATGGGTCAAAGATTCAACTCAGAGACGGAATCCGCCGAAGTGGTGCCACACCATAGGTGGTATTTTGTGGACTGTGCTACAATTCCAATTGGATGAGAGAAGGACATTGCATTCCCTCATCGACCGAAAGAGGGAAAAGAACTGGATAAAAATGCGCAACGCGGAGATGTGAGAAAGCGATTCCTGAGAAATTTCATGCCGGCGCTGGTATTGCCGTCTTCTCATGTTCCCGACACGTTCATAACGATGGACGTTACCAGAATACAGGAAGCCTCGAGTTCACTCCTTCCCGACACCGCCGCTACTGTGGGCGTCACCGGGGACCTTCCCCGTCGGCACCACCGCTGGGAGGCGGCCCTAAAAAGTTCGAGCTGCAAGACTAGCTCTGGGCCGTCCAGCAAACAGAATAAGCTGCCCGAGTCCAAGTACTTCAAACCACCACCCGAGGCCACCACAACCAAGACTGCCGGGCCATTCTTTTTAATAAAGTTTATTCTCTTCTTCTAAGCCTAATGCCCGTAAACATGCCAAATAAATGAAACTGTTCCTTCGCACTCTTCACATCAGCACTCTTCAGCACGCAACATCATATGTGGCCGGAGAGCTTTCGCAGTTTCCTGACACCGACGTAGCAGAGGGAACTACTGGGCGCGCTGGAGGAAACTTCCGGCCTCGAAAATTCAACAGCCCTAAGAATTGCAACCGCCCTAATATGCTTGCAGTTATGACAATGAAATGGGCATTATCCATGAAAGAAGAGTACATTTTGAGAGCATAAACCACAAGGAAAAAGATTACTGGCTCTCCCGTAATCGAGAGTAGATGAAAGAATGAAATGGCAACCGGCCAGCCAGATTGGTTGGAGATGATACTAGCCACAATCTTAAAGTGGGTGTAGTCCATGTTCGCAACGGCACACCCCCCCACACCACACCACACCGCACCAAACCGCACCACGCCTGGGCGCCTATGCAGTGGTCCATATGGACGCTGGCTAGCTATAACAAGAAAACCGACTGAAGGCCGCACGACAGGCTGCGAAATGCTCCTGGAAGTGCAGGATAGACGCCGAAAGACGCCTTGTCATTGGAAATGACAAATAAAAGGTCAGCGTACCAGAAGTTACAGCATGAGGGGTATTGTGAATAAGAACTCCGAAGCAATATTTTTGTAACTTGTTTGGGCAGTAGTGTATGTAATGCGGTCCTGTACAGCGGGTTGGGGGCTTGAGCCGGCATTTTTTCAAGTTGTGCCTCTTTGCCCGTATGATCTCGTTTTGCTCGGTCTTTTGTTGAAATAAACTTTGTAAAACCTTGCAACTTATCTAATTGGCCTGTGCCTCTTTTCGTATGTATCATCAGCCTGGGCAACACACATTGCGTCGTGTTGCTTAGGTGAAGCAGCTATTGACAAACCAGCGCCCGTTCAACTCCCGACCGAAAGCCCAGTGTTTTCTCTTCAATGTTCCGGCTTCGATTCCGGTTGACGCCATCATCGACTCCATTGAAGAAGTCGTAGGTGCCGGAGGATTGCAGCATCTGCAACATCATGGCGGCAAATGTTCTTAGCAGTTGTCCGCTCAGCGGCTCAGGTAGCCAAAATGGCGGCAAAAGGCTCTCTGCTGTTCGCCAACAAAGTCATACCGCTGGAATGCATGGGCACTCCAGTGGTTTACGTGGCGTTTATCGTCTTCCACTGATTGCGGCACTTGCACCGTATCGGTGTCGAGACATTTCCGACGTTGTGTTCAAGGACACGACAGACATCAGCAATGGCAGCCGACTGGTCAAGCTCGATATGTTAAAACCTCCACCAAGTTTTATCACGGTGACTGGCTTTCAGGTTACGCTGGAATACAAAGGAATGAGGAGAGTGTTATCCATGGAAGTGTGGAGCAGAAGGTCATTTTGGAGCCTCCTGCACATGTTCTCGACGCGCCCTATGTGCCATTTGCGGTCATACGACTGCAACATGCAATGCGCCATACAGACGTTGCTACGGCGAGCACGCCACCGTTGACTGTGGGCTACCACACTCGTATGCTGCTGCAGAGACACCTGCAACGCCCACCCAACCACCGCTGGAAGACATCTGCAGAGGCAGCACTGTCGCGAGCCACCGATTAAGCAGGAGAAGAAAGTGCACCACAGGTGCCGACGGCAGCGTCCCCCGATGCCAGCGACGCTGCATCTTCTCCCTCTACTGAGGAAGAGAGCAACGAAACACTACCTGCTACAATGGCGCCTTCTGCCACGCAAGACGACGAGGAACCTTCGTCAGACGCCCAGTTTACGCGATCACAATGGGAAGGGCGTCTTACATGTGCGGCGTCATTGAACGCTGGCGAGGAGTCAAATGGACGCCATCTCCGCATCCCCGAAGTTTCAGCTGATCCGTCAAGGATCACGCCGCTTATCGAGATAACGACCGCGTTTGCGAGTAGTATCAGTACAGTGCCTGGAATAAATCCTAGGCACTGCAGGTACCACTCATCGCCTCCTCTAAATAGAGGAGGCGACGTACTAATAAAGCGGCATGAGAGATGCATGCGCACACAAACGGCGTCCGAAGACGCCAAGAGAATGTTGTCTTCAGAAAGTTATACGTCATCCGAACCAACGGCGATACCCTCCAAGAAATGCAAAATGCCAGGATACACCACTTCCATGAACGTTGTCTCCGATTCGGAGGCGTACCAACGATGACGCCTTACACCACTTCTGCAGCCCGTAAGGGCTGCTTTTCTACTGCTAGCCGCTGCGAAGCTGAGGCGGCGTTGACGGAACGTTGCTTGGCGCAGACATCGCATTCCAGTCCCTGTGCGAGCTTCTGCAACCTTAATATTTAGGAATCAGCTTGCGTCCGTGCAACCTTAATATTTAGGAATCAGCTTGCGTCCGACTAACCTGTGTGAAGAACATGAGCGGTGCCCGTTTCGCGTACGCTGCTGTGATAGTCCTTTTTCATTTTGCTGCGTTCTGGCTGCTGCAAAGACGTACGACGGCGATTCAGTGCGGAACTTATTAGGCCGGAATCCTTTGATGTCTCATTGATAAGGTCATCTGCTGTTAACAGAAACTGTCACAGCTTTCCGGGCTCCTGATGGGTCGCCTCTGTGTGGTGACGTCACTGTCGCTAGGCGCAGGTGTGCGCCTCCTGATTGGCTCTCGTGCGGGACGTCACTGTCGTCAAGTGCGGTATCGAGGTGGTTCGGCGCCGCGCGCGATGACTCATCACATCGACACGCGTGGCGGCCGTGTGTTCGACGGTGCGCCCTGCCGTCACTGTCGTCAGGCGCTTGAGGTGGCCTCCCGATTGGGCGCTGTGTGGCCTGACGTCACTGTCGCGAGGCGCGCGTGGCGACCGTCTGCTTGGGTGTAGTGTGAAGGCGGCGGTGGCGGCAGTTTACTTTGCGGTATTGTGGGGGAAGGATGCCTGGTCTGGCCAAACCAGTGTCTACCAACACGCGACGTGAGGCAGCCGCTGAACGCAAGCGGCGCTCAAGAGAGGCTGAGTGTATACATCGCATGCATCAAGGCGGCGAGGCGCGTCCGACACCACAGAGTCCAGGGACGCAACAGGGCAGCGCAAGAGAGGCAATGCGTTTGAAGAGACTCGCTGCATCTCCGGGTACCAAGGCAAATGAAGCTCGGAAGCGCCATGTCCGCCATCTTGCCACGGCAAGCCGAGCAAGTACAAGTCAATCGAGCGAAGCAGATGATGAGGATGGCCAACTACACTCCGACAACGCCATGGAAGACGCACAAACGGCACTGCAACACTTCGGCGCTGCAAAGTAGCCATCCTGGATGTGGACCCACTAAAGCGCAAGGAGTTAACCGGCCATGAGCTGCAAGCCGATATGATTCTAATGATATGACATGATAAGCTATGAAATGATATGATATGATATGAGCTTTCAAATGATGGACTCAGAAGACATCGAATCGATAGACATAGGCGTAAACGACGTTGCAGGCATTTAATAAACAAACGAACATTCACATAGCAGTGTACGAGTTGTGTGCCTCCGTGGCCTTTCCGACGCAACAAATTGCTATTGGCAATGGTGTGAGGCTTCCGCCGTTTCACACTTTAGTCTCGACAAAGTGTCTACCATTTTTTTTTGGTAAGCCGTTCGTCTTAGCCTATTTCTGTACTCAACTAAGCCGCCGTGTATTTGCACATGAGGACACTTAACGCGCAGGGATTTCGTAGAAGAGATAAAAAGAGAGAAGTAATTCATCTCGCGTGCAAGACAAAAGTCGACCTCCTCTCTCTTCAGGAGTGTAACTTAAGGAACAAGCAGGAAGTTGAAGGGTTTTATAATGAATTTTCTGTAAAGGCTTATTTTGATATAGCGCCGGACGATGTTTCTGTGTAGGAGTTGTGGTTTTTCGTGTGATTATTCTACGTGGAAGTCACCGCGTATTTGATTCGGAAGGTCGTCTAATCGCTTTTGATTTTCTCTGGACGAGAAGAAAGGTCGGGTATTGAATGTCTATGGACCCGCCGTACATTCACACCGCAAAGACTTCTTGGCAAGACTTTCCCCATTTTTACTAGACAACCACCCATTCTTTATCGTTGGCGATTTTAACTGTTGTTACGTTTCGCCTCCGACGTGCGGTATAGCCGGGCGCGGATGCAACGGACGCCGGGGCTTCGTTCACAGCGGCTGACATTTTGGCCAGTTCAGCGCTGTCCCAACGCCTCCTCCAAGCGCGTCCAGGCATGTTTCAATGCCACGTGTCTTCGTGTGTGTGCGTGTGTGTGTGTGCATGTTGGTGCCCACGCTTGTCAAAGCGCGGCAGCCGGGGAGAGGAGCTCCCCAACTCTAAAGCGAGGAGGTCTGACCGGCGTCGACCCGGCAGATACGTCACTTCTTGTCCCAACGTGTCCGTGCGCCGCCGTCACGTGCGCCTCTATCGAGGCATTCCTTCTTGCCCTCGACTCCGAGAGTATAAAAGCAGCTGCCCCCATGCGCCAAGAAAGATGGCTTCGATTTCTTCCGTCGAGTAACGTGGTCTCCCGTTTCTCCGCTTCGGTCGACCGGACCGGCCGCCCTTTTGCGATGCTAAAATAAACAAGTTGTTCTGTTAGCAGTCGACTCATCCTGTGCCAGGACCTTCGGATGCTTCCAGCTGTGCCCCAGGCGGCCAGGCCAACGCTACCCTTGGGGCTTGCGACCCATCTGCAACACTGTGTACTCAACCTCACGCCCGACTCACGTGGGGCTAGACAAAACACTTCCAATGCGAATGCAGCTGAATTATCTCGTGTAGTAAAAGAATACAGTTTATCAGACGCCTCGGTACATATACATCTTGGAACTTTTACGCCCACATGGCAGCAAGGCAATCCCAATCTCATCTAAATAGAATGCATTTCCCCCATGAATTAACACCGCAATTTATCCAGTGGGGCGTCCTCGATGTCCCCGCAGACGCCGGACATATTTCAGATCATCGAGCTTTCGCTGTTGTGTTGAACCTCTAAGGAAGGTCAGGTGAACGCACTGACATACATAAACGAGATATTGCTTCTTTGCGTGACCAGGCGCCCCTAACCGAACTAAAAGCATCAGTAGCTACACCAGTAAGCTATTATGAATGCAACATCAAAGCGTGGGGTACTTTAAAGGAAGGATGGAGGTCAGCATGCATAGCAGCTCGCAGAAAATGCAAAAGAGACTGAGCAGCTTTGTCAGTGCATGAGAAGGATAAGAATAGTACGAGACCGTGGCTGCGAAACACAGCAAATGTGCGAATGCCTAGATCATCAACGATGTCATAGGCTTATAAGCTGGTACTCTCGTACGTCTACAGAGGCGTCGATGACGAACAAGCCAATTTCTGATCCTGAGCTACTGCGGCTATCTCCTACGCCCAGAAGTAGGCAAAATCAGCTCTTTTATAGAAAAGGTTAAAATAGAAGATGGTACAGAGAGCGGTGCGAGGCGCGATATCAAAAGAATATTTTGGAACTGGTTCTCAGACGCATTCTGATAAGAAAATATTTACGATGCACAACTCCTAGGTGAAGAAATTTTGGGGTTTTGTGATAACCTACCCCAGCTGGAAGACAAAGCAGACTAAAATTTATTGTCTCCAAGAAATGTGCGAGAAGTTTTTGATGCTGTGCGATCTATGAACAGCGTATCAACACCCTGTCCAGATGGCTTACCAGTCGAATTTTACCCGTCTCGCTAGACAGAAGAAAGCACTGCCTTAGTACCTCTGTTTAATAAAATTCTTGCACGAGAACGTATCCCTAAATCTTTCAATCGGGGCCGCGCGATGCTCTTGCCAAAGCCCGACCTCAACCTCGCAGAACCCTCATCATAGTGGCCTACAACGCTGCTCAGTAAAGACTATATGATACTGACAACCCTACTTATAAATCGCATGAAGGTATTCTTGCCGAAAATAGTCAGTGTACATCAAATATGTTCCGTGCCTGGTCGGAGTATATTTTCGTCTTTCAATTGAACACGTGATATACAACACACAACAGCTCGAGAAGTATTGTTAAGGAACTTGGCTAGCTTGGCCCAAGCCAAAGCGTTCGACCGCTTGTAGCACCAGTACTAATTTGAAGAGTTACGATGCTATAACCTCCCCAAATTGTTTGTAGATAGCCTGCAGATGTTGGTTACGGGAACAACGGCTGAGCTACTACTACTTAACAACACTTTGAGGCCTAGGTTTGATAGGAAAGGGTGACAAGTGTAAGAGAAATGCGGCGCAAAACGACGACGACGGTGGTGACAGGAGCAGCAGGTGTTCGATCCCGGAGGCCGTGATGCTGGCATTCCGAGGCATGGCCGTCAACCTCGACGACGTTTGAGCGAGGCCCCTCGAACTTGCTGCAGGCTCCCATAGTAGTTCCGGGCAATCCAGCAGCAATCCCCTTTCGAAGGCAGACCAGCAACGCCGCGTAAGATGGTCCCCGGCGCGCCTCGTCGTCACTTGAGCAAGGCAATGGACGGAAGTGGCGTTCGAACCCTCTGCCAGGCCTAATCTGCGAGGCCTCGCTGCCAGGTCATCGACGACGACCGGGAAGTAGGCGTCAGAGACAGAGACGGATTGTCCGACTGATAGTCAGGCGACGACATCTACAAGATCGTCGGGAGAACCTACCATGGACAGGTTGCGATCAAGCTCGGACTTTGAGGCAGCGCAAGCCGTGAACAGAAATTAAAAACATTCTATTTGTGTAGTAACGCAAGCAGAGAGGCCAAGGTGTTCGGACGGATGTGACCAGTGAGGATGAGAATTAACGTGGTCAGCTACAACTGTTAGTTTTGCTTGGAATTGGCTTAGAATATTTAGTGGGGTTTTTACATATGTGCATATTTATCGAGTGTTGTTGGTTTTGGCTTCATTTTGAGTGATTTTGCTGCGTGATTAAATAATTATTTTCTGTGCCGCCCGGCTTCCCTCCTTTCTATCTCAGGTACGCACGCCCCCGAGATCGGTGACACAAAGGGAGTGCAGCAGGGCTGTCCTTTGTCACCTATATTGTATGTGAATGCGACTGATTCGCTTTAAAAGCGTTTTAGCGAGAGGCCGCATGTGAAAAGGCTTCTTATGCCTGGAACGGGGTTCATAAAAGCATCAGCGTATGTAGATTACATTACTTTCTTCTTACGGGATGGTAACAGTCTTATAGAGATATTTCGTATTTATAATCAATATGCATCAATGTCATGGGGCAAAATAAACATGAGGAAAGGCAAAGAATTAAATTTAGGACCCAATAGGATGACATTACCAGGAGGCATTAAATAGGCGGACCATACACAAATACTGGGAATCAAATTTTGTACAAGTGGTGTTTCACCTCACACGTGACGAGACATTGTCAGCTCCATTAAAGAACAGTTGGAAGCAGTGGCTTCGTCCTCACTACCACTGGAGAAAAGGGGCGTCATTTACTAAGAACGTATTTTGCTGTAAACTGTGGTTTCTTGCCAGGGTAGCTCTCCCGCCGTCACCAACAGTACGTGTAGTAAACTCATTTATATTCTCATTGTTCTGGCTAAACAAGTCGCAATACGTCGAACAGCAATTTTTGCGTCTGTCGATATCCTGCGGAAGATGGAACTTGCCGTGCATAGTTACGTTTGGTTGCCTGCTGTGCACTAAGATTACATGTGACCTACTTGATGATGATGAGCATCCACGTAGGCCACTGCTCCTTTATTGGCTGGGCCATTACCGTCGAACGCTTATGCCACGATGTAAGGGCAACTAGCTCCCGACCGTGCCAACGCCAGCGCCGAGCTATGGGGCGGCTGCGCGCTTTTAAAGCCAGCTTGCACAACCAAGAAATACAAAATGGCGCGCGACAGCATTATCAAGGCTTTGTGAAATGTTGTTTGAGACGGCTGCACCTCCAGGGACAGCTACTACACACACGTGGACAGCCGTGCTGTCACCTCATTTGCCCTCTCCAGTGAAGTATTTTCATTGGCAATATTTTTAGGGCATCCTTCCTTAGCCAGAGAACTGCCAAGCTCAAGATCGAAGGATATCTTTCGCAAGAGATCACCCTCGGTTCACGCGGAACGCCTCAGGGCTGAGTCTTTCGCCAACATTATTTAACATCGCAATGTTCGGGCTTTCTAAGGAGCTCGCGAAGATTCAAGGAATCAACCATACCATCTACGCAGATGACATCACCATCTGGTGCGTCGGCGGGAGCGACGGCCAAGTTGAAGCCGCCATGCAGAACGCCATCGATGCGACCGAGCGCTTCCTCCGCCCCACTGGGCTCAGATGTTCTCCATCAAAATCTGAGGTACTTCTCTACAAGAAAAGACCCAGAGGCGGTGGCCATCGTGATTGGAAACCGGCGTCCGAAAGCGAAATACGGCTTTTCACTGGTGACGGGTCTCCGGTGCCCAGAGTGGTCTCGCTCCGAATATTGGGGATGCATATCGGCTCTAACGGTGCCAATGGAACCGCACTCAGAAAGATCACCGCCAAGACGGAGAGTGCTCTCGGCCTCATTCGGAGGATCGCCAACAGGCACCGGGGAATCAAGGAAGACAATCTCATCCGCATTATACATGCTTTTGTTCTCTGCCACCTTTCATACTCGGCGGCCATGCATAATTGGCATGTTGCAGAAAGGAACAAGCTCAATTCACTCATCAGAAAGGTATTTAAGCTTGACCTCGGCTTACCTGCAAGCCCCTACACCAAAAACCTGTTGAAGCTCGGAGTCCACAACACGCTCGAAGAAATTATCGAGGCACAAGAGCACTCACAGGTGCTCAGGCTATCCGGCACCCCGACGGGCCGCAAGATGCTCGACGAGATGGGCCTCAATCCTGTCGACCGGTGCCCCGACGCCGTGCGGATTCCCAGCGACATCAGGTCTCCACTGCACATCGCGCCCCTTCCTCGCAATATGCACCCCGCAAACAACGTCGGCAGCAGTCGGGCCAAGGGTACAGCTCTACTCGAGCATGTCCGCAATAACCACATTGAGGCAAGCTTCGTGGATGCCGCGGCATATGTCCAACAAGAGGCATTCGCCGTCTCCATCGTAGACTTCAATTCAAGGCTCACTTGCTGCGCTACAGTACGCACTTCGAGGCCCGCGGTAGCCGAACAGGTTGCAATCGCGCTGGCTGTGCTCGATGGTCGCAGAGAGGCAATATATAGTGATTCCAAAGCAGCCATTAAGGCCTCCCAAACCGGTATGGTCTCCCCCCAGGCCCTCCGCATTCTCCGAAGCACCAAAAGTGTCTCTCCGCGTTCCCTCATTTGATTTCCCGCTCACTTGGGGTCGATTGAGGGTTCTCCCTCTAACCCTAACGCGGGCGCACACGAGGCCTCGCGAGGGCTCACTGACCGCGCCACCTCAGCAGTCCCCCTGCCCCACGGAGAACCCTTGCTTACGTTTAATGAAATCACCACCCACTACTATCTGCCAAGACGGGTATTCCCCCTCCCGCACCCCGCCTTATGCAGGGCGCGGGCGGTTACCCTTCGACTTCTACAAGCCCGTGCGTACCCTAACCTCGCGGTTCTTCATGACATATACCCTGAAAGATATCCCAGTGCGGACTGCCCTGCCTAAGGCAACATTGGACCATGTGTTGTGGGAGTGTGACGCCATCGGCTCCTCCTTCAGTGAGGATAGGTGGGCTGCGCTCTTGGGCAGCCCCGAACTCAACGACCAAACCCTGGCCGTCCAGAGTGCCCTCGATCAGGCCGTCAAGCTCGGCTTGGCGGTCCCTACGTGGGACTAGCCGAGTGGCGCGGGGTCTGCCCTGCGCCTTCTCTGGACCGAAATAAAGTTACTTCACTCACTCACTCACTCATTCTGCTTAGAAGAGACAGGCTTGAATGCTGGGATATCGTAGCGAATGATAAATGTCTATATTGCGCACAAAGACCAACACGCATGTAGTAAAGGAGCGCGTTGTTGCACACACCTTCCGGAAGCTGGTTGCAAGAATACTTAGAACATGTATAATGCGGTCACCATAGCGGGGAAATTGGTTTGAGAGTCTCTACTACTACAGCGCCGGCTACGTCTTGTGTGGTTCCACAACATTGTAGAACGATCTGGGCCGTCAAATAGAGCAATATACTCCGGAGTTCGCAAACTAAGGGCCATAGTATGGGGTCATCTTGAAGAACAGCTGTTCAGTTTTTTTGCCACTGGTGTACGCAGTACCTAACCGTTTCTCAAAGCAAAGTCTTTCTAACAGTCAGAATGATGCCCAAGTTCTGTTTGCCTGAGTAGAGACCTTGTATTTGTGTGTGCCCCGGGTGTCATTCACGAATTCGAGGCTGACAATAATGCTTTTGCATGTACGCTGTAATGACATGTTTCTTGGTTTGTTTTTTCATGTGTGGCAAAGCCAGTGTCAAGCAGACACCATTTATTATTTCATTTGCTCGTCTTTTCTGTTTATATCAAATACGATGTATTACATGCTCTGTACGTTATATTGCACTTTACGTTCATACCATAGTTGTACGCGTGCTTACGGGTGAATAAATTTTCTTGTCAGTTTGCCCGGATGATCTTTTGTTCTCGGAACTTGCCCGGATGCTTTCGTTTCAGTGCCCGGATAACGGTTCTGACTTTTGGCTTAAGGTAAGTTGAAAGACACCGACAACGGAAGCTAAAAGCATTTCTTGCTTAAAATATTTAGCGACAATGAAACATGGCTGAAGCGCCACAACTGACTTCAGCATTTAAACCTTCAGACGCCACGACGCTCTCGCGCGACAGCGCCTGCGTCTAGTGGGCGTTCGCTGTCAGTCAGTCCCCGCCAAGAAGGTTGGTTCCAAAACCTGCTGTGTTGCAGCACACGAAAGTGGGCTATGGGCTAAAGAACCGAAGAAAGCGTTTTGCTTTAAAACAGCAGAAACAGGCAATGAAATAACACCGCTTAACTAAAGAATGATGCACGTAAACGCACGTGTTTGTTGCGATGAGGATATTTAAGTAACGGTTCTTATTTCGATGCGCGATTGCGTAGAGAAGAGCGTCTGAAAGAGGCACGTCAGCAGTGATAGACAGATGGCTATGCGAGCACGCCGAATCGTTATACGTATGCGCTGTCCTATGTAGAGCTAGTTGAGTCATGTCGAGTGAAACCGAAGTCTGCGGGAGACCTCGATAAAAATTACTTCCGCGGTAAAATCCAAATTAATAAATAAGTTTTACATTTTAGGGGAACTACCAAAGCATATTTCTGTCGTAATATGCATGCGCATACTTCTGGGTAATCGTATCTACTGCCGAATTTATGCATAACATCCTGTAAATGAATGTTCGCGAACTCGAACCGCACAGCTCCACCTTCTATATACTGCTCAAAATGTGGCTCACCCGTGAAGAGTTTCGTGGACGTGTCTCATCGGCTCCGTGAGTTTTTGGGTGTAGCGCCCGTTCTTTTTGCTATATCCTAGTGGCTCTTTCACGCGACATGTGTGAAGATTTCCGCGACGTTTTAAGACTATTTTTGAAGAGGTCTCTGCATTAGAACGCTTGTTATTGTGACTTTTGTGGTTCCTCGCCTACGAGAGCTTGGTGGCTCTCCGACGCCGTAGGCGTTGACACGCCTCGTGCGGGCGTCATGAACCCGGTTGAGGTAGTAGAAGGGGAAGATCTTTCCCCGGAGGAGATGCTCAAGTGGCGACAAACGCACATATACGACGCCGCATATCAAGACTCACTCCGCAAGGACACCATCACTGCCTCGGCCAAGGCTGCTGTATGGAAACAGATGATCTCAAGGAATAACAAAGTGAGGCCTCCCAAGTTACCCGAAGGCTCATACAAGGCCATTTTCCGCATTCGCGGAGGCTTCGACGCCTCCCGCTTCAGCCACTTCCAACTCACCAAGATTCTCTCTACGGCAGCCGGCTTTCCAGCCACTGCGGAGCTGCGCCAAGACATCGTTACCATCAACCCCACCACCAACACTGTTACCCTCAGCACGAAAAGCTGCGATCGCTTGAAGAAATACCTCGCCATCAAGTCGCTCACAGCCGACGGCCAAGAGCACGAAGTCACCTCCTACAGCGTTCCAAACTCCGAGACGTGCAAAGGCATTATCTACATCGACAGAGTATGCCTGGGAGAAGTTATCTATGAAAAAGACATCCTACCCATGCTTCGTGAGTGCAACCCACAAATGCACTTTTTAGAAGCCAGACCAATGGGAAAAACTTCCGATGCAGTCCTCGTGACTTTCTTGGGAACGAAAGTTCCTTTTTGGGTCAAATATGAAGTGGCGATGCTCCGGTGCAAGGCTTTTCGACAAAAAATGGAGGCCTGCACACGCTGTTGGAAAGTTGGACATGGACCGGACGTGTGCCCTACGCATACTGAAGATACTTGCCATAAATGCGGAACTGTGAATCCTCCGACTGATCATGTGTGCATTCCTAAGTGTGTACTATGTAGTGGAAGTCATTCAGTCACTCAGATCCATTCAGTGTCCACTACGATATAAGCCCAAAATCTCACTCCTCAAGGCTGACAAGACTCCTCCTCAATCCAAGACCAAGTCTTCTCCTTCGCCCAAGAAGCAGGGACCTCTTCCTAAGAAAAAACAAGACGAAGATTGGCCTCTTCTATCCGCTGCTCCATCTAACAACAAATCAAGCTCTCCTCAGGTAAGCTGGGCATCGGTAGCTTCCCACGGCTTACCTAAACCTAAGCAACCTGATGCCCCAATCTATGCCCTCCTACAGCACTATCAGGACGAAAATCGTCTTCTGCGTAAACAAATTCTCGACCTCCAAACCCCTTCTCCATGTACGACTACTACCACTCGATATCAACCCTCCACTGATGAGCAACCCACTGTAACTCCTCCCCCTGTCAGTGAGAATGGCGATCAATCTCTAACCATGGACACTTCTCCTCCTCCCACTACCATAACCGCCACAAAGCACAAATCTATTGATGATGGGAGAGATACTTGGGAGGAACACGATAAGCTAAGTCGTAAGCTCACCGCACACATTAGAAACTCTAACAATCGCTTTGAGGCCCTTGAAAAACGCATGGATGCCGTAGAAGCCAAGCTTGAGTCCCTCACTACTAACGTTCATAGCCTCAGTGCCCATATAAATGCTAAATTTAACCAGGATGACGCGCGACTTAGCCAGATTGATGAGCGATTCAATGAAATTATCGAAAGACTCGATCGACTGCATGGCCGCATCCCCTAAGCGCTCCAACCTAGTTGTTTGGCAGTGGAATTGTAGGGGCTTTTCGAAAAAGAAGGCCAGTCTGCAACAATACATAGCCAATCTCACGCAACCACCCGCAGTCATTGCTTTACAAGAAACGAATGGTTACGTTAAATTCCCCGGATACAACACATTCCAATGCAAAAGATGCGAACGTCCCAATACCGCGATCCTAGCACAAAAACATTTGACTGTTACTTGCTCCCATTTTGAGAATATCGACATCGATCACGACTTCGTAGAAATACTTCCTAAAAAGACCAGGTCAGCTCCTATTTACATCCTTAACGTTTACAGCAGTCCCAGCTCTAAACACCACCGTTTTACTACCGTTTTTGCTCGTGCTAAACAGGAAGCTCGAAGAAACCGGCTCCTCATTGTTGGCGATTTTAACTCTCCAAATCAACTATGGGGTCACAGTACTTCCACACCTAAAGGTCGAGCTTTATGGACCCACATTCAGGATCATCAACTCACCCTCCACAATGACTTCGACACACCCACTCGCTTAGGAAATAGTGTCTCCATAGATACATCACCAGATCTTACCCTCACCTCTCGGGTTAACTTCACTAAATGGGAAAACCTTCAAATCAATTTTGGTAGCGATCACTACGTCATACAGATTTCTGTTACCTTCTCTCACAAGCCCTTTCACACTCTGCCTCCCAAACTTACGGATTGGGACAAATTTCGGAAAACTCGCGCAAATAATGCTCCCAATTCCATTCTTGATCTACAGCAATGGCTTAGTCAACTCCAAACGGACGTTGACAATCATACTACAACTATGCCACTTGACGCTCCTTTTCAAACAGCTGATGCCAAACTATTACACATGTGGCAAGCGAAGGAATCACTACTAAAGCGGTGGAAAAGACGCCGCCATAACCGCAGGCTTCGCATACGTGTAGCTAGACTTGACGATGACATACAAGCATATGCGACCCAACTAGTTAATCAACAATGGGGCCAAGTATGTGAGAGCATGCATGGTAATCTCAGTAGTAAAAAGACTTGGCAACTGCTGAGACATTTGCTTGATCCCTCGACCTCGCGCGCGCAACAGTCACTACATCACTCAATTATTGCACAAACACAAGGATAATATTCCCCATCTTTTTCAGGAGCTTGCACGATTACACCTCCCTCGTACCACAACTCATGAGAATTCAGATTATACAGGCGATGTTAACGAACTTCTCGACGCCCCAATAACGGAGGCAGAAGTGCGACATGCCTTAGCTTCCCTTAAAACTACATCTGCTCCCGGTATAGATAATGTAAATAATAAATAACTCCGAAATCTGTACGACAAATCAATCTCTGCCCTCACAGAATACTATAACCATTGTTTCGATAACAGCTCTCTTCCGAGCTCATGGAAAACTGCTAAAGTAATCTTTATTCCCAAACCCAATAAACCCTCTGACATAGCTAATCTTTGACCTATTTCCCTCACGTCATGCTTGGGCAAAACGCTCGAACATGTCATGCTTAATCGCGTCAATAAATACGCGGAAGACAATCAGTTATTCCCGCCGGAGATGATTGGCTTTCGCCGGTCGCTTTCTTGCCAGGACGCCATGCTAAGGCTCAAGCATGACCTTCTCATTCCTACGTTTAGTAAAGACACCCAAGCCATCTTAGGACTCGACCTTCGCGGTGCATTCAACAACATAGATCATGGATCTATCTTACGTGAGCTGAATGTTATTAACTGCGATAGAAAAATGCATGACTACATCCGCGAATTTCTTACCAATCGCACAGCTATCATAAGTCTCAATGATCAAACTTCGCCCCCAATCACCCTAGGTAGCTTTGGCACTCCTCAGGGATCTGTGCTCTCGCCGTTTCTATTTAACCTAGCTATGAGGTCTATTGCTGGGAAGTTAGCACAAATACCGGATCTCCAATATTCCTTATATGCAGACGACATTACCCTATGGATTAAGGGTGGCTCGGATGGCTACATTCGAGATACCTTACAAGAGGCTGCAGACGCAGTGGCTACGAGAGCCGGGTTCATGAACCTCGAGTGCTCGCCCACCAAATCTGAGCTGTTAATTCTATCCGCAAATAAACGTGTTACGCCGAACATTCAGATTAACATTCACGGGAAGGAAGTTCCCGTAGTAGACAAAATCCGTGTACTTGGCATGCACATTCAATCTAACAGACTCAATACGTATACACTTCAAACGGTTACTGCCAGCGTAAGTCATACCACACGGCTAATAGGAAGGGTGTGCAATAAGCACGGAGGTGTCCGCGAGGCAGAATTGCTAAGACTGGTACAGGCGTTTTCTGTCAGTAAAATCACATTCTCCCTACCCTATCTCCACTTAACTAGGGCCGAGGAAGATAAAGTTAACTCATTGATACGCAGACTCTACAAATTTTCCCTTGGAGTGCCAAGTAGAGCTTCTACTGAGAGACTTTTGGCTACAGGTACCTTGAATACTTTTAGTGAGCTCGCAGAAGCCCACCTGACCGCTCAATACCCGCGCTTATCGAACACCCACACTGGTAGGCACATCCTAAACTCCCTAAGTATTGCCCCAGCACCCATGAGCAATGAGAAATTCAATATTCCCCACTCGATACATGAGCACTTTCATATCCCTCCTCTACCTAAGAATATGGACCCTGTTCATCACGAACATAGAAGGCAACAACGAGCTAAAGCCCTGCAGAAAAAGTTATTTAACTACAAAGACGTGCTCTATGTCGATGCCGCAGAGTATCTGTGTGGACATAAATTCGCCCTATCAGTTGTTGACTCCACTGGCAGTATTGCGACGGGAGCATCCATTATAGCCTCTTCCTCGGAGGAGGCAGAGGAGGCGGTGGTGGCACTCGCCGCGACAATACCCAATTACTCTGTCATAGTAAGTGACTCCAAAACTTCCATACACAACTTTGGAGCGGGTAGGGTTTGCAGGACAGCCCTGGCAATTCTATCTCACAATCCGCCAGCCCAACTTCTGAGTTTAATCTGGACACCTGCGCACGCAGACCTAATCGGCAATGAAGCGGCCCACCTAAGTGCTTGAGCTTTCACGAACCTAGCACAGGCAGGGGATGGTTCAGACGCCAATAATCTCCCTCCAGCATTCACCTCCAAAGACAGATTAGTTACTCACCACGACATTTGCGGGCATTACCGCCTAGGTCGCCTAACCCTCCCTCCTATAATGACTCGGTCGTCACGCATACACGAGGTACTATGGCGTAAACTACAGACTCGCACTTTTCTATCTCCTGCCTTACGTCACAAAATTCACCCGGGAATATACCCTACTTCAGCCTGCAAGTTTTGTCCTGCCAGCAGAGCGGACCTTAACCACATTATGTGGCAATGCAAGAACCACTCCCCTCCCCCTAACCTTTGTAGAGCTTTAAATAGTAGGGAGCTGTGGGAGGCTGCCATGCGCAGCTACAACCCCGAGCTTCAGGAAGCTATCCTGAGGTGGGCTGAGGTGGTAGAGGAGGCCTACCGCGAGTAGGATAACCTCCCTCGCCTTCTTCCCGCACTTCCTTTCCCTTTAAGATGGGATAAATAAAGTTGTCTCTCTCTCTCTCGATGTATTCACGTGTCTTACCAATGGCTCAGCGTGGCAGCTGCGCACTATAGTTGCCTAAGGCACGGTGTCCCACGTAAGGGGACCATGGAAAAAAATTAATTACGCTTTCTATTTCTTAGTTCCCTTTCTTCCGGCGCACTTCTTCAAAAATTAGATAGCTGACGCAGCTCTGTGCTTAAGGACACGGTGAACCGCCAGGTAGAGTTTTATCGCATGCTGCACAAGAGCGGGACGCGTACATCCCTGCCCGTGTGCAGTCTAAAGAGGAAAGCACACAAAATTTCATGAAGACAGATACCATCTCGCTTGACTACGGGGTAAAAAAACAAGCACACATCCGTTTGGACAACATCTGCGCTAATCCAAATACGTTGCCATCTTTCCGAGTGAGATTAGTTTTCACTTAAAGTTCGCCCGAAGCTATCAAGGAAACCAACACAGACTTCAGATTTTCGATTTCTGAAAAAAAGATGAAGATGGAGAGAGAACTCATGTATAGAAAGGACGGGGGGTTAACCAGAGGCACTTCTGGCTGGCTACCATGTACGCGGGAGAAGGGTACACAAAGACAGAAGGAGATCGAAAAAAATATAAGAAAGGGAAATGGTGTATTTTAACTATTCCTGAACTGCAGAATAAAACATTAGTAGATGCCGCAAAAGGCGCACCGAAGATATGCCTAATACACTTCTTATGAACCAAGTATATTTGATGAAAATTAGTGACCGTCGTTTTACCCCATACTAGTTGGCAATAATTTAAATGAGAACTAAAGAGCGAGTGATAGAAAAGAAGCTCGATTCCTTTTGAAAGTAAGTATCGAAGCCGACCAATCACGCCTGTCACCTGAGGTAATTCTTGCAGGACATGTCTTACGTGGTAATCCCAGCTCATATTCGCGGAAAAACATATGCTGATACATTTAAAATGGTAAACTATTTCAAAAGTGTGAGCGCTCAGTACTATGTCTTCATGAGGTGGAATAATTTTATTTTTTGCTCGGAATATAACAGCTTTTGTTTTATTTTCGTTAATACGCATAGCATTTGCTCCTGACCATGGCTCTAGCGTTTTCATAGTGTGATTAGAAGTTCTTATGAGCTCGTGAATATCATGCCTTGAACAAAGTATGCGGGTATCATCAGCATATATTATGTATTTGGCCTCGCAATTAATATTTACAATGTCATTAAGATAGACGTTAAATGACAGTGGGCCTAGAATACTGCCCTGTGACACTCGACACAGCAAAGGTTTCACTCCGGAAATAGAGTCGCTTATCTGAACGACCTGCTGCTTGTTTGATAAACTCAATAAGCGTTAAGACTTGTCCACGAATACCATAGCAACGCAATTTCTTTAACAATATTTTATGGTTTACTAAATCAAAGGCCTTTGAAAAATCAATAAAAATACCAAGAATGAGCGCCTTATTTTGAAATTGTTTGAATATATACCCTTCTTGCTCCAGCACCGTCAGGTCAACTGATTTGTTTTTCCGAAAACCAAATTGATTCGTGTAAATAATATATATTTATCAATGAAACTTGAAAATCAAGTGTGCGGAATTTTTCCGAAGGCTTTTGAGAACGCAGGCAAGATAAACACTGGTCTATAATTGCCAAAGCTATTTCGGTCACCTTTTTTGTAAAGCGCGGTCACTTTTGCTATTTGCATATTTAAAGGAAAGACAGAGTTAGTTAAACAAATGTTAAAGATACCCGCTAAAATTGGCGCGATAATATCAGACACTTCTTTGACGGGACGTACTTGAATTCCGTCTATAGGAATCTAGAGGAATCTAGAGGAATCTGACATCCCAGAAGTAGAGCCGGAAGAAATAAAGAAAGCCTTGGGAGATATGCAAAGGGGGAAGGCTGCTGGGGAGGATCAGGTAACAACAGATTTGTTGAAGGATGGTGGGAAGATTTTTCTAGAAAAACTGGCCACCCTGTATACGCAATGCCTCATGACTTCGAGCAAACCGGAATCTTCTAAAAACGCTACCACAATCCTAATCCATAAGAAAGGGGCCGCCAAAGACTTGAAAAATTACAGACCTATCAGCTTACTGTCCGTTTCCTACAAAGTATTTACTAAGGTAATTGCAAATAGAATCAGAAACACCTTAGACTTCATCAACGAAAAGACCAGGCAGGATTCTGTAAAGGCTATTCAACAATAGACCATATTCGCGCTATCAATCAGGTGATAGAGAAATGTGCGGAATATAACCAACCCTTATATATAGCTTTCATTAATTACGAGAAAGCGTTTGATTCAGTCGAAACCTCAGCAGTCATGGAGGCATTGCGGAGTCAGGGTGTAGACGAGCCGTATGTAAAAATACTGAAAGATATCTATAGCGGCTCCACAGCCTCCGTAGTCCTCCATAATGAAAGCAACAAAATCCCAATAAAGAAAGACGTCAGGCAGGGAGACACGATCTCTCCAATGCTATTCACAGCGTGTTTACAGGAGGTGTTCAGAGACCATGATTGGGAAGAATTGGGGATAAGAGTTAATGGAGAATACCTTAGTAACTTGCGGCTCGCTGATGATATTGCTTTGCTTACTAACTCAGGGGACCAATTGCAATGTATGCTCACTGACCTGGAGAGGCAAAGCAGAAGGGTGGGTCTAAAATTAATCTGCAGAAAACTAAAGTAATGTTTAACAGTCTCGGAAGAGAACAGCAGTTTACGATAGGTAGGAGGCACTGGAAGTGGTAAGGGAATACATCTACTTAGGACAGGTAGTGACGGCGGATCCGGATCATTAGACTGAAATAATCTGAAGAATAAGAATGGGCTGGGGTGCGTTTGGCAGGCATTCTCAGATCATGAACAGCAGGTTGCCATTATCCCTCAAGAGAAAAGTATATAACAGCTGTGTCTTACCAGTACTCACGTACGGGGCCGAAACCTGGAGGCTTACGAAAAAGGTTCTACTTAAATTGAGGACGACGCAACGAGCTATGGAAAGAAGAATGATAGGTGTAACGTTAAGGGATAAGAAAAGAGCAGATTGAGTGAGGGAACAAACGCGAGTTTATGACATCTTAGTTGAAATCAAGAAAAAGAAAGGGGGGGGAGGGGCATGGGCAGGACATGTAAGGAGGGAAGATAACCGATTGTCATTAAGGGTTACGGACTGGATTCCAAGGGAAGGGCAGCGTAGCAGAGGGCGGCAGAAAGTTAGGTGGGCGGATGAGATTAAGAAGTTTGCAGGGACGACATGGCCACAATTAGTACGCGACCGGGGTAGTTGGAGAAGTATGGGAGAGGCACTTGCCCTGCAGTGGGCGTAACCAGGATGATGATGATGATGATGATGATGATGATGATGATGATGATGAAGAAGTCCGAACGATTGCCAACAACTACAAGATATGTGGATTGATAGTGAGTTTTCGCAGATCGCAAGCGTTTTGTAAGTTTCTTGCGATAACACTTCAAGGCCAGCCAGTCCTCCGGTAAACGAGTATGTAAAGTCTATCTTTTGTTTTCATTTGATGACGCATCGCAAGCGTTATCCATGGTTTTCGTGCTTCACAATTTAATCTGCGCTCTTCTATCGGAAAATGCAAATGATATAATCGCTTGAAAATTGCAATAAATTTATCGTAAGCACTTTTTGCGTCTAGAGATTTTCTTATATCGCTCCAATCTGCCTGCAATAGACTGTTACGAAATGCACTGAGCGCCACAGGTGTAACTGAAACTTCCTTTCTCGAGGCTTTGCTCTACCTTGTGTGAATAGCTCCGCACATAAAAATATTGGAAGATGGTCACTAATACAACATGGCAAAACACATCACCTAATATTCATCTCAGACAAATTTGTAATAAAAGGGTCCAGGAATGACTCGCATTCAAGTGCCACTCTCGTGGGTATGTTAATTGTGTTTATCAAACCATTAGACAGTATGATAGCATTAAAGTCACAGCTAACAGAGCTTGTAGAACTCACGTCAATATTGGAGTCTCACCCAGCAATTAAAGTATATTTATTTTCTCCCATTAAGGAAAGGTATTGATCACAAAAATCAAGAAACGCTGCAATATCGCCGTTTGGTGGTCGATAAGAAACTGAAAACACGTTATTGCTTGCATGTGCACAAAGCATTTCATAATCAGGGGTTGTCTGGGTAAAGTAATCCAACAGCTGACATTCAACGTTTTCGCAAACCAATAAAGAAACACCTCCCCCCTCCCCCACACCACTGTGCATGCGAGTTAAATAAAATGTCCTGTAATTGGACAGCTTAAAGACGTCGCACTCATTAGTGCTCCAAGTTTCAGTCAGCACTATGGCACAGTATTGGAATAAAATTCAGTGAAAAGCTCTTCTACGTACGATATCTTATTTCTTATCGACCTCGCATTTAGAAGCACGCATCTACAAGAATCAGGGGGCAGCCGACATACAATATCGTTAAGGTCATTTGGTAGATAATAACGGTGATTGGTCATCTAAGCTATTTTCGCAAAGTAACATAGCGGTGATTAGATTGTCTAGAGTCGGTTAAGGTCAGCATAGCTCCTAATGTGAACAGCACGTGCTCCTTCCGTCTTCTGGAGCAGAACCTTACCGTGACTGTACCAGACGTATTCGTAGCCTTATCCTTGGCCATTTGCTTTGATTCTCGGAGCAGCTCCCGGCAATGCCGCGTCAGATTCTCTTGAATGAATACAATCGGGTCGGACTGTTTCAAACTACTTTTGTTCGTTAACCACGCATCCCTTGTTTGTTGCTGAACAAACTATGAAGTAGTTTATGCAACGCTGCTTTAATTATCCTGTAATCGCGTGAGCCCTCTCCTTTCCACCAAGTGTTTGAAGACCCGCTTTTAGTAGAGTGCACAGTGAATTGAGCTTTTTTACGGACTCTTTTAAAACCGACTATCAATGTTCTAAAACAGAATATGAATGTATGGCCTTTTCTTCTTCATTAACGCGTTGCTGATTGGATAAAGCCATGCGTAAGCAATCTGCAGGAAATAAATAACGATCTTCTTCTGAGCCGATGTATCTATATGTGCAGTGCTGAGCGATTGAAACGCAATACTCGGACAACATGGCTGCCGGAACTTTCTTGCACCACCTGTAGGCGCTGGGGACACTGGGATGAATCATTTATGTGTCACATGATATCGAGAATCTTTTTGATGCATCGCAACTGCTTTCGGCCTCCTCAGCGATCGTGCTGGCGTTGAATATTCTTGTGTGCCATCTAAATATCTAGGAGTTCCACTGCATGCCTAAATGTTGAGCGCGCACTACTGTAGTCATCGCAGTCCAGCCAGCCAGCGCTACACAAATACCGCACCGTCTTTCAATATTTGTAAGAGCAGAAGCCTGCAACGTGCTTTTGGCAAACAATGTTCTATGTCTTTCAGGTTTGTCACTCCGCCAGGCTTTACATTCAACGTTTGCGCAGAATTCTTGCAACATTTATAGGGTCGTCCAGTTTTTAACCTATGAGAAGCGATAACACTTTTCAACCAGTAAGTGCTGAAGGGTTAGGATTGGTGCATTTGTATACCTGACCGTTAGTTTCGTGGTTTCTCCTTTTTCAGTATAGCGCTCATACCATATTACGAGCCTCCTTGCAAATTAACCTGGTTCATTTCCTACCGGCATTGGTGGTGTCTTCGAATTTCCTTTTTGAACTTGTTTTGGGGGTTCATGCGTGAGTTCTATTTTTGTATTGCTTTTCTGACTTCGTTTTTCCAAAGATTAGTCATTCACTGTGTCACGAACATATATTTACAAGGATTTATTACCGATGTTTTTCCCGCCGCCGTTTTATCGATCAATATGCATCAGATTACCCGGAAATTATGTACCTACAAGAGTGCACGAAATTCCAGTTCGCCCGTCTGCAAAAACATTTTCTTTTACAAATTACACGTTGAAACCTTGCCAGTTATAACATGGACTAGGGAAAAGAATATTTTCGTTTCGCCAATTAACTGTCGCTTTTGTAACGTACCTGAAACTGTTGCACACTATTTTATTCTTTGTAAAGATGCCATTTTATTCTTGGATGTCGTCCAAAGAAATCTGCAGAAATATGTTGACCTAATTACTCACAGTATCCGATATCTCGTTGTTACGTGTGATGACGTTCCATTCGATATTCCTTTGCTGATAGGCCTGCATAAACTATGGAAAACTCGTATCCAAGACCGAAGTGAAATAATAATTTCCTCAAGAACGCATTTCCTTGAAGTAGTTGCGCACTTAAAGGACAATTGCAATCAATATTATTCGCAACCGGGCTGGCATACACTTTCGATTAGGCGGTTAACTTAGTCTTAACTTAATCTTAAGTTTTTGTTCTAATGGAAATCGTTGCTTTCTGGGACGTTTTCTTTGTATGCACTGCTCGTTGACTTGCCATTGGTTATGACTAGCTCATAATACTTTAAATCGTCCTTGTAGATGCATCACTTCAGTCATTGTTATAAATACCATGTAGGGAAAAAGTAGGTGTTTACCCCAGTGGGCGGGACACTCGGCCTCTGAGCACGGGGCGGTAGGTTCGAAACTCCTCACCACCAACGTTTTTCTTAGAAGTCTTCCTTTCAAATTATTTATATTGTTGTTTATGGAGCACATCGTGTTACGGACGCACCGACACACAGCTTTTCTAGGTAAGTCGCCTAAGCATGCTTACGCAGTAAACGCCTTTTAGATCAGATGGTAGTAAAAAAACACCCGCCTGTGCTTAAAGTCGTCGATCCCGGGCTATATCCCCGGGTCGGTAAGGGGGAATTCGGCCTCAGTTGCAAATATATCTTGATGAGAAACCCTTATAACTTTCTCTCAAGTGCTGCTCTCAAACAAAGGACATTTTTTTTTCCTTTGTTAAAACTTCACTCACTTTGCGAGTATTCGCTGAACTTACTTGCGATGCATGCAGAAAATGTATATGAACTAAGGCAGGAAATTACGCCGTCATGAGATTATTAAAAGTAGCTACAAATTGATTTAGGCAAGTTGGTTCAACATGAAAGTATATTAAGTAGCGCGATGGACGCGAGGATGAAAAATACACACATGAGCGCTAGTGCTGGTGTGTGTGTGTGTGTGTGCGTGTGCGTGTGTGCGTGTGTGCGTGCGTGCGTGTGCGTGTGTGTGTGTGTGTGTGTGTGTGTGTGTGTGTGTGTGTGTGTGTGTGTGTGTGTGTGTGTGTGTGTGTGTGTGTGTGTGTGTGTGTGTGTGTGTTTGTGTGTGTGTGTGCGTGTGTGTGTGTGTGTGTGTGTGTGTGTGTGTGTGTGTGTGTGTGTGTGTGTGTGTGTGTGTGTGTGTGTGTGTGTGTGTGTGTGTTTAGTCCTCGTTCATCGCGTTACTTCAATATACCATCATCAAAAGGAAAACAACTGTTTCTTGCTTCTTGTTTCCCCACTTGATGAAACTATTGGCTCGTGCCAATTATGCGGGTCATGGCGAGCAGGGACAGATTGAGAGGAAAAACGTAGGAGTTGAAAAACTTTCCAAAATCCAAGGCCCTTGCGGAAGGCACGCGTAGGCAATCGACGTGGTCGTGGGGAAAGCGCATGAAAAAAACGAGCCGGCCAAAATTGAAACCGAACAAGATAAACGGCACAGAAAGATAACTGTTTAAAAGACAAGCGCGTGGGAGCGCAGCCTTTGTAGAGCGTGGCAATGGACGCGTATCGCAGTCAATGGGAGGGGGAAAATGAGTTAAGAAGACGGCAAACGACTCAGGTATAACGTAGCGTGCAGAGGGATAGAACTGGCTGAAAGCAATGTCTTCCTTATTATTAGGATGTTGCAGGCTTTGATCGTTCGTCACGTCATCCATCCTTATTCCGCTTGCACGCACGTTTAAGTTTCTCTGCAGCACTTGTACTTGTGATTTCAAGGCTAGATATATTTTTTAATGTTGCACAAAAAGTGATGTTGATCCGCCATCAACGGAAAGTTAGGTTTCTGAAGTGCACGATGTACAAGGTGACAGTGCTTGTTCTCCAGGTTGTGCCGGAGTTATAACGGCGACGTTGCGTGGAGCTGTACAAGAGGGTCACACTATTCCAGTAGTCAAGAAAAATAAACAAAGGCCAGGCTAGGCTGCCGCGAAATCACTGCGGACTGAAGAATTTCGCGGCCGGCGAGTGGCGTCACTTCGTCGTTGGAGGCGTGAAAAGAAAAAAAATAAAGCGGCGAAGTACATCGGCACATGACGTTGTCTATAATATCAACACGAAGTGGTCACTGGGTTATATGAAATTATGAAAATTGCTATAATTTTTCTTTTTCTCTGGTGCTCTATACTGCACCGACACCGGCCACCTGTTTTGCTCAGCATGAAGGAAGCCCTTACAGCACTGTAGTATACAGCGGTGCTTTGGAGACCACACATCTGTGATACTAGTCTATAGTCATTTTCACTGTTTAATGTAGCTTTCGTGTTCTTTGTATTTCAGAGACTTCTTTAGTATCTTAGATTTTCGCCCCAGACTGTGGCTTGCCATCAAGAACCAGGCCGCAGACCCCGCCAAGCTACTTACTGTAGCTCTCAGTATGGGTTCCCTCCAAAACTTGAGTGACCGATTAGTTATTTAATAATTGATTGATTGATTGATTCATTGATTGATTGATTGATTGATTGATTGATTGATTGATTGATTGATTGATTGATTGATTGATTGATTGATTGATTGATTGATTGATTGATTGATTGATTGATTGATTGATTGATTGATTGATTGATTGTGGGGGGTTCCCTAAGGCTTAAATTCCCAAACGTGCGTTCGCGTTAGTTCGGCTTTCTTTAATGCAGTGCAAAGTGTGCTCCCTCATTAAAATCTGTGTGCCACAGGCTCGAGTCTGCATGTGCTGGTCCCTTGTAGGTGGTGTGGTTTGCCGTGACATCAGAAATGAAGGTCGAGGACATGATCTCAAATGGTAGCGCGAAGTGACACAGACAGAGAACAGAGACGTTACAATTCAATATCTTGTTACCGTACCAACTCGCCCAACTTTCTATCCTTTTGAAGGACGAGGATCACGGGAGCCGAAGGGCACGAATTTTAAGAAACATCACGTTACGCCAACCAATAATGAAGGAAAGAAAAGCACGAGGCAAAGTAATTTGTTTTCGTAAATAAATTGTATAAATAATTCGAAGAAAAAAGAACAACTGTATCACCAATTCTTTAACGCAGTGCATAGAAACTTCCTTACCTGCTATACGTGAACGTTCTGGTAACGTCTTGGCGTCAGCACGTCCACTGCACTCACGCCCTGCGCAGACGAAAACACCGCTAAAGCCAGCCAATTCAACCACATTTTTTTCACTCAGTATTGGAAAAGAGAGCCATAGGAAAGGGGAAAGGCAGGGAGGTTAACCAGATGGGAATATCCAGTTTGCTACCCTATGCTGGGGAAAGAGGCGAGGGGGGTAAAGTGATAGCAAACTAGAAAGAAAGAAAGAAAGAAAGAAAGAAAGGAAGAAAGAAAGAAGGAAATACAGAAAGAAAGGAAGAAAGAAAGGAGCATAGACATACAATCACAGTCGGTCACTGTCACCGCATACTGTCACCACACAGCACAGTACCACTTGCAGCACTATAAACATCTGTTCAGGCTACAGCCGCTTGTACAATTCTGCTGCCGTTAAAAACCGCAACAGTGCCCTCGCAGTATATAATTTTTTTTTCAGTATTTGAAAAAGATAATGGCTTGCTACCTACACTTCGGAGAGGCAACTAAGGCGAATATTCGTTCCTTACACATGATTGACACCGCAATTCTTAACCTCCTCCAAAAACTAGGCCCTAAAGAAGCTAACAGCCCTGACAACATTACTAACATTTTCCTCAAATGACATGCGGAATTACGCAGCAAGTACTTCGGCCGGATCTTCAGCAAGTCACATTCAACTTTCCAACTGCCAGACAATTGGAAATTGGCAAAACTATCTGCAATCCTGGGATCGGAAGACGCAGACACGCCGTCTAGTTTCAGGCCAATATCATTAACAAGCGCATCCTGCAGGTAGCTCTAGAATATAATTCTTCAACGTATCACTAATTTCCTAGAAAAAATACTACTCATCTATTCAACAATAACACCACCAATCGAGACGGTTTCTGTAACGGTTTATCGATCATTCCTCAGCTCACTGAAGTAGGTAATGACCTTGTAGTTGCTATCAATGAATGCAGTCAAATTCATATGACTTGAGTTGATCTAGTTAAAGCATTTGATTCCTTCTTCCCAATAAACGTAATAGCGAAACTAGAAGACGTCCTCGGAAAAGGGGAAAGGACCACCTGGATTAAAGACTTTTCCTCAAACAGACCCCGTTTGATAGTATTATAAAGCATGTTATCAAAGAGTGCACCAGTAGCATTCGTAGTAACGCAGAGATCTGTGCTTGGGACCGTTTTATTCTTAATATATATTGATGACATGAACAGTATACACAGAGTGCAGTATAAAATTATTTGCTTATAATTGCATAATCTATCGATAAATACATCCACAATGACCACCTTCTACTTTACAGATCCCTTAGCATAGTAGCAGATTGGTGCAATAATTGGCAGATGTCAGTTAAAGAAATTTACGACCATGATCTGCCCGACAAGAAAAAAACTCTAACTACACTTATTCCGTTAAGGGCCAACCCTTGGAAAAAGCAAGAGAACACAAGTATTTAGGTATTGCGTTAAATATGAAATCCGACACTCGAATCACAAACATCACTACCACTGCACCGTTCAAACTGTTCTGCCTCAAACGATGTCTCAGAATATCACCTCCCTGAAACAAACTCCTATAGTCTACACGACTTCATGGTACATGCTTCAATGTATGCTCATGCAGTGTCGTTTCCGCATTCGAAAACTTACATGAAAGAACTAGGAACTGTTCAACGAAAGGATTTTAGGTTCTATCATCGTGAATCATCGCCACAAGTCCTGCTTCACGAGCGAAATCCCACATTGACTGCAGGAACCGCGTAGCATTGGCTTGCGGCGGGTGTGAAATCCAGAATTCGTACAATGACACATTACAACGGTTTAGTTCGAATGTGTCATTAACGCGAGATGCTGCAGACGAGCCACGTGAGAGGCTTCATAGGAGGACAGACGCCTGTGTTGCAAATCTGGCTTCTCGTGCTGGCGGTACCTGCATCATGTTGCTTGCCAGGGCTACTTGCATGCGCAGCCACATGGCGTGGGTTGCGCCAGCGCTCGGACTATGAATGAGGACTTGCGCTCTAGGTGACATTCCTTTGAGCAGCTAATTTATGTTAGCTGTAACAGTCGAATACCGTACTCTACTGTTCTAGAGCGAACTGTGTTCCTCCTCCAGGTCCTCAGAGACGGGGCAGGTGTGGAAGTGCGTTTGTGCTGCGTGCGGAGATTCAGTAACGTGCACCAAAATGCATGTGCAACGCCGGTCTCGATGCTGCCTCTGTGCCCGGTCACCCAGTTCACTCTATTTTGCAAGCAAAGTGCGCGGCAGTTTCATTTCTCTTGTTGGTAATATACCCAAGTCGAGGAGTCGGAGCAAACTCGACTTCGAGTGAGCCAGTATATACCCTTACTCGCGTGTTGGGCGTCATTGAGCCTAGAATAACTTGTTCTACGGTGCATTCTATAGCCTATGTTGAATTCGCGCAACTCAAGCTCACTTGTCGTAGGTCTGTCCTACTACTGGCACGGAAGCAGGGGGCCATGGGTCGCTTTCTCGTATGGCTGGTGGATGGCAGTGGTCGCCCAGGGAGTAGATGCATCCCGGGCAGCGTCGCTGAAGACGGCCACAGAGAATAGTAACGTAACTACTCAACTAAATTTAACTAAAGTCTGAACTGACGCCAGTGGCCCGCTAAGGGGCGTGCGCATCATCATTATTTGTCCTTCGCATAAAAAGCATGTTTAACGGGACCTGTTCATATTTACAAGGTGGAATTTTTAGACACATTCTAGGAAATTCATGTGACGTGGGGGTATCCTACTCGATAAGTTGATATCCTTCGCAGGAAGACTGACTTGACTGGCGCCCTGCACTTCATTGGTTGTAGCCAGACGATAAAGGATATTTAGATGGGATTACAGAAAAATTAATTGTTTCCAAGAAACTAAGCATCCATGTCTTTGACAATGAACCAACGTCCACTGCCTGCCCTCTAAAGTCTTGGATGGTTTGGAACAAGAAAAGGCGAAGGGAAAAAGTCAACATCCGATGAGTTCAGTTGAGGACATTGCAGGCAGAAAGAGGTAAAACTTAACGACTGAGCACGCTCGTTGTGATTTGTACTCACGAGAAAACGAAGTGAAAGGATGGGACGATAAAGTGCTAAAAAATACTTCGTGATTCTTCGTCATAGAAATTCAAGCGTCGCTGATCTGTACACTATGTGCAACAAATTAGTCATCACCGCGGGGAAAACGATGTCTGAAAGCACCAGAGAAGTCACATCGGCGGCCCTGTCAGACAGGATGAGCAACAAATGTTAGAAAATTTATGTTCTCAACGATGTCCGCCGACTTGTTGACAAGCAATCGACCAACATCATATCGCACTAAATCAGACACGCTGGATAAAGCGCTCCGAGGCTATTATTCCGCTATTTCCTGCTCGTGACGCGAGAACAAAGACGCGGCAGATTTGCTATGGAAGGGAAAAAATAGCACCGTCTGATGAGCAAGCCCGTAATCACAAATCTGGTAACAAGGATCTCACGCATCATCGGCAGATTCTGCCGAGAAAGCGTGCATTTCAATTCACCCGAAGAACACTGATCATGTGAACCGCGAACTTTGAAGCAGACCCCGCATTTTTGCGTAGATTATAAAAATAACACCGCGTCGCCTTCCTTTTATCATTCTTAAAGGGCCCCTCATCAGGTCTGGCCATCTTGAGCTGACAAGCGGAGAGCATACAATGCGCGATAACGATCGTGTCAGAAAGTATTACATCGCTACGCACCACGGAAAGATATGAAATTTCAAACCGAACACCGTTTTCCCTTCTCCTCGTGGTCGCCGCGGTGCAAGCCGGAGGATGATGTGCACGTGCTAGTGCGCCTACGTACATGTGTTCGCGCTGTGACGTTGCTCGTGGTAACACGTGACTTCGAGAATTATTTAAGCCAACATCCGTTATTTGTGTAATATGTTGCTAGAATAGACGAATCAAAGCTTCGAGAAATAATAAAATGCACAAAGCGAGTGTCTGGATGTTCTTGTTTTACTTCGCACCGCAGCAAGAGAGATGTACTTCCGTCTCGTCTTCTTGTTCCCACGTCGGGCAGTCGCGCGTGCAGACACCGAAACTATGTCATTTTCTACCGTGTTCCAGCGCGGGATCATGCTCTGTGACCCGCTTGCGTCTGCCTCAGTGTTCTTGTAGCACTGATTCATACCGCTAGTCAGGTGTGCTCGTGCACATAGCGCAACACCGTATGCTGCGCGAAACGAGGCAATCGCAACAGCTCGCACGCGACCCGTCAGTGGAAGTGCACCGCGCCGCAATAAAGCGAGGAGAGAAAAACATGAAAGTGGGGCCCGTGACGTATGCGTCAATTTTAATCAAGCACCAAATCATTGACGACCCCATTAGAAATGCCAAGGCCATTCTTGGGTTGGATCTAGAGAAAACGTTCCATAACCTCTCTCACCAATACATTGTGGACACCATATCCGAACTCAACCTCGGAGCTAGATTCCCTCTCGTACGTCAAGTCATTCACGGATAACAGGACGGCTACGCTCCGATTTGCCGACCTCTCCACGGAGACACTCTCGCTGGGGAGCAGGGGCACCCCCCAAGGCTCGGTCATCTCCCCTATGGTTTTCAACCTTGCCATGGCGGGACTTGCTGAGAAACTAGGACAGATCCACGGGCTCGAGCACACCATATACGCAGATGACATCACCATGTGGGTGTCTAAAGGAACCCCGGGCATGGTGCAGGACATCTTGCAAGAAGCAGTGAACGCCATAGAGGAATTTCTAATTCCCACAGGACTCAGATGCTCACCTACCAAGTCGGAGCTGCTCGTACGCAGACCAACGCAGTAGGGCCGCAGGCCATACTCGTCAGACTTCGATTATAATCAGGAAATTACCGTACGAACCATTTCGAGACACGCCATACCATGCGTCGACAAAATCACCGCCCTGGGTATGATCATAGAGATTAAAGACGTCAATGCCTCTACGGTTCAGAAGTCCATCACCAAAACCAACAACGCTATTGGGCTCATCAGAAGAATTGCCAATAGACACAGGGGCCTCAAGGAACATAATCTTATCAAACTCATACACGCGTTCGTCACCTGTCACTTCGATACGTTGCGGCAATGCTCAATTGGACACGATCCGAAAGAGACAGGCTGAATGCCCAAATCAGAAAGGTCACCAAGCAAGCCCTCGGCATTCCAACCAGCACCAGCAACGAGAAGCTGGGGCACCTGGGCATGCACAACACCCTGGAAGAAATTGCCGAAGCCCAGCAGCGCGCCCAGCTTGCTAGGCTTTCGACGACGCCTCCGGGGCGCACGATCCTAGAGAAGCTAGGCTTTGCTCAAGGAGACATAGAAAAAGACTTTGCGGACCTCCCACGGGACATCCGCGCCAAGATCACGGTCCGCCCTATACCCAGAAACGTACACCCCGAAAACAACAGGGGCAGACGACACGCGAGAGGACAATTCCTTCTTAACCAAGCCTTGGCGAATCGTGAACGCTCAGCTTTTGTGGACGCGGCGGCATACACGGGAAACAAAGCTTTCGCAGTGGCGGTTGTGGACGGCTGCGGATCCACAAGATATGCAGCCACAGTAATTGCAAGGAAGCCTGAACAGGCCGAACAGGTTGCAATCGCTGTTGCGCTCACCGACGACAATCTTTCCCATATCTACAGCGACTCCATAGCCGCTATCAGAGCTTTCCAAAAGGTCACGGTCTGCGCACAGGCTCTCAGAATTGTTTCAAAGAAAGAGATTAAGAACCACTTCATATACTGGTTCCCGGCACACTTAGGACCAAAGATCGGCGAGGTCCCCAACCTTAACGAGGTGGCACACGAGGCTGCGCGCGCGCTTACAGACCACGCGGCTTCACCCAACCACTCGGAGAATAAGGACGCGCCCACTACATACAATGAAATCACTAAACACTACTACCTACAACGCCGACAGTATAGCACGCCACACCGCACGCTCACTCGAGCTCAAGCGGTTACACTCAGAATGCTACACACACACACATACCCCACGCAAAACACATTACACCATTACCTGCCTGAGCTCTACGACAAGTCTTATTGCACCAATTGCAATACATCCCTTAACGTATGTGATTTACTCTGGCCGTGCTCGCAAGCTCACATAAACTCCGAACCGGACAAGCGCAAGTTTTGAAAAAGCAATCCGGAGCGAAGAACTCGCTCCGCAACTCTGGGCTGTCCAGCAGGTCCACGACGCCGCCAGGAAACTCAACCTCCCGGTTCCGTCGTGGGAGACGCCCGCTCCATGAGAGCCCAAAGCTCTCGTCGCCTGCAGGACCTGAATAAAGTTGATTTCCGTCCTTCCTTCCTCGAGGCGTGGTGCGGGAGAATGCAGGGAAGGAATTTGCCTTGCGGAGGCTAGACGGGCCAAGTGGAGAGAGCATCTATGTTTGCGGTGAAGCTCGGCTCTTGAACTCATTGGTTCGCGACACTGTAATATTTCTATCTCGGCTATTATTGAGCAGATTTGAAAAATTTTGCAGCCCCCCCCCCCACCAAATTATAGCGCACCCAATAAAGTTATTCGAATGAATGACCCACGCCTTCCACGCTGAGGAATCAACGCGGGAGATGCTACTTGATGAGCGTCAGCATGCGAATTCCAAGCATATCGCAGAAATATATTCTAATCACGCGCTTGTTACAAACGTGGAAGGTATTATTAATGAACTTCAAAGATACTATACCTTGCTGTTCAGCTACACGCACAAGCCAAATTTTGATGTTCTGACACATTTAGTCCCTCTAGTAAACCCGCTCTCAGAGGATGATGGCTCCATTGTTAGTGGACAATTTACCCAACAAAGAAATATAACTTGCCGTTGATCAGTTACCGCGTTACAAAACACTAGGTCATTATGGAATCAACGGATAATTATATAAAGCCTTCATGTTTATATTAGGCTCTGTTTTACTTAAAATCTTTACAGTTAGTTTTGATAAAGATTGCCTACCAAGATCATTTTTCAAGAGTCATATTATCCAACCTGCTGTGGTTGCTTAGTGGCTTTGGTGCTACGCCTCTAAGTAAGAGATCGCGGGATCTATTCCGGACCATGGCAGCTGCATTTCGATCGAGGGCAAAATGCTAAAGTACCCGTGTACTTACATTTAGATGCACGTGAAGAACCCCAGCTGGTCCAAATTATTCCACAGTCCATCACTATGACACGCCTCATAATCAGATCGTAGTTTTTGGCGAGTAAAACCCCGTAACTTATTTTTTTATGGACCACATCATGTTAATTGTTACGGACAGACCAGCGGACAGATTTTCTGGGTGAGTCACCTAAGAATGTTTACGCATTAAGAAAAGTGGGGGAGTTCATGCGTACGGACATAGACAAAGAAACTGGGCCGAGGACTGCATTTCACAAGGCTTGTTGGGGGCGCTGATTAGCTCCTCAGCCAAATAAGGTCGCTGGTATGCTGCCCACTTATCACTTATGTGCGCGAGCTTTCACGTAGAAGGAAGAGAAAGCATGTGTCAACGTAGCTTTCAAACACCTGCTTCTGCCTCCACTCCATCCTTCGCTTAATGCCTTGGCACCGTTACTAGCGTTTCGGTTCCCTCCTTCAACGTTCGTCGCTATCACATGTCCTAAACATTCGTGCCTATTCATGCGGGAGCAGGCTTTCGGCGTGGTTTATGAAACGATACTTTTTATTTTATTTTTTATTTTCGTTTTCATGCCAGGAATTCCTACATGGCGGACGAAAACGCGTCATTGCTCCAGATTCATTTCAGCATCCGCCGCTTTACCTTTTTTTTTTTTCAGGAAGAGCGCTTGCAGCAACGCGACTGCCTTCGGCTCGCTTCTCGTTATGGAACGTTACACATCTCGCCAGTTTATCGCCACTTTTTTTAACACACCACGTACCCCGAAATCCAGCGTGCTTCGCTTTTGTAAGGAGCGCGCTAGCATATGACCAGAAAAATTACAACGCATGACAAGATTTAGAAGCGGCAATACCAGCGATGCTGCCGCGTTTAAAGACGTAGAACATCTGAATTTTTCACTACGTAGTGACAGAAATGGTGGTATTTTAAACCAGGAGTCGTTTATTTATTAGCTACTTCGTAGCTACACACCTTTTACTTGATAGACCTGTTTATGTCGGCAATGTAGCTGGCATCCTGGCGCGTTAACCACTATCGCGATGCACTGGTTTTTGGCATTTCGTGCGCGTTTCAGTGCACCGAACAGACTCCGAGTGTGGTGGCGTCTGTGCGCGTATCTCGGAGGAAAATGCGGGCAATACCATAGCGGGATAAGACGACTCTGTAAGCATCGCACAGAACAAGTCGTTCTGCAGAAGATGGCGGCGTCTACTACAAGAGCCAGCTGCTGTCGCGTAGGAGCGTTCAGAGTAAGAGGATTCGGGTCCTGTTATGTTTTACATTCCCCCTCGGTACACAATATGCTCATCAACTTCAGGGGTTGGTTGATTGGCTGAGAAGATAGCTGGCTACAGGCCGGGTTAGCCTGATCTCCAGGTGTTTGCTTCGTCATGGCAGCATCAAGCGGGAGACTAATGGTTTGAATTAATTGAGTACCCCTCTGGTAATTTACCATATCTGCATTAAGGTTGCCATTCGCAAGACATATAAAGATATTCAATGAAAAAACGACGAACGTTCATAAGTGCCTTTAAGTTCCCTTATCTTCCCCTGCCTTGGTTGAAAAGGAGGCGTTATAGCTTACAGAAACACGAGCTAGAAATGTGAATGCAAGCAAGAAATGGGGGCATGTGATGTAATAAGTATATAAAGAATGGTTTAAAAGTCCTTCCACAACAATACTATTGTTTCGGGCTCAGAGTCAATTTCAATCAGGCAGCGACTTTAGTCCGTGGAGAAAAACTCAGGGAGACAGAGGGGCAGGACTTCGGTTTTCGCTCTGACGCATCAGAGCCCATAGGCTCCACCGTGAAGAAACGCTCACGTCCGTTTCGTATCTAACATATCCTTAACTTGTATTGTATTTCGCCAGATTTTTACCTCTATTCTCATTTCCCGATTTCTTCAAAGAAGCGGTTCTTTTGATGAATTGTATGTAGCGATTCGACCGTGCGACATGCGAGCCAAAAACTCGTAGACGCCAGCAGTCCAACACGCTGACAAAAAAAAAACACAAATGCGTAATCCTGAGAGATAGCACGACTGGAGGGAAAACAGCGTGAGCGCATTTTTGAAGTAAAGCCTCAGTGGTTGACGGTTACAAAAAAAAGAAAGAAAGAAAACAAGAAAGGAGAGATGGTGGGGCGTGTCAACGTCGTTTTGGAAACGACACTTCTTTTGCGCTGTCTTAGAATTTCTCTTAGATCCGCTTCCTTTTCTGGCGTCTCTTTTTTCTTTCCCAAGCCACCAAGCCTCCTTTGTTCCTTCGCGATGGAGCTCTAACAGACCTATCGCCTCTCATTTTTGTGTGACCGTTGCCTGTTCCTTCTCGGTCCCTGAATTTCGATGCCTCCTCGTGTGCCTGATGGCATCACTTGTCTTTCAGTTTCCATTCGGCTAAATTGACGTACGGCACTCATTCCTTGGCGGCGCACTCTTTTTTTAGTGCTAGCAGCTCTATAATAAAATTATTCTCACGAAAGTTGTTCCGTGGCGTCGTCACCATATCACCGCTGGAGGAAGGCATATGCGGAAGCATAATAGAAAAGCACGCATCACAAAGAGAGAAATAACATTTTGTGACACATGCATAACTACAATAGGTGAGATCTTGAAAGCATAGCATAGGAAGGTGGAATAAGGAATGAATGAGTGGTGTTAAACCCAGGATACCTGCAGCTGCCTGCCTTCCAATTAGTGCGCTTCAACCCACATTTGTAACTACAAGGAGCCCATAACTAGAAGTGAGGTAGTTGTTGCTGCTAACATACTTCTTCAACTAAAACGGCACTGAACCGTAGCCCGACCCAAGGAAATAACTTCGCACGCACCCGCCTATCCTTTCTTTTTTTCCGTCAGCGTAATGGCGAAATATACTTCAGAAAATAACACCAAGGTCCCTTTTAGAACAGAAGGCATGGATCTTTCTGGGTCTACTAAATTGTAGCATGCCTAGTTCTCTGTACAATCTAAAGCATGTCTACCAATACTGCACTATCAAGATAAAAAGTAAATGGAAAGCAACACAATGTTGATGCACATGTAGCCAACCAGATGGTTTCCTACAGTTAACCTTTCTGCCTTTCGTTTTTCTTTTGTGTCAAGTCTCATTGTCATACTATTGTATTGCGATAGCAATTATACGGACATTTCAGGCCAATTTTTGCCGTCGTTCCTTCCGTGATGTTCCTTCTAAAGTTCAAGTGTGATAAGATCGCCCCTTTCTTCCCTTCTCGTTTGCTGATAGTACAAGGAAAAGCAGGCCAGGGTGAGCCGAGAAGGATGTCGACTTGATGCTTACCATCCTCTCGTGCGTCCAATGTTTGACGTCACGTGATCAAGCGCGTGCTTGAGAGAGGGGGGGGGGACATACTGGTGAGCGCACGTCTGCTCCTCTAGCCCGGTCATGGCTGCGCATGGCGGTCTGCGCGGCTGAGCGCGTGGGCGGGTCACGCACCATATCTTATGCGTAAACTTGAGACGAGTGTAAAGCAGGAGCGAGCCTAGATGTCTGGTTGCTTCACGTGCGCTGTTTTTGAGCGCGCCTAGTATTGGAGGTCGCGCAGTCTCAAGCATCGTACACGCGTTGAAGAGAGTGGTAGCTCGAAGCGCTCGCTCGCCGAGGCCAGCGCTCTTCGCCCCTCCAGCGTTGTGACAGCCAGTGTTTGCGGTCATGAAGTGAGATCTGTTCAAGATTCCCTGTGCGCGTGTGACACCGTCCTTGTTCATTTAATTAGTAAGCGAATTTTTACTGCAACATATACGACCAATGAAACTACGACCCTTACTTCGTGTACGAGTTGTCTAATACTTTGCTATCCCAATCAATGTTTCGCCATTAAAGCTCAACGGAGACATTTATATAACGGCAGGCGCCAAGGTCCCAATCTGGTGTTATTGTCCACCGCCGCGTTACTCTTCTCGCGCACAACATTTACTATTACGTCTGTATCACTACGCTGCGATCTCACGTCTGTAACTTCACCACCTGCACCTCCCCTCCCTCTTCGTAAAATCATTCTGCTCCTGTAAAGCGTGCAATCTAGCACAATACATCTCTATGCGGAAAAGCCCGCCTACAGAAAATGAAATAAAGAAAGCGCGATCGGTACTCGCAAAACTTATCTTACATAGGGCCGTCCATGATTGACTATATGTCTGCATTAATCATTTGTTTCCATATCTTACATAGGGCCGTCCATGATTGACTATATGTCTACATTAATCATTTGGTATCTTCTTGATCGCTAATCATGAGTGGTAGGCGACTGAACGCCGGCCAATCAGGAAACAATCTTATGTAAGGTAAACATTGCGAATATGACCTGGTATTGAGCTTGTCAGACATCTCGTCGGTAAAAACTTCTCAGTAAAATATCTTCTGTTATTATTTTACGACGACATGTTTACATTTACGCGCGCAATAGTTGGCGTTGATAGCTCATAGAAGATTCCGTGGAATTGTTTTACAGGTAAACGAACGTTTTTATCCTTGGACTGCTGCCTTTTTTCTGATTGAGATTCAGCACTTTCGGTTCGAAATTTTTTAATATGCATTAAGCAGAAGCAATCCACCTATATTACCCTTCACGTACGCAGTTCGTGGACATATTCGGATACCAAATTCTTGAACATAAATGGATCAGAGCAGTATATTGCGCGTCTTTTCATGCAAGGAAGATTCGATAGCTCCGTTGCAACACAGTGAGCCACAAGAAACATCGTAAAACGAATTGATGTTTTCTATAGCAAAGCTGATCGTAAAAGGCACGATGGGCATGCTGAAGCCCTGCTTTCAACAATTTTTTTTTTCGGGAAGCTGCGGCATACGTTCGTAATGAGTGCGCGGCTGATAAGCCGCAGCCTGAACCACGTGTGTATCTAAATCATTAGCACTTGTTAGAAGTTTCTGTGTCTGTTTCTGTGGAGTAAATAGAAAGAGAAAATATCTGTGCAAAAATAAATAAATGATAATGAAATAACAGTTGCCTCCAATGATGTCTTAACCAAGTGGGTTTTCAGAAAAATGATTTGACGCCTCGCGGCAAGTAAAGATGCGAACACAAGCAATTGGAAACTCGAAAGCTGTATACTATAGACTCCCGTTAGGACAAACCCGCTTAAGCCGAACTTTCAGACATGAACATATTGTTAACCCTTTGATTCAATGCAAAAATTATCCGCTGAACGTGAGCTGATTATTCGGTCATGCCAAACTTCCCAGCCACCACCGACCATCGAGAGGCCCGCCGCGGCAAAATTTGAGGAGGTGGCTCTTCTTAAGGCAGGCAAGGTGCACACAGCGTCTCTGTGGACACAAGCAGCTGCGCCAGCGTCGACGTCGATATCTGCAGGGCGGGTACCACCAACACAATACTTGAGGGAGTCTTCGAGGTGTTTCTGCAGGCTCATAATTATTGCGAAGGCATTTGCAGATACTACAAAATCCAGCGGTGTTCGCGCATGATGCTGCCGAAGGTTATCTGTGTAGTTCGACACATTTCTTCAGCAGCATGAGGGCACTGAAATTTTTGTTAGCAAGTCCCATGTGTAAGGTAGCAAACCGATTAAGCTAAACTGGTTAACCTCCCTGCCTTTCCTTCTCCACTTTTTCCTTCCTTCCTTGCTGGCAAGAAATATGAAATGCCAGTTTCTGTGGCAATGCACTGGTTTGCCCAGCGCTGTAAGCAACAGTATTGTTCAGTTGTTTAACGCTGTACAAAGCAATATATTCTGTCTTGCAAGCCTAACAAAGTTATGTTTCTACTGCTGCATTTTGGTTTTTGTGAGCCTTTATTTATTTTGTGTAGTACATACTTATATGGGTCAGAAATTGGAGATCCTGTTTTTTGTGGATGACTTCCGCTAAGACAAGCATGTTTTCTTGGTCCCTTCTACTTCGCCTTAATACATGTTTTCTAATACATACTTGATACATTTTTTACAATACCTCCAGGGTACAGTGCTCTTTTGCACACTTTTTACGCTCATCTGGTTGACAAGATAATACCGGACCAGTTCCAATGGGCAAAGAATGTAATAACTACTGTCACATCTTTTGTGAACTGAAACATGCATGTCACGTGTCGTTTTAAGTTCTAACGTCTCACTGTTTCGGCTAACGTGCAAAGGCGCCCCGTCCCTAACAGCCGTACGGATTTCGATTATGCACATCAATAAGGGAGTATACCCTTGCGGGAGCGCTTTTCCAAGGCGCTCGGAAGGCGTTACAAGGAAGTGGTCCTGTAATGTGAAATGGAGCTTGGAACCTGAGGCATCAGTCATGACAAGAAAATGTGACCGTTTTCATCGGCGTAGTCACACCAATACTTGCTCACCTTCAACTGCTCTCGCAGTCAGAAAAGTTATGCGTGAGTGTGCTGCCTTATGGCCATATATCAAGGGAGAGAAAATTAAGAGTCTGAGACGAACGGGCGGGGATGCCGAGAGAATGAGTGAGGATATAAGGCCGCGAAGATTGCGATGAGGTCTCGGGCCTTGCTCGCCTCTCGCCACGCGCTCCTTCACCGCCTCGCATTCCCCCACGCTGACTCGTTTAATTGCTCGCTGGAATGCAGAGATGGGGCCTCTATCGCAATCTCGTTTTCTTCTTTCTTATTTATTTGTTGGTGTGTGTATTTGTGTGTGTTTTTTTATGAGAAAGCCTCCTGCAGTTCTCTGTTGCTATGAATAGGCAGAGGAACTCACCACGTCGTACATAAAGTCTGGAAAGAAGAACTCACACTAATAGGTTTCTTCAAGTGAAATGGGATGGAGCCCAGGGTTTTGAACGTGTAATTAAAAAAGTCGACTGCACCCGTCGTTGGCTTTCATGCAATAGGGACTCGTTAGGCCGTCTAAAAGATGGCAGATATACCCACCGGCTAAGCGAAGATGCCGCAGAGGTAAAAGTAAAACTTAGAGAAGCCTCTTGTTGCCAACTAAATCCGGTTTATTATAACGCGTAATCAAACTTACCAAGTTTGACGTACAGAGTCAAGCAGCCCACGGTGACGATGGCGAGCGAAAGCAGCAGAGAAGACTGAGAACGGTAATGGGCGCGCTGCGGCGATAATCAGCGGCAGACGCCGCATGGCTTTCGAAATCTTGTATGATGGATGAAAGCAGGAAGTCTGCAGATGCCTTGAATATAATAATCCATGTCGACTATTCTCATCGGTGAAGAACTGTTGGCAAAGCAAGGTCATGGTTTAATGTAATGGTGAATGTACATTTGACAAGGAGTGAAAACCGACTTAGTAGTAGCACCCTCAACTACGTTGAAGGCAAAAGAAAATGACATGACGAGGGGAACAACATTTGCTCTCTTCACAAGCCAGCGCTCGTTGTAATTATCTTGAAAAAGAAAAGAGAAATGTTTCAGGAAGCAAAGACAGACTACTGAACATTTCTAGCAGAAACAGCACAACGTGGCGTCATCTCGTCCTCTTGCCGTTATTAAAGGCAAAAAGAAAAAAAAACACAGTACAGGGCGAGTTCTTCTCCTGACTAAGACAAGCGAAGCGAAGCGAAACGTTCTTGTCTGCAACGACGGGGCGAAATGCAGAGCAAGAAGAAAAATATGAATCCGACATACGTCTTGGGGGGGGGGGGGGGGAGGGGGGGCACTGGCGTATTTCTCGCCTTGGTGCCCAACGACGTGGTCCATTTGGCATTTTCCGAATACAACTCATCAGCGTTGGACCTAACAAGGACCCTACAAAAGAAAAATTGGGTTTCATTTGTTTGCTGTTTCCACTGATCTTGACGCTTCGCCCCAATTCTACAGTTGCCCGTTTCTCTTGAGCGGCGAGAAACAAAATAAGAATAAAAACGCCAGGAAAGGTGTAAAACAGCTTGCTTGCTTTTTGCCTCAAATGCACAAAAAGAGAGAGAGAGAGAGAGAGAGAGGAAGAAAGGCAGCGAATCTAAGCAGACGCACGTGCTGTTTACTCCCTTGCACCGAGGAAAAAGAATAAGGGGACGAGGGAAAGAATAGCGAAGAAATAACACTGGTGGCGCGCGCGCGCGTCTGTCTCGTGTACGCAAAGAACCCTAAACGGTCAAAATTACTCGGGAGCCCCCTACTACGGCGGGCCTTATCACATTGTCGTTTTGGCACGTAAAACCTCAGAAATTAATTATTTGGCGTCCCCACGTGAAAGTGCACTCTGAGTATACAAACAGCCACAGAGACCTGTTGGCTTGAGGCGCAGTAAACCTCTCGTGCCTTTCTCTGCCAGCGACGTGCAGGCCCAAAGACCTTCGTTTACGAAAACGGCCTCGAGTCTGTCCAGTTTAAGGCAGTTCGGACTGGTCCGCGTTAGATGTCGTACAGGGAACAAAGACGCAAAAAATGGGTCAGTAGCCACTTCGATTCCGCATGAGTCGTACATAAGCCTGTCATTCATTCCTACGAGCAAGAAATACGCAGATTGTACGCACTGTAGGAATCGATGTAACCGAAGCTTTCCGAGATGTTTGCGTTCATTGACGGTATTTCACGGTGATTTGGACTGCATACGACAGTGATGATGTGGTGTTAAATGCCACCTTGCGTGCACCCCTCCTGTTTGTCTAAGTAGTGCACAGAGGGCGTAGCAGGCCTTGCTTTGCGCCATGGTCTGTAGCCTGCGAGAAAGCTAGCACTGGAATTGGCTCACACAGCGCATCGAATGGCGGGTGGGATGGAGAAATCCTTCTGTGCCTTGGGAGAATTAGCTGCCGACATGTCCCATGCCCAACAGACCAGCGCCCGCTGGCAACCCGTGCTTGCGGCACGCACAACACAACCCTCCCGCCCCCGCTGTTGCAGAATAGGGCCATCGTAGCTGAACTACTGATTTATGGGACCACCACTTGCGTACATGTTGTCGTTTTGACGAAGCGGTGCTTTGACGCGGCCTTGCGTCTGCACGCTCTGCGTCAGTTGTCGGCACGGGAAAACTTGTAGGGTGCTCATTTTTCAGAAATAAGGAAACATATCGTACCATACATTGAATTTAATATTATTATTATTATTATTATTATTATTATTATTATTATTATTATTATTATTATTATTATTATTATTATTATTATTATTATTATTATTATTATTATTATTATTATTACAGCTTGTCCACAACTGTTGCATGTCATGCAACAGTTGTGCATGGTGTACACATCACTTCCACTCTCACTTGGTCTGCACATATCACATACATAATTAACAATGCTAATCGTATGCTTGATTACATCCGCCGCAACTTTTCTAAAGCGCCCTCTTCCCTCAAACTGCTGTTGTAGAAAACATTAATACGTCCGAAACTAGAGTACGCCGCATCCATCTGGGACCTTCATCATGAAAACCTAATACATTCACTAGAAATGGTCCAAAATAACTCGGTTCGCTTCATTCTTTCCAACTATAACAGGACCGCTAGCATATCTTTAATGAAATCAAGCCTTAATCTACCATCCCTAGCCTCACGTCGCAAAGCGTTTCGTATCTGTCTGTTCCATAAGATGTTTCATCATCCACACCTGCGTAGCGAATTAATCCCTCCCCCACGTCACCTATCATCTCGATTAGATCATGCCTACAAGGTCGGTGTCTCATGTTGTAGAACTAACGCTTTCTTCCAGTCATTTATACCTCGTACAACAGCAAAGTGGAATCACCTTCCCGCACTGAGAGCCACCATCAAAGATTACCAACTTTTCAAGAACGCCTTAGCTAATATTGCATGAGTAACACACCTGTTAACTTTTATTGCAATACTCCTATTCCTTGTATCACATTTCCTATTTTTTCTTGTTTTGTATGCCTATAACCACTCCCCTCTCCAATGCCAATGGCCCTGAGGGTACATGAAATACATAAATAAATAAATAAATAAATAAATAAATAAATAAATAAATAAAGAAATAAATAAATGTCTAGTAGTAGCGGTTATCTTATTGAAGAGACCACAAGCGAAGCATGTTTTCTGAAAGCGTCGTTCTCTTCTCCCGCGATATTTGCATGCATGCCAGCTGCCACGAGTGACGAGTCGTCATTGACACGTTTCGTCACGGCATTAGTGTTGCGCATATTCTGTCTACCATTCTATCTCCCCTCTGGGCCTTTGCGCATGGGCACAAAGGTAAGCGTTGCAGCTTCAGCAATGCTTTCGAGGGTGGGTGCGTGTGTGTGTTTGCGGGGGGAGGGGGGCACGCGTAATTACAGCTTTCCAGCTTTCCAGTATTTTGTCGATGGCCAGGGAACTTCATTGAGCATTGTTTTGACGCCCTCGAAGTTCGTTGGAAAGGTCTCCTGCGCGCTTGCTGTGTACATTACTTGAAGAGAAGAGCGCTACGAAGACGCGAACTAAAAGTGGAACATGTACGACGGACAAGGCGCTACTTCCAACTAAATGTTTTTTTGAAGAAACAGGATTTTAAATAGATACAAGCTAGAATGGCCCATCGTGACATCACGACCTCCCTATCTCGTTAGAAAAGCTATCGCTTTTTCGGTCACTGAAGGGCAGCTAATGCACGTGCCCGCGGCCTTTGCAATGCGGAATGCTTCCAATATCTCCCGTTCTAGTCTATCTCTGGACCGTGCCAGAAACCTGGTGTCACGAAGATGTGGACGGCAATTGTGAAGTTTACAGTGTTCTGCTAGATGGCCCCCCGCATGCTTATTTACGGCCCAATTGTGCTCACGTGCCCTTTCATTACAACACATAATAAAACAAGAACGACCGATGCAAATGGCGTAAATGTGAATCTGCCCGGGACGACCACGTGCACGGTGGTGTGGAGCAGATCGCCGTCAGTTGCACTTTGCTCCTTGAAGCGGAAAGATGTACGCGTCTTGAATGAGCTCCTGAACAACGCTCTCTAATGCGGTGAACGCGGTTTAAGTAGTGGATGCGTGACCTCAATGAGGTGCTACCTAATGGTACGTGTTTCTCTCTCATTTATCACTAAATCGCCACAGTTTCCTTTTTTTTTCTTTTTTTGGCTTTCGCTCGCAAGATTTCTTCAGGTGTTAGCGCCTGTGCGAGTGTAGTATTTAAAATGGCCGCGAAAACAACGTTTGAGTAGTCGCTGGGTGTAGGGCCAACCTTTTGTGGGAAAGCGGTGACAAATGAGGCACAGCCTTCTCGGTGAACGGTCCCGGCAGCTTAGCCGGTGCAGGCAGCAGCACCGCCACACCTCGGTTCATCTACGGGGAGCGACGCAGTCTGACTGGCCGCCGAGACGCAATTTCCCGAGAAGAAAGGACAGTCACACTACCGGAGGTAAGAAACAACTGAAATGGTCGAGGGCAGAAGGAGGGAACGTTTACGAAAGACAGACGCGCAAGAGCAGGGTCAACGAGAAAAGGCACACGACACGAGTGAATGGGCAGTCCCGTGGAAGCTTCTGTTCTAGCGGGAGAAGGCAGACACGAAAATAAAAAAACGGTGCCTTCACCAGCGCATAGCGAGCGAATGGCGGACAAATGGAAACGATTGGCGACTCGGGCAAGTAGCATGGGAGCAACCGTGTAGACCCTATCTATAATGCAGGCGGCCACGTACGTACACTGCCATTGAAGGAACGGTCCGGCGACCCGGAGAAAGAGGATGCTACAAAGTAAAACCAGCCCCGCTGTGCTGGCACTTTGATCGGCGCGTGCTGCCCGTTCAAGCTACAACCATGGTTCGGGCAAGTTTCTCAGTGGCGCGCTGTGGCTTTGCAAGTGGACGAATGGCCACGGCGCGATGCACGGTGATCAACAATGAAAAACACCGCGGCACCTTTAAGTTCTCCCCAAGCTCGCGGAACTTGAGAAAAAAAATTTTAAAATGATATTTGCGTATAGCATCACAACCGGAATTCCAACTCGCGTGAAAACATAAATGTGCACTTTTTAGCCATAAGCACTGATTACAGTGCTTACGCAAGATAAAATAACAAATTGTTGAACGACCACAATCCCGCCCCCTTCCTCCAACCCTAAACCACGTAACCACTTGCATCTGGCTCATTCTCCCGTAGCGGGTGAAAGCAATTATTGCAGGGAAACGTGATCACTCAAAGGCAACATGGGGATCTCCAATGAGAGAAAATGCTTCTGTCTCAGTGAAGGAGTTCAAATCCAAAGGAATCACAGAAGTTCGCTGTCTCTTCTTTTTCTATCATCACTGTGTTATGGTTAAGCACATAAACATTATTTGGTTTGAAGCACAATAAACCTCAATAGCATGATAATATTTTAGACAGGATGGTACTTCAATGAGTGTCTGTATACTTCAGTAGCCGACTTATTCGCGACAAATCTTCTATACAAAATTAAACTTGAAAAATGACTAATGTTTCATGTCATATCTTAGATATTAACAATGTTCTTGGGCAAAAGAAAGTAAACAGTACTAATGACCTCCATGAAGTGCAAAGAAATAGCGAGAGGAAACAGAAACCTTCAAAGTGTGCTCATTGTATAACTCTGAAAACCGAAATATTCGCCTTACAAAGATTACAGAAACAAACTGTTGCTCTTTGCTGCCAATGTGAAGAAAAGAAATGCGCTAGCGGCAGCATCATCATATTGAGCGCGCAGAAAATCGTTGCACGAAGCTTAGCCAAATGAATGTGGGCACACCAATGGGAGCACAATGTGCGCAATTCTTTATTTGCCTCGTGTTCTTGACACGTTTCTCGCTTCTCAGCTCGAGCGTTCTCGCCGTGCCTCGGGTTCTGTTGAAACGTGAGCTTGGACATTGTGCACAGTACGTGATTTCTTTTCTATGCCATTGATAGAACGCTCGAGGCCTGCTAAAGTCCATTAATTTTCAGGCTCTGAGAATGTGTACCAAGGGTTCTTTGTTTTTACGGCTTTGCGCACACTCCACTCCCAATATTAGCCGCTCAGAACTATCTCGTTCTGACTGAGAGCACAGCGCTCAGCTTGAAACATATGCCTCACACGAAAGCTGTCGTAGACAGGACTGCGTGTGCCGAACAAATCGCGGAACACAGAATAAAACTTGAGTTTAAATAATCGTCGCTTTAATTTTCAACGCCGAAGCCTTTCGTAAAGAAGAAAAGAAATGAGTGTATTTTAATTTTGTTCGAAGGAGGAACTGAGCAACAAAAACAAGAATATGCGATTTTCTTCCATTTCCAAACGAGTACGGAAAGTGACAGCGACGCTACACTCACTGCGATTGCCGCCTTGGAACTTGACCTGCACCGAAATTGCATGCGAGAGGCTCAAGTATGGACGTTGGACGCATTTATGCTGAAGAGGAAGTTCGGGCCGCACTCCGGCGCGGCCTATTCAAGTACATGCAAAATGCTTTTCTGAGATAGCCCTTGTACCGATTTTAATGAAATTTGTCGCATTTGAGAGAGAAAGTTAAAAGTGTCTGACTATTGGGAGCGGAATTTCGATTTAAGATGAGGATATTGTGAAGATAATTTTCAGAAATTTAAAAGTTCGGAGAAAATAGACTCACGAAGTTTGGTAATTAGTAGCTCTGCATAAACAGATATCGCGGTTCTGTAAACTGCATCCTTTAGATCATTAAACGCGGAAAAATTCGGTATGCCAGTTAATATCCTACGTGAATTTGTTACGTTGTATACAAGAGTTCCGCAAGAGCTGTATTTCCATATTACTAAATTTTCTTTAGATTCATGTGTAACATGTGAATTTTGTCCGCTTTAGATGTACTATCAGATGCAATTCACAGCCTTGTGATATCACTTCTTTTTTTTTTAGTTACAGAGTTGTAAACTTAATAGTTCTGTTTACTAAAAATTTGCGATTTTTGCCACTTTTTAATAAAACATTAACGACCTAAATAAAAAATTTGAAACCAACAGTCACTAGATTTTATGGTTTTATTTTAAACGCAACAAACCTCGTCAGATTTCGTGCACTGGTTGCCGAGAAAAAGGAATTCTCCTTTTACATGTATTTAGATAGGAGCACCCGGGCTTCCTCTTAAGAGTCACGCAAGGCTGCCATTTGCCGCATTCAATATGAGCTGTAAACGGCCTTATTGGGACTTGCCTGTGTGGATCCCAAACAGGGAGCAAAAAACATACTGCTGTAAGCTTAATGTACAACTACCGTATATTTCCGGCGCGGTCATACCTATGCACTGCCTGTTCAATCATCAGCAATTATCAGAAGGAAGTGTGCCTCCTGTCGTGCATACTTTTCATTCCAACACTTTTCGTTCTCCAATAAAACAGAATTTATTGTTAGCGTTTAAATACTATAAATATTTTCGAGCTTGTCCGAGTGTCTTATTTCACAATAGCGCGCCGCAATCATTCAACTATAATAAATATATCATTTTGACACGACTACAATAACACATAATTTTACAACCACGCACTCTTCAGCCAACTACCCTACAGCCGCTAGATTTTTTATGAATTTAAAAAAACGCATATATAAATGAATGAGCCTTTATTGAAACAGTGACTTGTCACTGGATGTAGCAGGGTGCCTTAGGCCTATACCGGGCCCGGACGAGGAGTTGGCGCTGGTAGAACAAGTCCGGCTTGGAGATCGCAGCCTCCCACGTTTCAGTGAGGAGGTTTAGGTCTGCGTCTGCTGGCTGTTGCTGCTGCTGCTGGTTGTGTCTCTGTGATACTTTCTCGGGTGTGCTCCCACTGCACTAAAAGGTGTGTGAGGGTGTCTGGCACGTTGCAATGTGGATAGGTGTAGCTGTATAGCGTCGGTTGGAAATGATGCAATAAGATGCCTTGGCTGAACGTATTGGTCTGGAGTGACCTGTAGACGGTGCTTTCGTTTCTTGTTAGTTTTGGACGTGGGGGAGGGTATAACCTAAGTTCAAGCCGACATCGCTGAACTAGTGCTTGGTAAGTAAGTGGTATGGTTTCTGTTTCCTCCGCTGGTGTGGATGGGTGGGGCGTGTCTAGAACCTCGCGCGGGGAGGCTCGGTTGACGCTTGCGCAGGCCGCGGTATGTGGCGCTTCGTTCCCCTCAAGTAACTCGTGTCCCGAACCCACATGATGCAAGCGTAAGGGGGACGAGCGTCGCCGCGTTTCAGCATGTTGATCGCTTTGATGGTGATCGTGCCTTTCATGTAGTTCGGTGCCGCTGTTTGAGAGTCGGTGAGGACCACTGTGGCATCGTCGCTCGTCTGGGCGTCGAGTGCTGTAGCGGCCTCCTCCGTGCGTTGGCGAGCATTGTCGCCAACGCCAGTCTCGTTCTCTTGTAATCTGTGACAATGATGGCAAAGGCGTTTCGGCCAGGATACTTGGCTGCGTCCACGTAGCGTATGTGCGGGTCGTTACGGTGCTTGATGGCGTTTACTATGGCGAGCCATCTGCCTCGGTGGTGTTCAGGATGCATGTTCCGAGTCATCCGGTGAACTTGCAGATATCTTCGAGGCTTCGACTGGATCTTGCCCTTACGTTCGCCATTGAGTTCTAGCTTGGTTGCGTATCCTGTACGTCGGAGGGTTTCTCGGCGTGTGGTTTTGAGCTTGAGTCTCATGATCTGGAGCCTCCTTTGAATAAATTAAAACTTTCCGCCTATACCCAGGCGCATCCTCCGAGTTTGAAGCGCTTCACTTTAGCGGGCCAAAATGACGTAGAATACTACTAAATGTGGAACAGTGACATTCGACTGTGGTAATAGATCCATATATTTAAATGCTGAATGAAGTATATTAAAAAATCGCACAGTCGCCCGGAAAGCGAAGCTTCTATTGCGGTAGCAAATTAGTGGACAACCTATTAGCTTTATGGACCGTATAAACTTAAGAACATTTGCTTACGAACTAAATTAACAAGAATTGTGTCACGCGCGCACGGGTAAACATGAGCACATCTCGCTCGATGACCGCGGAAACTCAACGTCAGAACGCTAAAGTGAGTAAGCGTGGCAGCAGTAGCGAGATAATTGGCGGTCATGGTGCCTCTCGCTACAACGCGAACTAACATAGCACAGCGCATACCAAGCTACCAGCGGTTACGCCGTGAGGACTATTGTCTTTTCGTCTCGGCCACGTTTGCTTAGGATAATGTAAGGTTAGGTTAACGTTAGGTTAGTTTAGCCTAAGTGGCGTTAGGGTAGCGCGACGTATTCTCATAGCGGTTGCAGGGGCGTCGAGCGTCACCGGTGGCCTTTCAGCCAATTGCGTTCAAACACGGTTGCGAAGGCTTCTAGATCTTCAATATATGCGGCCTGGCCACTACTACGGTGCCTGCTGCTCGCATGGAAACATCTGTGATTTTATTTCGAACGTACATCGCCGTAAGGCGCGAGAAAGCCATGGTCCAGCACGACTGACTTAGCACGCTGAGAAGCGCGTCATATGGCAACAAGGCTCGCCTTTCGCGCTGGGAACGCTGCACGGTCTAGCGGTGCTACCGACAACTCCACCCGCGGCCTCCGAGACGAGAAGCGTGGTGCCGCCGAACGCCGATAATTGTTCCCTCGCTTGCCGCGCACCCAATAGCGCATACTCAGTGACTCAAGTTGGCGAGAGGGTCAGTGAAGACCGGGTCATACTCAGTGGAATCGCGGCGCAGCTCTCTAATTTGGCGGGGGAAATGCTCAGTGAAAAAGTGGCACACACCCAGTGTACTTGTGGCGCGGCCTGCTAAAGCGTCGGGTTGCTCTCGCAGAGGAACCCTTGTGACGAGGGTTCCATTCAGCTCAGCATCGGAGAAGGAATCTTTTTCGTCATTGTGAAGTGGCGCATTCCCAATGGCACATGCCTAGTTACCCAAGTTAGCTTCAAAAACGTTCATTGAAGAGCGACACGCACTTACTCCAACACACCTAGTGAGCCAGGTTGCCATCAAAGAGGTTCATTGAAGACCAGCCCGACCGAGTGACAGATGCCCAATACTGTTAGTCGGCGTCAAAGAGTTTCATTGAACAGCGTCTACAGTGATCCATGTTGGCGTGAAATGGGTTGTTTGAAGAGCGGCACATATGTACACATAGCCACATACACGCCACCGAAGTTTTTCCGACGGTTTGTTTCGACCCCTGTTACATCAGCACAGCAGCACGATGCGCTACCCATTAGACCATGGACTAGACTCAGGGAGGCCAGGAAACGGTCGGATAAAACAAAAATACATACACGCATAGCCCCCGGAATGTGCGTGAGGTAACCTAAGAATTCTAAAGCACTAGAAGTTCCATACAATGTCTTTGTTAATCGCCAGCGGGACATGCTTTACCTTTTCTCTCTTTAACTAATTTTCGCTGTATGTAGCGCGACCGCTCGCCCCTTAAAGTCACAAAATTAAAAGTATCGAGGCAAAAAGAAATGGGCCGAACAAAAGCCGTAGGCTTAAGCGAGAAGCGAGACACCCACACACCATGCCCCTAGGTTGGAAAGCGGCGCTAATTTATGGTAAACGAACGAAGTGAGCTCGGTGTTGTGGGCGAGATAAGGGCTTTGGTATGAACCAGAAACTTTAGAGGCTTCACTCGGATGCCAGGCCGCGGCAAGTGAGAGAGGCCGCTGCACGGACGTAATGTGGGCCTGTTTGCAAACCTTGCTTGACTGTTTACCGACCGGCTAACGAGATGGATAAGCCTCGAGAAAGTGCTTCATGGACCGTGATGCCAAAGCATCTAGCTTTCATTAGACGATTGGCAGGCAGACATCGCTGCTCGCGAAAATAATTTCCCGTTGCTGTTCGTGTTGCACTGTGCGTGTTTGGTGAGTGAAGTGGCAGATTGGGGCAATACCCGACATGGCTTCCAAGCAGGAAGCGCAATCGAACATCTCAACCAAATGAATTAACCTGAACGAATTTCTAATAAGCCTAGTCCGTAAAGCAGACTCTGCGTCTCTGGCGTCAAAAGGAAAGCAAATGACAATGTTATACTTTTAGAAGTGTCTGAGCGGGGGCAGCTGAACATCTCGCTGTTTTGATCATTAACTACCACAAATCTCCAGCGTAAAGGATCGCCTTGTGTGCACGCCCGGTAAAGACAAACGTGGTCAGCGTCCTCGAACTTTCGCACTATCTCTTGTGTGGTTCAGAGAGGCGCGATAAAGACGAGACCGTGAGGAGGAAGCATGAAAGCATGCAAAGTTTTGCGCTAGGGGGCGCACTTCCTGTCGCGTTTAAGGCCCGCACTTTTATCAAAGTATATAACCTTATAATTCATCCAGCCATCTTAAGTGGAGAGCCCACTAGATATGTAATGGGTCTATATAGGTACACCTACGAAAGGCGTCTCTTATGTACACGAACAGCTCTGAGAGAGCTGCGGGCGCCAAAGACCCCTTGGCTGGCGTGTTATGGGCGTATTCCTGAGTTGCAGCAGCGTGGACACACATCTTTCCGCCCCTGTTTGCTCGAGAAAGAGAAAAGCCGATTTCAGCAATTCCTACGGCTCTGCATTCATTTTCTGCGACAGCAGCATTGTCCCACAGTGAGAACTACGACCTTTTTTTGCTGATCGCTGCCTTCCCGATGTGTGCCGCGGAGTGATATACGGCCTCGAACAGGATACAAGTACCGCGGAGATTGTTGCCGGCCTTCTAGTGGACTCACAATACACTGTTTTCGGCGCACGCATTTTCAACAACCGCGAGTCGACAGGCAGCACGTCCCTCATTGCGTAGCGCACCAGAGGGGAGACTACAGGTGCAAGCCGTACCGAAAAGCCCTCCAACGCCATCGGACACCGATTAGATATATGTGATAACGGAAGCACACGACCGTCACACAAAATACAAGATTTGCGGCGAAGATCCCGAAATGGCAGCCAAAGAATGCAAGAAGAACGTGCAACAAACCACCCCCTACCAAGTAAGAAGACAGGAGCTTGACAACGCTCGCGCACGAGAGCATCGCTGGAGCTCGAGCACCGAAGACTTCCAGGAGCTCTTTACCACCTCAGACAGCTCACGGGAGCTTTCGCCTCGACGAAGACATGGCCGGAGCCACTCTTGCTCTATCCTCAGATCGAGCTCTGTTTCTCCCACTAGGTTACGGTCTCGCTCCGTCAGACGAACCACTCACGCCACCGCGACGATCAGCGGCTCCAGTGCCCAACACACCACGAGCCCCCCCCTCCCCCCCCCCATTTCGGGCTTCTCGTCTGCCGAGAAAGCGACTATAGGGACTCTCGAAGATAAGGGACAGGATCTACACTCTAAAAAAAGTTTGCACCCTTTGGGGTGTATATCTACCACACAACAATAATCGTCATCTGCCTTGATGCGTTTCCTTTCTTGAAAGCGCCGCGCCCGCTACTTTCCTGTCGGGAATGCTATGCCATGCTGATAACGCGCATGCCGTTCGTTACTGGAAAGTACCGGGCTCACAGCATTAATGAAAGCAAACACATCAAGGCAGATGACGATTATTGTTGTGTGGCAGATATACACCCCAAAGGGTGCAAATTTTTTTTAGCGTGTACAGAGAACGATACAACAACGACGGCACCCGAGTGCCACACGCCATAACTAGAGGACAGAGTAGCGATAAGTAAAGAAGGAACAACACTAAAGCAGGTAGAACCCGTAATCGTGAAGCGGGTAGACGAACGGCTGCAAGCACTTGAAGCGAAGATTCTCGACCTCATTGAACGGCGCCTCCAAGTCTTCGAGGAAACCCTCACTACGAAACTTACAGACAGTGATAACTAAAATTAAGGAAAAGGTAGAACCACTAACCCCTGCGGTCGCCACACTCAACACCAAACCGGATGGCTCCATAGTACAAGACAACTTGATGACGTATGCTTACAAGAATTGCGTGACTCACGAACAGCTGGTGGAGCAGTTAGGAACCAAACGCAAAGGGAGAAAAGCTGCACGAGTGGAATCCGCAGAGGATTCTAGCACAACACCAGACTCCAGGAGGAAGACAACTACCAACATGGCGGCTCCCAAACGTAGACTGCCCGAGTCACTACCCACCCTCCGCATTCGGTACAGGAAGTGCAGATCGCATAGTCTCCGCTCGGCCAACCTGCAAGAATATATCAAAACAAACAATCCAGACACAATCGCCTTACAGAAGCCCCCCTCCCCCCCCCCCATAAGATCAAGCCCCCCGGCTACAATACTCTGGCACACAGCGTCCGCGCCACAATACTAGCCAAGAAGACACTGATCGCTCAGGCTCACAAAATTGACGACACTGATAGTGAGCACACCATAGTTGAGCTTATTCCCACTCGCAACCCTCAACAGAGCCTATAGCTGGCCAACCCTAAAGCCTGCCGCAGGAGCGGATACCCTACTAGGACCACTTCGTACGCGAGCTTCGCAAGAGCGTTAGCGGCCGACGTCTCGTCGTTGCAGGGTACTTCAACGCTTCACACGTGGCCTGGGGCTACGCCAAAATCACCAAGAAAGGGGCACGGCTTCACGACGTCACACAGCAACATGGATTGACACTATGGAATGATCTACTCCAATCCACCCGAGGGGGCAACAGCGTATCGAGGGACACCAGCCAGACGTACCAAAGGCCACGTGGACCCGACTCCTGGACATGATCGGGAGCGATCACCACATAATTCAAATCGAGACTGAACAGGCTGGCCGCTCGCCCAAGACAGAAAAGGCGCGACTGACGCTCTGGAACGCGTACAGGAATGAACTTGAGAAAGGCTCGGCCATCGAAGGCATTGAAGCTTGATTAAACGGTATCGTGGGTGCGGCTGACGGCCACACCAGGACGATACGACTAGACGAGGGCAATCCAGCGGTCTATAATGACCTCCTCCACTTGTGGGAGGCTCGCCTATCGCTCCTCAAACAATGGCGACAGTAAAAGCTCAACCACAAGCTAAAGCGCCGAATCACCATATTAACCACGCTGGCACAGAAGTACGCTAAACACCTAGCGAGCCAGAACTGGTGGTCTTTCTGCGACCACCTTCAAGCGACCCTCAGCATAAAGAAGACTTGACACATACTTCGAACCCTGGTTGATGACACCGCCACAAAACCCCAACAAAGACATACAATTCAACGACTCATCCACAGCTACGGCGGCACAGAAGGCCAGCTGCTCCAAGAACTTCAGACAGCTGACTTCAGACAGAACTTCAGACAGACATGTTGGCTAGATTAGACTCCTATCTACAAGGTATGGCGAAGGCGTGGTACGACAACCACGAGGAAGAGCTTAACGACTGGAACACATGCAAACAGAAGCGGAGGGACCTGTTCGGCCGTGCCGCCGGGCGGAAGAGCACCGCTAAGAAATTAATAGCGACTCACGCCTAGACGTCCACAGAATCATACGTCGCTTACATTCAGGACGTGCTGGCGCTCTGTACCGTGAGGCCGACAGCAATATGGCCGAGTTAGACGAGGTTGGGCATATAATGAAGGGGATCGCTGACGATGCTTTCAACCTGCCCATGTGCAAAAATTTGGAAACAGTACTGGACATCATAAAAGAGGGCCAACGCTTCAAGCAAGCAAAGAGCCGCCGCATCGCAACACCTGTCGCATATCTGCCGAATACAGCTGCGACATCTTCTCGTGGCGACAGGCTAGGAGTGCAGCGACCACCATCATGAGGTTACCTGACGTGGATAGTGTGGCGAGAACTTGAAACGATGGCTCCTGCAGCCCATTTTTCCCGCCCCAGTGAGCCTAACAACTTGCCTATAGCACCATTTGGGCAGGCAATAATAGTAAGCGAGCAACTCGCTAATCTTAGAGTTCACTTTGTATGTGAACTTCCGCTTCCCAGCTGTGTCATTCTCCAGGTCTATCGACTTGTCTGCGGTATTCTGCATGCTACCGAAATCCAGTGGAGTGGCGAACCGCAGACTACCGGTCAATCTGGGGCCGAATCTTATAGCGGTTCGGTTGGGGAACCGTTCCTTTGGCCTCACCTGATTGGCCAAAATTTTGATTATATCACAGGTCGTCAGAGGCAGCGGGGTGGTATCGCAATTTTCGAATACGTCACGCATCTGTCAATCATCTTCAAAGCGAACCGGTCGTCGGAACCGGCGAAGGGGTAGTCCGCTTTGGGTTCCGTTGCTGTGGCTTGGCTGTTGGCTTGTGACCCTGGCCGCGCGCGCCGGTCGCGCGTCCCCGGAGACACGCGGGCGTCGCGCGCGCGGGCGTTGGTTCCTTCGGAGGCTATTACTTGCCTTCATCGTCTGCTTGGCGTTGCTCTTTCGATGTCGACTACGGCTGGAAATGCGATACGCTTTCGAAGAAGTGACGGATAATGAGTTGCACCGCCCTTGCTGGCTTTCTAAGTAGACCTTTTGCAGGCTACGCTATCAAATGGAAGAGACTCGGGTACAAGCGTACGAGTGGCCATTCCACGCAGAGGAAGGAATATTGCGCGCTGCGGTTCATCGCCACTGGCCTGCAGCTCCCAGAGCTCAGTCGGACGCGAAGCATTCATCGGAATGGCCTAGATCTCTGCTGCCGACACTGTCCACGAAGTTGCTCTCGCAATTGCTGTGTTGGCCGGTTGAAGGGCTGGGTCAGCTTTGCCGTGACCTCAGCTTCAAAGTCAATGCCAAGGAGATATTTGCATGGTGAGATCGAATTCCCAGTGCTATCGCCAGTGTGAATAGCTCGCAGATCGCCGTTCAGCAGTCAGAAGGGTTCAACCTAGGTTGGTTCAGCGTTTCCTTTGTTCGGCTGATAAAACTATACAGTCAGGACGGGAAGGTATTGTGGAGCTCTCTTATTTGGCTGCCCTTTTTTCTCTAGCTCGGGAGTGCCATACTTTGTTTCTCAATTTCACGCACAGCGTGCACCGTCAGCACCACACTCTTCTATTTGACTTCGCGCAAGCAATGCAGGGCCCGTATACCGTAATGTTCGATTTAAGTTACATTGCTTCTATCACGCGACGCGCCGTGGAGTATATCGCAGGGATAGCGGACGCGCGGCGGCGAGCGAGTCATGTCCAAGCCGATGATGAAGGGCGAAAAAAGAAGGAAAATTGATATAGTCGGCTAGTAAAGGTGTCCCTAAGAACCAGTTACCGGTTTTGTCGAGCTAGCTACTTGAGAAGTGCTGGCAGTGCGTTCCTGTTGCACGCATCGTGCGAGCTCCTGGTAGCAGACGACATAGCGCTGCGCTCTGCCAACTCCGTGGCCAACTCATTTACGCTTACGATACCGCCTGTGGGCTGAGAATGAAAAAGAATGACATTAATAAATTACTTCTGCATTGCGTAAACGCCCGGCACCACAAGATTATACTTCAAAACTTTGCGTATAATATTTAATTTATATTTTGCATTTATTTAGCAAGCAGAAACATTCTGCAATTCCTCGATTAGCTCGTCATATAATGGCGTACACTTCAGAGGTGGCACCCTCTCATCTATTGGTCGCGTACTCCCCTTCTTCCACCGCCGGCTTGAAAGTGGCACATCTAATGACGTAAGCGGCGAAGCGAACGGTTCGTATTCCGAACCGTTATAAGATTCGGCCCCTGTTTTGCCTGTCGGAGTATCAGTCACCTTGCTCGCCACTGTAACAACCGTACTTTCATTTCCCCTCTGCGACTGCCATCCACCAGTTACTGTAGCCGCGTACAGAGCGACCGTCGTTACCGGCCTTCATTGCCACCGCAACAGCCAAACAATGACGCTCGTACTCCTTCCGATGTCACCAGTCCCGTTCGCCACCAGCTTATCGACCATCGTTCCTATCGCCGCAGGCTCGTCGCCCCGATTATCGCCGATGCCCGTCTCCGGAGGACTAAGCGTTGCGATTCCCGGAGGTTACGCTTCATTTACGACTCAACCGCAAACCCCTCTGTTACCGACCAAGCAGAACTTGATGGACTTTTAGTCGATTGCGTTAGTGTCCCAGCACTCATTGATACTGGTGTGCGCGTATCCGTGATGAGTGCACAATTGCGCCAATGCCTGAACAATGTTTTCACACCCGTTACGTCATGCACCGTTCATGTCGCCAACGGAGGAACGCCTACCGCGTTCGGTATGTGCACCGCTCGCATTGGCACCGCGGGGTGCCTAACGACTGCTTTCTTCGCCATTTTGCAACAATTCCCTTATGATGTTATACTCGGCTTAGACCTTTCATCGTCCCATTCAGCCCTCTTTGATTGCGCGTCTAGGGTCATTCAGCTTGAACTGCCCCACGGCTGCTATGTCCACCAGTCACACAACCACGGTTATGCTCTCACGAAGGCATCCGTCTATTGCCTCAAGCCACTACTTACGTCACTCTACTGTCGTTCCAATCTGTTCCTGACGGCGTCTATGTACTATATCCGACCGCTGACCTACTGCTTGAAAGAAATTTGGACGTTCTCCATACCGTGCTCACTGTTACAGGTAATCAGGCTTCGCTCCCACTCCTTAATTTTAACTGCTCGACTCAAATTCTTCCCAGAGCCATATCTATGGGCAACATCTCGCCTGTGAACGATTGCGAGATATCGGCTCTTGACGCAGAAATTCCGTCCCCGTCTACAAGAACCTCCGATTCACCGACTGTCACAGACGAACTTAGAAAGTTGATTGCTTCTCCCGGCACAAGCTGCTGACCTCCGCCGTCTTTTGTAAACTTACAAAAAGATTTTTTTTTACATTGACAGCCGCCCTTTAGACCAGACATCGGTGGTCACCCATCGTATTTACACCGGAGACGCCAATCCACTACGCCACCGGCCGTACCGTGTTTCACATGCTCAACGACAAGTGATACAACAAGAAGTCGATAAGATGTTGACTAAACGCGTTATCGAACCATATTGCAGTCCATGAGCCTCTCCTGTTGTCGTTGTCAACAAGAAGGACGGTAGTTCGCGCTCTTGTGGTGTTTACAGGCATCTGAACAAAATCATGCACAAGGAAGTCGGCCCCTGGCCGCGTAATGATGATGCCTTGGACTGCTTGCACGGAGCCAAGTACTTTTCATCGATAGGCCTCCCATCAGGCTATTGGCAAATCACGGTAGATGACATGGACTTTGAGAAGACTGCCTTCGTAACACCTGACGGCCTCTACCAGTTCAAGGTTATGCCATTCGTTCTTTGTAATGCCCCGGCAACTTTCGAAAGAATGATGGACTCCTTACTTCACCGCTATAAATGGTCCACATGTTTGTATTATCTAGACGATGTGATACTCGTTTCACCCACTTTCACGAGTCATCAAACGCGTCTATCGGCTATTCTTGCTGTTTTGCGACGGGCCGGCCTGCAATTGATCTCATCCAAGTGCCACTTTGGACGTCGTCTAATTACCGTTCTTGGCCATCTCGTCAGTGCGTCTGGCGTTCAACCCGACCCTGACAAGACTCGCGCTGTCCGGAACTTTCCTGTTCCGTCTTCCGCCGCAGACCTAAGAAGCTTTGTTGGGCTATGCTCGTATTTCCTTCGTTTTATCAAGAATTTCGCCGGAACCGCTCGACCACTCACCGACTTACTTAAGGAGGTTACCTTAAAATGAGTCATTGTTCAAACCAAAGTCTTCTCCGCCCTCGTGCCCTTGCTCCCGGCTCCCCCATTGCTAGCTCGTTGTGATCCATATGCCACCACTGAGCTTCACACGGATGCCAGTGGTCATGGCAATCAGGCTGTACTTGTACAATGGCTACGTAACGCAGAGCATGTAACTGCATACGCCAGCCGCCTCCTGTCACCCGCCGAGCGGAATTTCAATTACCGAAATGGAGTGCCTGGAGTTAATTGGGAAAGTTGCCAAATTGCGCCCCTATTTGTATGGCAGCATACTTTCCGTGGCTGCCGATCACCGCGCCTTGTGCTGGCTCTCCTCACTAAAGGCCCTGCTGGGCGATTGGGCAGATTGGCTCCACGGCTCCAAGAATATTCATTTGTTGTTTCATACGAGTCGGGCCCTTTGCACGAGGACTCCGACTGCCTCTCCCATCATACTGTCGACCGCCCTGAATGTGATGCACATGACAACGATTCTTTCGTCCTGGCCATTTGTGATCGGCACGACATTCGTACTGAACAACGGCGTGATGACTCCTTGGGTGTTCTCGTCGATCATCTTAATTCTGGACATTCAAAGGCCACGCTGCACGTGTTCGTGCTAGGCGACGACGTTCTCTACCGTCGCAGCTTACGCCCTGAAGGACCAGAATGTACCGTGCTATCTCCGGATATCAGTCCTTGAGCAGTTGCATGACGCCCTTACTGCAGGCCCCCTCGGCGTTTCGCGTACGTATGACCGCGTACGGCGCCGCTTTTACTGGCCGGACCTCTACCGCTCAGTGAACCGCTACGTTACAGCCTGGGCTCTCTGTCAGCGCTGCAAAAAATCTGCTGTGGTGCCCACTGGAGGCCTTCACCCCGTTGATGTACCCTCCGAACCATTCTTTCGCGCCGGCCTCGATCTTCTCGGCCCTTTTCCGACGTCGAAATCCGGCAGTGAGTGGGTCGTTGTCTCGACTGATCACGCGACCCGGTACGGGATCAGGCGAGCTTTGCGCGCAAGCTGTGCAACTGAGGCGGGACACTTCCTTTTACATGACGTCATCCTCCATCACAGCGCACCCCCGCAGCTCTTCACTCATCGCGCCGCACCTTCTTGTCCCGAATAGTTGAAGACGTACTTCGCTCCTCTTCTGCCGAGCACAAGCTTTCCACCGCTTACCACCCGCAGACAAACGCACTGGAGTGGCTCAATCACACGTTGAAAAAAATGCTGTCTCTCTACATTTCTGACTGCCAGAGTGATTGCGACAGCACGTTACCCTTCGTGACCTTCGCTTATTATTCATCCGTTCACGAGACCACTGGCTTGTCGCCCTTCCACCTTCTGTTCGGCCGCCACCCTTCTTTGCCCTTTGACACACTGTTTCCTTCCTTGACGAACACCCCCACTGAATATGCTCCAGACCTCTTCGCCTGGGCTCGCACGGCACGCCAGATTGCCGGCGCCCGGCTCATTGAGTCTCAAGCCGCGCAGTATATCCGGTACGACAGCCGACATCGAGACGTGCGACTTCATATTATATATATGTATATATATATATATATATATATATATATATATATATATATATATATATATATATATATATATATATATATATATATATATATATATATACAGAGAGAGAGATGCGCCTTTCGCAACAGAAACAATAGACATTATAAATGAAAGTTACAATATGCACTGTACTGAAATTGCCACTTTGTGTGCCATCTCCGTTCACTGTCGCTTGAAACGTGTACTAAATATGCAAGTATGCAAGCGATTTCTAAACCACCTTCATTGCGACTCGAATGGACAAGAACGTGACTACATGCTGCTCCCAAAGATCCTCATGTTAGTAACACGCTGCTGCTTGCTCGATATACGGCTCGCTGTGACGGCTTACACGTACAGACCCACGCACACCTTTGTTATTTCGCTTCCGTCTCTTTATTAATATTTCCTTCCGTTTGTGTTCTCGGCGGCGCAGTTGAACGAAATTAAACTTACGAGCCTTCATTGCCCTATATTTCTACGTACCAATTTCTTTATTTCCATGCGAACTCCAAGAACACGTTCCATTGATTGCATTCGCAAAGTGTATACGCTAGCATGTGCAACTCCTCTTGTCGGCTGTTCTGAAGTAGGAACATAGTAGGAAGCACACAAGGCCTTCGCTTCTTTCCTACGTACACCGCCGGGTCGTAACGCCCACCGCTTCTGAAGTCGTTGCACGAGCTAGATTTTATTTAGTACAATAGCCAGCGGAGGAACATGAACTTCGAGCTTACATTCAACGGGCAAATTTCAGCGGCCTTTGCACCCGTCGCGGCGTTTTGCTGAAACACCACCCGCTATACGTTCTACGAGTAAAAGAGCGCGCGTACCTGAGCAACTATGCACGCACACATGTCCGTGTGCGAAAGGACGTACTGCGGTAGATTTTTCGTGCGTGTATATGGAAGGTTCAATGATGAACCTGGCAACTGCCTGTTACTCCTGCGCTACTTCCTCACCAAATTCGCATGTTTTCCTGTTGTGTTTTAGCATTTGTGTTCTTTTTTTACGCTAGCTTATTAAATAAAATGTTCAAGTGATATCTGCTCAAGAAAAGAAGATGTGTACAATGCGTATTCTTATCAGTTATTTATGTGCGCAATGACAGGGGAGAGTGCAAAATAGATCGTAGTAGTACGCATAATCTTCTGGACAACATTGAAATTTATTAGAATACAGCTAGGAGCATCAGAAAAGGACACACCATCACTACTTCATTTCTCACTACTTCATTTCTCACTGCGTCTCTGCAAGATGTATTCAAGATGCTAGGTTTGGGAGGATTGGGTGCCAAAATTAACGGGAAATATCTCAACGAATGGTGATTCGCGGACGACAACGTTCTGTTCAGCAACGTTGGAGATTATTTGAAACAAATAATCAGGAGCGGAGACGGCAAACTCTAAAGGTAGGTTTGAAAGTTATAGCAAAAAAAGTAATGTTCATTAGCCCGATGAGGGAACAAGCACCTGTAATTGGTAGACATTCCTTTGAAATAACAATCGAGAACATTTACCTCAGCAAAGTAGTCTGGAATGATGCCGATCGTACGACGACGACAGCCCGGTAACGGCGGTGTTGACGAAGAAAATGATGAAGCTAGAATGACGATGTAGCGCACTACTACGTGCTACAATGCTCCAGTCACAAGACAACGAGGACACGCCCAGCACGCTCATGGTGCGCGAGCGAGGGAATCGGTGCGATGAGGCTTCCACCTAATTGACGGGCTCAGCTAGAAATACAATTTGGGAACACCAGACACCAGCGTCTGTCTGGTTTTTCTTCGCCCACAAATTGCTGACGCCAGAATTCGAGTTATCACTCTCAGCTCCCCGAGCCTCAGCCACTACGCAGAGCCTACCGCCGCAAGGAGCTCGAGCCCCGCTGCCTTCACAGTCCACCTTCTATCCAGTCAGTCATGGCCTCGGATTCTCCCGATCAAGTACTGCCGTCAACGCCACCAGCCTGCGAACCCGCGGTCTCCGCTCTCAAGCTCCCGTAGTTCTGGCTTACCATCGATTCGTTGCTCCATGGCCACCGCCTCAGTTTGCAGCTGACCATGTTGAACCACGTCTTTGGACCGCTTCCAGCCACTACTGCTGCGATCGTTCGCGGTGTTTTACGCTCCCCACCCGTCTACCAACCCTGTGACCACTTTCCGGCGACGCTCATCCAGCGCACCACTGAAACGGAGCAGCAACGATTACAGCAGCTTAATACATAGGAGAAGCTCGATGACCGCAAATCTACTGGCTTCTCGCATGCAGCCCTTGGTTGGAGACCTGGCTCCTTCAACTAATAGCGCGCTTCTCCGGCAACTTTTCCTGCACCGCTTTCCACCGCAGATGCTCATGATCCTGACCGCATCACCATTCTCGACGGTGGAATCTCTGGCCGAGTAGACCGACAAGATTATGAATGTCATGTCGATTTTTCCTCCGTGGCCATAGTTAATAGCCCCCCTGACTCTCCGTCCCACGGCGCAGCCGCTGGCGACTGCTATGCGCGTCTCCTCGAACGTAACGAGGAGCTCACACGGCAAGTTTCCCGACTGAGAGATGAGGTCGCTGCCATCCGAACACGCCGGTCACGTTCTTCGTCACCACCTCGCCGACCCAGCCCCGGTTACTATGGACGCTGTTCTCATCCTCCCGTTACACTTTCTTTGCTGGTACCACCGTTGCTATGGCTCTCGCGCAAACCAGTGCCGCCAGCCCTGCTCCTGCGCGGGAAACGCTTGGGCTGAACACTGACGGTGACCGCTGTTCCCGGCCCAGATCCAGTCCCCTTTTCCACGTCACGGACCACTTCACCGAAGTCCGCTACCTCATCGGCACTGGCGCCGAGATTTTCGTCCTTCCTCCTACGTTGGCTGAGCGCTACCAACCTTCCAACTCGCCTTCTCTCACTGCGGTCAACGGATAGACCATCCAGAACTAACGACAAAACTCGGTGCCTTTTGACATCGAGCTCAGACGTACCTTTCGTTAGATCTTTGTCATTGCGGCCGTGCGTCAGCCCATCATCGGAGCCGACTTTCTTTGGCACTAAAAGATCGTCGTCCACGTGCAGCACGGCCGCATTTCGGGCTCCGAGACGAGCTTAACCGTCCAAGGAATTTCCTGTCGTCTCCACGGCTTCGGCTTCTTCAGGCGCACATGGCCGTTCCCAAACCTTGGTCAGGCGCCCTTTCCAAGCTTCCGGACATTTTCCAAGCCCCCTTCTTTCAGTCTTCGGTCGTTCACAGCGTGACACATCATATTTTCACGACTGGCCCTCCCGTGTCTGGTCCGGCTCGTCGCCTCGCGCCGAGTGGTTTAACTGTCGCCAAAGAGGAGTTTGACATAAGCTTGACTTTGGCTTCATTCGTCCCTCCTCCAGTTCTTGGGCGGCGCCACTTCATATGGTGCCCAAGAAAACCGGTGAATGGCGCACATGGCCTGGCGCCATTCACCGACCACTGACCACTGATAACAAGACCACTGTCCCGGACGGGTACCGAATACCTTGCATTCAGGACGTTATGTCGGCATTGCATGGCTGCACCCTTTTTAGCAAGGTCGACCTGGGGAAAGCCTACCGCCAGATTCCTGTGTAAACCCTCAGATATGGCGATGACTGCCTTTATAACGCCCTTCGCTCTGTTCGAATATCTACGCATGCCTTTGAGTCGTCGTTATGAGACCCAGACGCTTCAGCGTTCCATTGACCAGGTATTACGTGGCTTGACCTGCTACTTTGCCTATGTTGACGACGTCCTCGACTACAGCGCCACCGGCGAAGTTCACAAGCTCCATCTATGTCAAGTGCTAGCAAGACACAGCAGGTTTGGTCTACTCGTTAATGGTCCGAAGAGCGAGTTTGGCCATCGCGTCAACGCACACGGCAATTGTCCACTCCCGACTCGCGCCACAGCCATCCGTGAGTTTCCTCAGCCATCCACCACCAGGCGACTGCGCCAATTTTTTAGCATCGCCAACTCTTACCGTCGCTTCATTCCTCGCTGAACCACTATTCTGCAGCCTCTACACGAGCTTCTCTCGGGCCTCAAGACACCGAATACTCCTGTGACCTGGAACAACACCGCTGACCACTCGTTTAGAGGCATCAAAGAACCCATTGTCGGCACGACGCTCCTTTCCACCCCAAATGCGCCGCCCCAACATCTTTCATGGTTGATGCATCGGACACCGCTGTTGGTGCCTTCTTGCAACACTTTCGTTTTCGTTTTTGCATCTGGTGCTTGGCAGCCCATCGCCTTCTTTTCCAAAAAGCTTACGCCCCCTGAGCGCCGCTACATCACGCTCCGCCGATAGCTGCTCGCCATCTGTTTGGCTGCGAAGCACTTTCGACACTTTCTCGAGGGACGCTCCTTCCATATCCTTACTGCTGACTTCCACCCAAGCGTCCACCAGCACTTGCTACGCTCACCGCGAAGTCAGACACCTCGCCTACATTTGTGAATTCACCAGCGACATTCGTCAAGCCACCAGAAAATCCAACGCAGCTGCCGACCCCTTTCTCGCACCGCCATCCATTCATCAGCGTATCACGGCCGACCGGTCATTGACTTCAAGGCATGTCTACAGCCCAGAGTGTCGACGCCGTGCTCCAGATGCTTAGCACAAGCGGTACCTCTCTGGTGTTTGAAGATATCTTGCTTCCTCACTGCGACGTGCCCCTCGTTTGTGATACGTCGACCGGACATTCCCGTCCTTAAGTGCCTCGCCCATATACCGCGGGGCCGTCTTTCATGCCCCCCATTTGTTAGCTCATCCTGGCACTCACGCAACACAGTGACTCGTCACTTCTCGTTATGTGTTGCCCAATATCAATGTAGACGTTCGTCACTGGTCGCGCGCGTGTCTCTATTGCCAACCGTCTAAAGTGTAACGCCACACTGCGACTCCTCTTGGCACATTCCCGTCCCCGGACCGGACGCCCGCTCCACCCATCTGCCCGTCGATATTGTTGGCCTCCTTCCTCCTTGCGGGAACCATCGCTACCTGTTAACTTGCATTGACAGGTTCACCTTAACCTGAAGCCATGCCCCTCCCGGACATAACGGCGGAGTCGATAGCTCGAGCGCTCATCACACTCTGGATTAGCCGCTACGCTATAACTTCCACCCTTATGACTGAACGTGATCGCCAATTCGGCTCAACAATTTTCGCCAATTTATCTTTCCTACTCGGCGTCAATAACAACAAGACTACTTCTTGCCACCCGATATCCAGTGGGATCATCGAAGGTTTTGGAACTGAAGGCCTCACTCATGTCTTCGATTTTTCTTCATCGTTGATCTAGCGCCTTCCTTTCGTTATGTTTGGCATCCGCACCACTCTTCGCAGTTACTCTTCCACCAGCGCCACCGAGCTTACGTTTGGCGCTACTCCACGAGTCCCTGGCGTATTCTTCGACGACTCGCCCACCATACTTGTTGACGTTTCCGACTACGCATACCGTCTATGCAACGCTATGCGTACTGTCGTTCCCGCCCAACAACGACGTCCTTACTGGTGTGCCTACGTCTACCCTGGCCTTGACAGCTGCACGCACGTGATTGTGCGCCACGACGCGGTGCGCTCTCCCTTACGGCCCCCGTAAAAACGTTCATTCAATGTACTCACGCGTGTACCTAAACACTTTCTACTGCTCATCAACGGCCAGGAAGATACGTTCTGCGCCAACCGTCTGAAGCCTGCCTACTCTGAAGCTTTAGCCTCTTCTGCTGTCACATTCCCTTTCTACAAGGCCAGACCTACTCGTCGCGTGCGTTTCGCCCCACCGCCATACGCGCTTCGCCATTTGTCCAGCTCACGTCTTCCCGGTTAGAAAGGGGGCCATGTAACGCACAATTACGTGCCGCAATGCTCCCGGGACAAAAGACGACAAAGACACACCCAGCACGCTGACAGTGCGCGAGCAGCGGAATCGTTGGAATCAGGCTATCACCTAATTGAGCGGGCGCAGCTAGACATATTTGTCGACACCAGGCACCAGCGTCTGTCTGGTTTTTGTTCGCCCACAACGACAATGAGCGTATGATGCTAACATGATTTCGACAGTTTTACGGCGGAATGGCGACAATCTTATCATGATGCTGGAGTGACGACGACCGTATGAGGATGACGGCGTATCGACGTAGGCACGACGGCAAGGAGACGGTGAGAGTGGAATGACGGAAACGGCGTGACATTAAAGACGTGACGAGAATGGGATGACGACAGTGAAGTCAGTAGGACAAAATACCGACGATGGAACGACCAGAACGACATCACGGTGACTCTGTGACGACGGCTACACGAAGACGGGCTGATGACGTCAGAGTAACGATGATAGCATGACGACAATGGCCCGAAAATGGCAGCGGGCTGGCGACGATATGGCAACGCAGTGGCGGCGACAGAGCGAAGACGCGGAAAGATGACGATGACACTACAACGAAGGAATGATTACAATGGCCTGAATGCCATGAAATGGCGACGGAATGACGACGATGACATGACAACGACGGCCTGTCGGCGTTGGAGCTCACGTCCGTGCTTCACCTGGCGCCTCAGGGCGCCTTGACCAGACACACGTCCGGTTTGCTACCCTGACAACCTAATAATGCAGCTTCGCCCAAAAAACCGCACGGCACTTGCGTTCTGTACATCCACGTGTTAAAACATAGTTCCCTGGAGATGTAGATTTTGAAAGAATCTAGCCTTTCCCGTGATGTCTAGTATGGGAGCGAACGGATATGAAAGTTATCTCTGAATTATACAGTGGTGTATTTACTATCTTATTCTTAGGTAGTCGCAGATTGTATGTGCGCGCACACGTGAAGAAGCACACAAGGTCAATAAACTGTTGCAGAGAAAGCGACAGAATAAACATACTTATTATGTGAAAGTAGCTTTGGAGAGGCGTCCTCACTACTGAATCCCTTGATGTCGGTCTCCGTCCTGGGCCCTCGTGATGAACCGTGCTGATCCTCGAGATCAGAGCTGGCCAAGGCTCTCTTGCAAACAGTTTGGGTGTGATAAGGGTTTCGAGGATTTAAGGGTGCCTGTCTGCCACCCTCTACTATATGCCTGAGGGACCCCAGTTGACTGGGGGAATGTATTGACTCGTAGAGCTCGAAGGAATCTCCCCTGTGCTTTGGGTAGTGATTTGTGTGGGTGAGGGCATGTTCTGTGGGTTAGCTGGTAATGTGTGATGTCTTGGTACAATACTAGTGAACGTGTGCGCTCGGTCTTGGATTTCTCGACGTTGGCTCAAGTCGACAGCCTTGCGGTCGCCTGTAGACTTGAGGAACTAGATCAAGGTTGTCGTCACATGATAAGCAGATAGACGGAAGGCCAAATTGAAGCAGATAAGGGAACATCGGACAGTTTAGAGCTGGTTGGATGGCGTCGATAGTGTGGACTTGCCCTTGAGAGCGCGTCCATTAATTTAATGTCCATTTTTAAAGTTTCGTAACATGCGCATAAACCCATCGTTCCGGGAAGTATCTGGTATTTCGTTATGGTAGATCCAATAAATTGCATCTTTGCATAGCAACATAAGCACTAGCACAGCTACGGCCTTTTCTTTTAATCCTGATTGAATTATCAAGAATTAGTACATATGTGTATAAACAGTACGGTGAGAACGTGCAATAATGCTTATACAGACAAATTCAAATTGAATAAAGTAGACGTATGAACGGGAGCGCCACAGAAGGAACCACAGGGCACACACGTGAAACAGCGAGTATGAATTTTGAGGCCTCGGGAGAAAAAGGAAAGCAGATAGGTTTCCTTTGCAATTTATATAGAAGCGTTGTGCTGCGCCACCAGCCGCGCGCACTTCCATATGCTTGGCTATAAAGGTCCGAACGCGCCATCTGCGTAGACGTCATCTGCAGCTGCCGGCAACGAAGATTGTGAGATCCTGGCAGGCGGCTTTCGGGGGCGCGATCGTGCCTGCGTGCCGAAGCGTACTTCAAGAAGAGTCAAAACACAGCAAGTCCACAGCAGAGAGAAAAAAAATACGGAGAATTACGCATGAAAAGAAATACAAAGCAAGCATTTCCGTTCATCTAAGTTTTAACGGTTTTGTTGCCTTTGCCATCGTAAGTACAACAAAATCACTGTCGCTACTGCTTACGAGACGCCGTCAAGATCGGCGCGAGCTTTCTCGACAGCACTTTTGGTGCCCTAAAAAATTATCCTATACTGTGTTCGCCCGATGGCATTAACGATCCCTTTCCGCGGCTAAACAACAGTCTTATTAACTGAAAAAACTCTTTTCACACCAGGCATAGAGCTGCGCATCAGGTTGACATAGCAACAAGGTAATAACAGCGACAACTATAGCAAAGCATAAATTTATAAATAATGTCATTGCACAAAAGAAGACGGGATTAGCTACCGAATTGTCAAATATGGCATATAACTTCTTCTCTAAATGGCTGCTTAAAATTTTGTTTTCCTTTGGCATGTACACACTGCCCGTTATATGAGGGTGTGTATCTACTGAATTTCACGAACTTCTCTTGTGCAAGACATAACTCTTGCCATTGCTTCGAGTTGTTGATAAGTTCGGGTTCACCCTGTCATCTGGTTAGCTCAGATGGTAGAGCAGCAGCTCTGCAAAGGCGGTGGTCCCGGGTTCGAGGCCCGGACTAGGACTAATTTTACTACAACTGCGAAGCTTTTCTTTCGAAGAAACCGTATGGGTTTCCTCTGTAGCAATTAGTTACGTTTGGGTGAATGTCTCATTTTCCATTTGTTAATCCTCTTGTGTAAGTATACGGGCCGCGAATAGCTGCAGCCACGGCAACTGTATTTTTATGAAGCCGTCATATACAATATGGGTGGTTGTTCTCGAGGTTGTGGGAATATTAACTTTTGAGATCGAGCCAAATACGAATCTAATAGTGCCAGAAGTGTAAAAAATCGAATATCGATTTTGGTCTCGGATAGTTTTCTAATAATGAGAAGCGTTTTTCATCGTTGTTATGTAGAACAATGTTCCCATCCTAGTATTATATAACGTTAGCAAGTTGGTCAATCAATTGCAAGTAATGAAGTCTTGCTTATTAAAAGCACAAGTACAGCATTAAGGAAAGAATGCCTAGTTTATTTGCGTACGTAGAACTCTCTGAGCTCTCTGAGCGACGCACACTGCTCCGTTGCGTAGCTTCTCGTGTTGTAGGCCTACAATACGGCCGTGGGGATAAAGTTTATCGTGCTTTTGCTCCAATTTTATGTTTCATTGGGCACAGTTGACAATTCTGAAATATTGGAAAACTATTCGAAAGATATTCGCATTTACCAACAGTGACTAAATAGGATAATATTCGACTCGATTTTAGAGAGTTACAAATATTCACACATCCCTAGTCATTATTGTCATTAATTATGATGGTTAACGTCCCAAAGCCGACCATCTTCGATCAGCTGTAGTTCCTTGCCTTCTGCGAAAATCACTGTACATGGAGTGGCACTATCGACCTCGCGTTGAGCAGTTGGCGATAACTGATGAACCATTGCTGTGGTTACCACCAGTTGTATAACAAAGCTTTCGAGAGCCCGTTAAAGAGTCGTTATATGTACTTGCATACTTTTGTTGCATAACTCAATGCAAAATCACGGGCCTTAAACAATATTTCAAGAAAGTGAGCGCGTGCTTTTTTACGCATGCGCAGTTCGCGCAGGAACCAACGTTAAAGCCGTGCGTTACCGTGGAACAGAGCAGCACTCAGGGTGAAGCGGAAACAAGCTTTTATGCATTGCGCGAGTACTTTTACGACTTCCCCGAGTGAAAAGTTTCCGCGGCTGTCTCGAACAGCTGTATCATAACACTTTGGAGAAGTCCCCGCGTTCATATCCCGTATAAGAACTTTCTAACGACAGGCTGGAATATTCAACTACGGGAGAGATTTGATTCACCTTCGGGTTACAACGTGGTTCTGCGATCGATGTAGGCAAGCATTAAAAAACAAAAAGTATATTGTTACCATTTCGTTCGCATTTCTTTGTTTAAGAAAGCCCCTTCTGTTTCAATTTTGCACGCGAACAACACTAAGCTTCAAGTGATACGCATGAACCTCTTGGTAACATGCATGCAGTAAACTTGAATTCACAAGAAGATATGGCAAGCAGGCGAAACAACGGACCCAGCACGGGCTGCTCGAAAAACACTCGCAAGGTGGTGGCTTAGCTTTTGCGCATCCGAAGTGGTATAGCTCACCAAAACCTTCCGGTCCTGCTTTGACTCTCGTCTGTTCTCTCTAAACTTGAGCGCCAAATATATCTCTCATCCCGGTGTAGCATAGGATACTTGCTGCAAGCCGAACTTATTGCCTATTTGCTCTTCTCCTGTCCTTTCCGTTTGGGTCACGTAAAAGGCCCCTCAACATATCTGGGAATTCCAAATAGACAAGCGCGGCGCATAGACCACGCGTTGGCAATCGTGCCTGCAAAGCACCAAACGGTTTCACTGCGCGAAAACACCTGAAATGTAAAAGAGAAGCTCAGGCGCCCTTCCTTCTTTTTCTTTCTTTCTTTTTTACTTTTATTTACCGTCCCAATACGAGACATACCAGGGATGGGTACAGAAGTTGCTTACATAGGTAAAATCAAACATTACACACCATACATTAGCATGCATACAAAACACGAAACTGCATTAGTCTGCCAGAAACAGAAGAACGTGTTACATATACGTGTAGGTCATCACAAAACAAGCCAATATTGGGCCTGAAAAGCCCATACTGAAGTGTACAAAAATAAATAAAGTACACAAGCAGGTGTTAGAACTAATGAGACATACGGTGATTGATTTATTTCGCAAATTGTGCGGGAGGTAACTGCCGAAGTGAGCCGTCAAGGCCATTCTAGAGTTCTCGCGTTGACAGAAAAAATAAAAATTTTAAACTGTTCAACCTTGGCTGGAATGGAACAAGGTTAAGGCAGTGCGTGCTTCGAGTTGTGCTGGCAAGGCACTTCAGAAATGATCTTATGCAAAGTGATAAGGCGTTGACACGTGCGTCTGTGCGCAACCGTGTCAAGCGATAAGCGAAGGCCATGTGATGAAGTTGAAAAGTAATGGTCATATCTGCTATATATAAACCTCATCGCTTTCTTTTGCATACATTCCAATTCCATAATCCTACATCAACCGCTGCAGAGCTTCTGGCTATTCATGAGGCGATTCGCCATATCTGCCGGGAACGACCTCAACAGTGGTGCATCTTCACGGACCCGAAACCCGCGCTGCATATGTTGGGGTGCTTCCTGCACCACACTGCCTATCAGGTTCTGGCGCTGCAGATCACCGAGCTCCTTTCATGCGCTCAAGAAAAAGACCACCGAATAGTGTTCCAATAGATCCCGGGACACTGTGTGCTCAATGGTAGTGAGACGGCCGATGGTGAAGCGAGACGCGCCCTCAGCATTTGCCAGCGAACTGTTGTGCCGTTCACTAGAACGGACATCACGTGCCTCCTGTCGCAAATTACCAAGGAGAGTGACGAGAAGATACTGGTCCCAGCCAGACGCTCGCCACGTCCGCCTTAAAAGGCTGGATCCCGCTATGCATTTTTCTGTTCCGCGTGGAATTACACACGCTCATGACTGCCTGATACACAGACTACGTTTAGGCGTCGCTTTCACGCGCAGGTACTTGCAGATTATTGGAATCGCGGACTCCCCAAACTGTTCAGCTTGTGGCGTTGTCTGGACTATAGGCCATGTGCTCGTGATGTGTCCTGTGTACGCGTGCGAAAGACTGACACTGGCAGCTACTTTGAAGCATTTAGACCGCAGATCCCTATCGGAGGACCTGCTACTAGGCACCGATGGCCGGAGAGTTGGCAGACGATAGAGGCAATGCGTGCTTTTTTACGTTTACTGGGTGACACGGGCCTGGACTCGCGCTTGTGATGGTAGCATTTATGCGATGTGTTCTTTCATCTCGTTTCTCTCATTGTCAGCCTCCATTACGACCCTCTTTCTTCCCCTCTTCACACTTTCCTTGCGCAGAGTAGCAGGCCAGATACTAGGCTTTCCGGCCGACCTCTCTGCCTTTTCCACTCAATAAACTTCTTCCGATTTGTTAGAGTCACGAGGAGAGTAGGGAGGCCAGACAACGGACGCATACTCCAAAATTCAATTTCGACTCCTATTCAGCATACCCCAATTCGAAGCCTCATCAGTGTTTAGTATGCAGTTAGTTTGCAATCTTGAGTAGCGTTCTTTAAGTTTATTTTTAAATATGCTAACATGGGAAGTGCCTTCAAGTTGATGCGGTCTATGTGACTGTCACCTTGCGGCATTGTTCGAGTTGGCGACGCACCGATCACGGAGCTCCAAAAGGTCGTGGAAGTAGGAACCGGCGAGTAAGATGGGTGTTGCCGGCCACTCGGGCAAGCAGCCGAAACATTCGAAGGCAGATTTAGAGGTGTATTTTTCTTCTTGCCCGAACTTGACGTAAGGCAGGTTGTGGGGCTGGACAGCTCATATATTCAGCGAAATTTTAAACTGCGGGAAGAAGACAGCACATGAGGAAAATGAATATTGACGCCATCGCAACTTCTGTCTCTAAAGCAGACAGCGATTCTTTAGAAACCTTTTTTACTAGCAAAACACACAAGGTGGATTTCCCGCTCCGCGCGGTTGTTTCAGAGAAGGGCAGCGTGCCGTGGGTTAATTTCTGAAGCAACACCTCGACCAAATTAAGGGACGTGATCCTTATCTCGTACGCAGCTCTAAGGATCTTGTGCAAGCCCTGGAAAAAGGAGTGCCCCTTGCCTATCTGTTGCTGTAGAAGACGTCTTCGGTTCTATACTGCACGAGGGACTGCATAAGGCCATCAGGGAATGTGTTGAAGAGAATCGCGATGTGAGTGGTCAGAATGCAGCTGGCATTAGTACAGAGCATTTATTTTAGCTGTTGCAGTTTTACCTAAGCAACACAGCCGCCTTTCACAACGGTCGCGTTTATGTATAAAGATCTGCTATATGCATTGGTTCCTCTGTTGCTACTCTGCTGCGTGATATTTGTATGGTCTTTTTTGATAGACGCCTGGAGAAAGAAATTTGTAATCTTCCAGTGCTACCTGTGCTTCGCTATGTCGACGACCTTTTAGTGATCTTAGATCATTCTTCCAATTATGACGTTCACAGTGTTGTCACTACTGCTCTGAACTCCTTCTCCTCTGAGGGGCAAGGTTTGAATTTCGCTTATGAATTGACTAAGTACAACCACATCCAGTTTATTGACCTTCAATTGCAGGTCACTGGTGCCCACGTTTGTTGGTCGAATAATCCAAGGTCTAGCAAAAGTCTTTTACTTTACAAGAGTGTACATCCGAAACTTGTGAAACAATGCATAATCATGTCTAGTTGCCTCCGTGCCTTACAGAAATCTTGTGCACACGCTGTATCATCCAGTTTCAAATGTCAGCTTGAGCGTCTGGTGCCCGCTGGTTACTCTCATCACTTAATTTGCAGCACATCTGACAGCCTGCTTCAAAAACTGAAATCTCCAGAAAGGAAAGAGCCACTAGCAACTATAGTAACTGCTCACTTGCATTTGAGACTTCAGAATACAATACACAAGCGACATTCGTAGTTTAACTGGCATGTTATGAGTGGCTTTCTCAACGTCATTATTATATATTACAAATTAAAGCAGGCCTAACACAGATCCTTGGGGCACACCAGGTCAAACTTCGACAGTATTGGATTTCATTTTGTTAAAGGGAACGTACCGGCTTCTATGATCCAAGCGATCAGCAATACAAGAAATTAGTGTTCTATGACAAACCAAGTCGAAAACTTTGGCATGGTCCAAAAATACAGCATCTAGTGGTCCTCAATTATTTACTACCTTAGCAATATCGTGCGAAAACTCAATGAGTTGTGTTATTGTCGAGAAACCGGGCCGAAAAAAAAACCATGCTGACGCGATGAGATAACGTTATTCTTTGTTAAGTTATTAGCAATGTGTTTGTGAATAATGTGTTCAAGTAACTTACAAGTAGTAGATAACAAGGAAATTGGCCGAAAATAGCGCTAGCGGCATCACGAGGACGATAAATTGCACCTATTACAACAACCAAGGCTCCAACCTTACACCATAGCGACTCGGTACCGGGAAGATCCGGTAGCAGGAAGAAATCGATGCCTTCCTTAAAGAGAATCGCTACGCCACCCGCTCGGCTCTGTCCTTTCTTAGCACAGCATAACCTGAGGGCGAAAATTCGCTGTCCGATATTGCATCGTGTGGCCAAGTTTTCGTAACGCATATCAAAGTCGGGTTACGCGACTCAACCAGACAGTTGAAATCTACGCCCTTGTTGAGCAGGTTTCGCGCATTTACGTTCAAGACTCCTAGCTGCTTTCCAAAGTACTGCTATGCTGCTCTGCCAAAACACTTGAACACATAATTGCATCTAACACTGCACAACATATAGAAATTAACCACTTCTTTTTCCCCAACAACACGGTTTTGAAAAGGCTTGTCGTGTGAAACGCAGCTACTAGTATTCACCCATGACCTATTTTCTAATATGGAAGGCAACACACAGACAGGCTGCATTTACGACGCTTTTTCTAAAGTTTTCGATCATGTAGCACATTGCCGTTTAATTACTGAACTAGCGTCCCTTAACCTTGATTCTTTAACTATATTTCATTTCATTTATTATACCTCAAGAACCCCACTTGGAGTACTTAACGAGAAGAAAGGGGGTTAACCGAGGGGCCCGATTTTTATTAGTCATATCATAAGAAGCCAACAAACATCGACACCAAGGACAACATAGGGGAAATTGTGCTTAATGAATGAAATGAAGAAATGATAAATTATTGGAAATTAAAGTGGATGAAAAAACAACTTGCCGCAGGTGGGAACCGAACCCACAACCTTCGCATTTCGCGTGCGATGCTCTAACATTCTGACATTCTAACTTGGAGTACTTATTACATGAGGGATGGGTTCTAATTACAGTGAAAGCGTGATTCCAGTGCCGCCTTGAATTGATGTGGATCGGAGTGGAGCACGGCAATTTCAGGTAGATGGTTCCAGTCCCTTGCGGTCGTCACAAAAAAGGAGTGAAGATGAGTGGTAGTTTGGCGCTGGGAGAAGGTAAACCGCTCTGGGGTGGTTTGTGCGGCTGGAAAAGCGATGAACTGGAAAGATAGCTAGAACTTCGAAGGGAGCATTATAAAATTTGTGGTAAAGGCATAGTCTAGTTATGTGACGTCGCAATTGAAGCTTAGTAAGGTGACCACGAGCCTTAAGCTCGGAAAAAATTTTAATAATAAACAGAGTAAATAAAACGAGCGGTACTATTTTGGACTAATTCGGTAATATTAGATACGTTAGATTGATTAAGGTCCCAAACAGTGCATGCGTATTCTAACATTGGGCAAACAAATGCAAGATAAGCTATTAGTTTCCCTGATAAGGGAGCGAGTCTTAAGTGCCTACGAAGAAAGCCCAAAGCGCGATTCGTTGAGTTAGCTATGTTTGTTACGTGGGTTGACCAGGAGAGATTGCTTGAACATGTTACGCCAAGGTATTTATAAGATTCAGGGGATCATGTTGCGGAGCCGGAAATTATATATTGTGCCGGCTGTTAATGCGGCCTGTGGTGGAAAGATATTAGGTTTTCCTTATATTTAAAGATATTAACCATGTCTTACACCAGGACTCATTAAGGTTGAGGTAGTTTTCAAGAGTATTAATATCGACGGTGTTTATAATGGAACGATATACGACGGAGTGAACTGCGAATAGACGAATGGTAGAAGAGACACTAGCTGGGAGGTCATTAATATAAATGAGAAAAAGTAGGGGTCCAAGTGGCGTACCTTGCGCCACACCAGAGATTACAGGGGATCGGCTTGGTGAGCGGGTGTTAGCATAGACAAATTGTTGTCGATTGGCGAGATAACTGCGAATCCAATTGTATACAGGTGCATTAATGTTTAGCCGAGAAATTTTTATGTGTAGCCGTTGATGCGGAACTTTGTCGAATGCGTTTTCAATGTCTAAGAAGAAAGCATCGACGGGTATATTTAAGTCAAAGCTGGAACTAATATCGTTATAAAATAAAGCTAATTGGGTATCACATGGAAGTCCTGCGCGAAAGCCGTGTTGACTAGAATGAAAGAAATTATTGCAGTCTGAAAAATTGGCAATGTTAGAGTAGATCGAATGTTACATTAGTTTAGAATAAGTGCTACTAAGTGAAATAGGGCGATAACTGCTGCACAAAAATGAAGGAACTCTTTTGGGTGCTGGAACAATCTTTCACTTTCCAGTCTACCGGTACCACTCCTGTTGATAGTTACTGCTGGAAAATATGGCATAGTATCACACTAGTAGTCGATTTCATGTTTTTGAGCATTTTCGCGTTGATACCATCCACGCCACATGAAGATGAGTTTTTCAATGCCGTTAGGACAAAATGTGATGTCGGGCATCACGGTATAGTCGAGATAAGAAAAGGGAGGTAAGTTGTCGGCAGGTTCGGCGGTAAACATGGGAGAAATAAAGTGCTCAAGCTGTTTGACGGTCTCATGATCGGGAATTGGGTGGCTCTGTTTGACGCGCAATGCTAATGGTCGGGCTTTATTAGGGTTCATGGGACTCCAGAGCTTTTGGTATTATTTTGTAACATAGCGGGCAATGTCTGCGAAAAAAAGGAATGTTTTTCTCTGTTTGCGAGCCTTTGGAATTCTTTTTCTATAGCATGGTATCTGCTCCACGCGCCTGCGTCATTGGAGCGTTTTGCGGAAATAAAAAGCATTTTCTTTGAATTGTTCAGCTGCTCCAATGTGACGTTAAACCATGGGGATGACTTCTTTTCAGTTACGATAATGTTAGGCACATGCTTAGTAAACAAGTCTAGTATTTTGCTTTGAAAGAGTAACCAGTTAGTCTCGACTGAACGCTTTGAAAAGTCAGAAGAAAAGTAGTAAATTCTTCGAACTCAGAGTTTATTGCAGAATATTTACCCTTATCGTACAATGTTATTGTTTTAGTTATCTTTGTGGGATGCGGGAGTTGACAGGAGTAGGATGCGTGGATTACTGAATAGTCACTGAGCCCTGGCAAAGAAAGTCATTTTTGATGCCCTGTCGGCTCAGAGGCAAGAAAAAGATCTAGGATATTAGAAGAATTATCGCTGTAGTGTGTCGGTTCATTGGTGAGTTGCGCTAGTCCAAAGGTTAGGCATGAATTGATGAAATCATTTTCGGTACTGCATTTGGAAGCTACCCATGCTTCACTTGTCCAGGATATTGCCAGAAAATTAAGGTCTCTGAACAGCAGTATCGGAACATGTCGATGAAATTCGGTTAGAGAGCGAAGAGTCTCATGGTATTCGGGTATAAAGGAAGGTCAGTACCAGGAGGGCGATAACAAACACCAATTACCGTAGGGGGGTAGGACGCGTTACAGAGGCGAAATATAATTTCCAAAGACGAGGGTGTCTTAATTTCGGTACACTGAAGACATTGATGACGACCCATTAATACGCCGCCACCACATTTCTTAGTGCGGTCACGTCTGAAAATATTGAAATCCGGAAAAAGTTGTATCTCAGAGTTAGTTATAGCAGGGTTAAGCCATGTTTCCGTGGTTGCAAACAAATCTGATTCTGTTGTACTAACTTGCTTTTGTAAAGCCTCTGCCTTAGGAATAATGCTTCTTATGTTCGTATATAGAATACTTCTGGGGCCTAACTGTTTAAAGCGGGAGCAATAACCTTTTCAGCGTTCTGGTCGTAAGTATAGGTGTTGTTACCAAATGACGAGTTTGTCATGTCGAAGTTTAAAAGATTGCTGTTGAGCCTTGCCGAATACAGTAAGGTGCTTTCTTGCTTTAAGTGTGTTGGGGGACTAGTCTTCTGAGATTCGATACTGAGTGCCCTTCAGTTTATATGCCTGTGACAAAATTTCCTATTTAGTCTTAAAATGCGCAACATTAACAATGATTGGTCGGGTTCTGTTTGTTTTGTATTTCCCTAACCGATGCTCTTTCAATATCCATTGAATGAAATGTTGTGCTTAGCTCTTTACTGCACAATTGCAGTACTGAGGCTTCAGATTCAGATTCATCTTGGCTCCGTAACTTTTTATCCTCACGCAAGCAGTTTACTTGGGTTAAGAACACCTCATCTACGTTATCTGACGTTACTTCTGGTGTTCCTTAAAAATTAAATTATGGGGTTTTACATGCCAAAACCTCTTTCTGATTATGAGGCTCGCCATAGTGGAGGACTCCGGAAATTTCGACCAACTGCGGTGCTTTAACGTGCACCTAAATCTAAGTGCACGGGTGTTTCCGCATTTCGCCCCCATCGAAATGCGGTCGCCGTGGCCGGAATTCGATCCCGCGACGTCGTGCTCAGCAGCCTAACTCCATAGCCACTGAGCAACCACGGCGGGTTCTGGTGTTCCTCAAGGCAGCGTCCTGGGTCCTTTAATAATTCTTATCTAGATTCATGACTTTCCATCTCATGCAACATGTAGCATCCGTTTGTTTGCCGACGATTGCATCATTTATCGTAAAATTATGACTCACGCTGTTGGAATCTCAGCGCTGACGCCCGTTGTTGCATATGGGTCCCAAGCCCCAAGGGTAGCGTTGGCCTGGCGGCCTGGGGCACAACTGGAAGCATCCGAAGGTCCGAGAAAAGCATGAGTCGACCGCTAACAGAACAACTTGTTTATTCTAGCATCGCAAAAGAGCGGGCGGTCAGGTCGTCCGAAGTGGAGAGACGGGAGAGCCCGTTACTCAACAGAAGAAATCGGAGCCTCTCTCTTGGCGTCCGGGGGCAGCTGCTTTTATACTCTCGCAGTTGAGGGCAAGAAGGAAGGCCTCGATAGACGCGCACGTGACGGCGCCGCTCGGGCACGTTGAGACGAGTAGGTGACGCATCCGCCGGGCCGGCGCCGCTCAGACCTCCTCGCTTCACAGTTGGGGGTGCTCCTCTCCCCGGCTGCCGCGCTTTGACAAGCGTGGGCACCAACATGCACACACACACACACGCACACTTGAAGACACGTGGCATTGAAACATGCCTGGACGCGCTTGGCGGGGAGGCGTATCGGCGGCGCTGAACGGGCCAAAATGTCTGCCGCTTTGAACGAAGCCCCGGCGTCCGTTGCATCCGCGCCGGCTATGCCGCGCGTCGTAGGCGAAACGTAACAACGCAGATCATCTTGTACTACAACAGGATCTTGACAAAATCACTTTCTGGTCTTCGGAGTGGAAAATGACAGTTAACACTGACAAATGCAAACTAATGACGTTCAGCCGAAAGCAGTCACATACGACTTACACGTGCTCTCTTAACAATATCTCTATATTGGTGACGTCCAACCACATGCACCTTCGTATTACTTTCACTTCTAATCTGTCTTGGTCAGCCCACATTGAAAAGATTACTGCCGCGGCATCGCTCACACCAGGACACATGAAACGTAACCTTCGTGCGATATTTTCCATAACGCGGAAACTAGCACACCAGACATTTCTTCGTTCACAACTCGAATATGCATCATCCATCTGGCCACCTCACCAAGTCTACATAGTCAACTTACTAGAATATGTGGAAAACCGCGCTGCTCGTTTAATCGCTCGAGACTATAGCCGACACTCCAGTGTGACTAACATGAAGACTTCATGATCACTATGATCCTTGGAATCACGCAGAAAGACATCCACTCTCTGCTTATCGCATCAAGTAGCCTACAACGCGCACGCAAATGCTCTGCCACTATCAAAAGTACGTCGCATATTTCGCTTTCTTCATAATCAGCATAGTTTTACTCAACTCTTCGACCGTACACAAACCTTTAACACACCTGCGCTTCCACGTGCAATTGGTCAATGGCATGACCTCCCTGATGATATCAGTATTCATGACCATGTGACATTTAGAAATAAAATGCTAGCCATCTATGACTGTTTTTCTAAGCATAGGATCACCTGACATCATGTTTATATGTATTATAGGGTTGTCATGTAGGCCCACTGAATTTTGTATAAAACCTACTAAGTATTTTATTATTACAATGTTGCACCATATCTACTACATTTTACCCTTGTATAATACCTGGTTCCTAAATTTCTTTTGTTTGTTTTGGTGTTCTTGTTAAAAGATATTGTCTAGTCCCCCTCACATAATACTGCTGCATGGAGTCTGTGAGGTATTCGTAAACAAATAAATAAATAAATAAAAGTGTTAGGCGGGAGCTCTTACATATGTTCGCTATTTTCCTGTATACACGACGGTGTGCGCAGTTGATTATTTAAAGCTTAGCAAGCAGTTCGCCCTCAGGTCAGCATCTTTATTTTTGTTGCGATAGCAATTATATGGACACTCCAGGCATATTTCTGCCGTCGCCATGATGTTCCGCACAAGCTCGAAGCGCAACAGCACCGTTGCAGCGCGTCGTGTGTTCTATGTGCGAGTGGAAGCACGCGAGGAAAGCCGACGATCGCGGCTCCATCTGGAGAGCGCGAAGGAGAAAGCACAGAGCAAACGCTTCCGTCGCGCGAGAAGCCGTGGGGCGATGAGAGGGAGGGAGCGGGGGGTTCGGTGGCGTTGGGCTCCGGCAGCAACTGCATATTTCGCGATCAGGCGCAAGGGGAACGCACGATCGCGGCTGAATCTGGCGCGCCACGTATGGAGGAAAAAGGGGAAGCAGCGCGGGCGGGAGTGGGGGGAGGGGCGGCTTCGACTCCGCCAACAAGTGCATACGTTTGTACGAGCACACGTGGCCGCACACGCCGTACCTTGAAAGGGATCGGCAGACGGCTCATACCTGTGTGCGCGCTGTGTTCTAGCCACTCTTGCGTTAAAACGAAGACGGAACAAAGATAACTTCGCTCACTGCAGCTGCCGCGCTTGCTCACACCAGTGCTTTGACAGCGGGTGTGGGCGCTCATCGAGTGTGGTACGTTCGTGTTTGCTTGTTTGCGCTGGCACTATGCTTGTTAATTCAGTCAGCGAATGTTTCCAAGTTTATATTACCGACAAAACTACTATTTCTATTTCGTACAGCTGTCCATTAATTTTGTATAGCAATCGATGCTTAGCCTTTCGGGCGAAACTGCGACTATTTTTTGTTGCTACACCTAAAAATTAGTGAAAACGCGTGTGCACTACGCCTGCCAAGTGTGCGGCCATGGTCGCCTGCGAGTATATGGTTGTTTGTTTGCTTTAGTCGTCTTGTTGTTGTTGCTGTTGTTTTGTTGTTGTTTGCTTGTTTATTATTGCTTTTTTGTTTGCTATCGTTTGTTTGTTTGCTATCGTTTGTTTGTTATTGCTTGTATGTAAACCTTTTACGAAAGTATGGAACACTTTTCATTACAAACATTTCGTAAGCCTGGCGTTCTTGTAACGTGGCTGCGACGAAAGGTTTTTGATGACACGAAATGAACAAACAAAGTCCGCTCGTTTAGTCTATGCGTCCCCCTATGAGCTTGTACGAACCAGCACGGCCTTTTCCTTGAATCTGTGTTTTCGCCAAGCCGTGCACACTCGTTACTCAGCCGAGGCAGACGCCATGACATGAAAAATACGTGGTACGCCCACTACACAAATCAGCGCAAGCAATAAATATAATGACCAAAAAGAAAGAACCTAGCCACATTTAGCCTGCAAGTCATGAATCTACTTTCTGTTTAGTTTTGAGGTAATTCTCGGGGTCACCGCGTTTTCAGCATCGTAATTATACTCCTCCGAAGACAGATGCCGCATCCGCCCACTATCGCACTCGGTCGGCTCCGGGGAGCGCGCGTTAGCCAGTCACGCCGGCGAAAACGAATGAGATTTGGCAGATAAGAGGCACGGGGGGCCGCAACCCTTCCCGCACTTTTCTTCCAGAATTTGCTGCCGTCCAGAAACAAGAATAAAACCATTTGCTAAAAAAGATGGAAGCGGCATCCTGCCTGACATACCAACGAACAAGCAACTTCAAACGGATGGCGTGAAGAACGGCACACGGCGGGTGCCGCAAGATAGGGCTGCGCAGAAAACAAAACGTGCGAAAGAAAAAACAAGAAGAAAGTAGTGGCCTAAAATGGCTCCATACCGCCATTCATCGTGGCTTCGGCGACGAGAAACCGACAGTCGTCTTTGACGGGCTTTTCTGTTCCGCGATCGTGTATTCTGGCGGAAGATAACGTGCTCTGGAGCAGTCGCAATAACAGTCATAATAAAAATGCCTGTACATTTTTACGCGAGCGTTTTCTCAATTTCAAGTCGCTGCCAGCGCGCTGCTGCTAACGAAGAAAGTGTGCGCTGGAAAATGGACGCGGTCTCCAACACAGAATCCGAAGGTTTCATGTCGGCTGCGCTGTTCCTATTATTCTTGCCACCTAAAGGGATTGACACTGAAAGATGGTAATACCCGTATTTTTTTAGACTAAACACAAAATGTGCAGGAAACATCGTTATTTTGCACTGGAACTAACAATCGTGCAGTGACTAGAATCTCGTGTAGAGAATTCCACTGTTGCTTTTGGTTGGTAAAAATTGACGCATATTTTATTTTAAATAATGAAGTTTTCACTTGTGACAAGAATAGCTGTTGAAGGGTGCACAGGAACATGGAACACTGGCTGAACGAGGGAATTCTTTGACTGGAGCCAGCGCCCCGACAATTGTCTTCGTCAGGGCAACAATTCGGCAAACGTATACCTGTTGTCTCACGAGCATGGTTAGTCCAGAAAAAAAATACCATGCAGCAAAGACTAAAATTTGCTAAAGCCATGCTGTAGAATGGTCGGGTGCTTCGAAAGGCTGATTGGCCACGGCGGCACACGTGGGTCCACAGGCGGGATGCACGACGCTCGTGTGTGCCGTGCGTGCCCTTCTTTCTTTTAGTTGTTACTGTTACATAACTGCAGGCTTCTTTTCTTTCAATGTAGAAGGCTATGAAAGCACGCATTCATGCTACTCTGCATTGGCGAAGTGCGCAAAAGAAAGGCCTGGAAGGAAATTAGTATTTCTGGTGGCGCCTTCTTTCTCTGACACGTGCTGGTGCTTTAAGCCTTGCGGGGGCATGTGTCAGCCCGCTCGTTCTACTTACACATTTCTATAGGGATGTCATTTCATGTTTGAATACTAAAACTCTCTCACCAGAACAGGAATTGGCCTCCCTGGTGCAGTATTCGACCACTACCTCCCCCATGATTCCTACAATTAATCAAAGGTGGAGGAGACATCATGCTTGAAATGCTTGCGGCCCTTTATACGAAATGTCTCACGGCTTCGAGGGTCCCAGAGAACTGGCAGAATGCCAGTTTGTGTATTATACTGATACACAAAAAGGGAGACGTTAAGGAATTGAAAAATGATAGGCACGTTAGCTTATGCTTCCAGTATTGTACAAAATATTCAAGAAGATAATTTGCGATAATGTAGATAATATCTATATTATCAACATGGACACGTAATAATACATGAGGTTGATTCTATTAAATTTCTCTATGTCTGATTTCACCAGAACCTTTCCTGGAGCACACATGTATCAAAATTAGCATCTGAAGTAAGTAAAAGTGTTGGCTGTCTCTACAAAGTAGCTAATCTGGTACCCGTGTGGTTGAGACTGCATATCTATTATGCGCTTGTATATCCTAAGTTAACCTATTGTATTCAAGTACGGGGGAACAACTACGACCACTAACTATCAGAAACTACTAGTACTTCAAAAGGGCTTTGTAGTGCATTCATTCTTGCTATGGCAGACGAAAATATTTTTCCGTGCCACCGTTGTTTAGCAGTTACGATTTGCTTAGAGCGAATTAAGTCTACCTTTTTCGTTTGCTGCACCATGTGAAACACAGCAAATCACCCACTCAGAACAAAGCTTTGTCTAAAGACGCATACTATTTTCGGAAACAAATCCACCGGGTCCTCAAGACACGTACTAACTATGGGAAACTATAATTAAACTATCAAGTAACTGCGGCTGTTAATAAAATGTCGACAATGTTGATTTCGATGTTTCATTCAAATGTTTAAAAAAGGAAACAAAGAAATATATCTTATCGATTCTGCTTTTGGTTTTCTATAACACCGTTTTTACTGCCGTATGCTTAAATAACTGCATCCTGTGACACTTGCAAGTGCATGTGATTTTGCATTTATACTGTTACATCTTCAGTTATGCGTTTGTGTATTCTGATGTCAGACTGTACAGGGGAGCCGAGGCCTTCGTCAGTCATTAGAGCCTTAAGCCTCGCCTTACTCATTTGAACGAAAGGGAAAAAAACTTCACTTCACCTAGCGGGTTACCGCAAAACTCTTGCATTTGCTTCGAGTTGATAAGTTCGACTTCGCCCTGCCATCTGGTAACCACCTGCTTAGCTCAGATGGTAGAGCGGCTGCGCGGGAAAAGCGGTGGCCACGGGCTCAAGTCTCGGACCAGGGGTGCTATGCAGGATGCGCCGAGTTTCTCGTTCACCCGAGTTTTACCCGAGTTTGCTCGACGGCAGTCAGTGAACCGAGATAGCGCGGAACGCGCCGAAGGTGCAGGCAAAAAAATATGTAGACAGAAAGCCGCGTATGACAACATGAGCGCACCCTGCGCGGCACGCTGCTTCCACGTTTCAAGCGCAGAAGGCTGCACAACGAAACGCGACAGCGCCGCGCATTGTTATCAACGGCTTATCGCAACTTAGCGATACCGTGACTGCCCCGCTGTCTGTCTGCACACTTGCCGTGAGCCGCTTGCCACGCCTTTTCCGGGCGCGTCAAGGGCGTGCCTCATCTTTCGGCACTGTCTTTCTATCCTCCATCGAATGCGAACAGGGTACATGCGGCGCATTCTTGCACCTACACTTTCACTCAAACGAATACGTTGAAATACAGCAAATAAAATAACGAACATTTCTATCTCTTTAGGTATCTGTTTTTCGTTTTTAACGCTAGAAATTTGTGATGACAAACGGAGATCGAGCAAATTATTAAATTTTGCACTTCTTGCCGCGAGTGGCGACAGGGAGGCGAAAGCTTAGACGCGGTACATTGAAGCGTGTCGCACGCACGAGGGCGTTCATACGGTGATAAGTCGCCTAGGGGCGCTGCACTGCTATTCTCAATAAAGTCGGCCATGATCCATAGAGGGTCATGGCCACTCTTTCTCTATTAGGGGAATAGAAACGCAGCGCCGCGGTACGGCTGTTCATCGCAGGCGCTTCACTAGGCTATTAAGGCCCCCGCATTATCAACTAAAAACGACACAACAGCTGTCGCTGCAAAATGGCGGTATGTTATTTTAGAGTGCGTAGTGACGCAGTTCAGTGAAAATGTACCAGTTTATCTTTGCGCGCGAAGCCTCTGCGATACATTGCGAAAAGTACGTGCTTCCCCAGCGACACAATTCATCGCTTGTCATCGCTTGCCCAGTGAAGGCGCCTCTGAGCGCATGTACGCAGTATATGAGTGTGTTGTGCAGTCGAAGGTGCTTGCGGATTACCTCTGCTGGAGCCAGCAGCGATCGCAGATGGATATCGTAACGACACCGCAGCACTCGCATTTTGGCAGGTGAGGGCTTTTGTGTGCAGTTATGAAATCAGATTTCGAACGGAGAGAGGTGTTGGAACTGTTGAGTGCGCAGTGCTTGTGATGAAGAAATGCCATTGCACTGGGTCTAGAAGAGCGAGCGATTCTCGGACGCTGATCGTGTTTACGACGCTGTGGCTCCGTTTCATCACCGATGACAGAGCAGCCATCTCAAACGACTGTTGCAATACGCACTCCTCAGCATCGTCGTCCCCCTCGACGCATCGACGCCTTGCAAGCAGCTACGGTGACGTGCCGATAATTATTTACTGTGCGTTACGCGACACAATGCAGGCAATGAAACCGTGTTGTGCGGCCATCTCAGCCCGAGAAGATGTATGCATAAGCCAGCGACAGTCAACGCTTTGTTTTTGATAGTAGTGCTCAGTACATCACCGATGACAGTGCGTTGTGCGTGTTTTATGTCGGCGGTCAAGATTGTTGATGTCTCTCAGCTCGACACCGCGTCACTGTTGCCGGAAGATAAGTTGGGCGTGGCCCAACTGTAGTGGGTGCGCGCGCAATAGTTACATGCCTCGCGCGGGGCGTGACCTCTGGTTTTGATTGACAGGCGAACTCGTGCTAAACTCGTACATCGCGAAACCCCCTCCGAGTTCAACTCGGGAACATGGCGGCGGCAGCAGCAGCCTTTGTCAATGCGTCCAGCGGCAGCAAGCGTCAGTATGACCGTCCGGACCCGTTCACCTGCATGACCGACGGGGAGTTTCAGCGTCATTTTCGCCTGTCGAAGACATCAGTGTGCTGGCTGTGTGACGAGCTAGGCGAAGACTCTCGTCCGCGGAGACAGCTTGGCGGGCTTCATTCGCTCACCGTCGTAGAGCAAGTCATCTGTGCCCTCCGTTTCTACGGGACTGGGAGTTTTCAGGGAAGCGTCGGCGCCGAGCGTTACATTGGACGCCATCAAACTACTGTTAGCAACTGTGTCAGAGATGTGTCTGACGCGCTTATCGATGCGGCAGTGCGTAAGCGGTGGCTAGCTTTCCAGAATACTGCGGCGGAGCAGGCATATATAAACGAATGCTTCCTACTTCGTGGGAACATTACGAACGTAGTCGGGTGTGTCGACGGAACTACGTAGGAATTAAGGCGCCTTCAATGTCAGCGTTACTGTGATGAACAGACTTTTTCGCTGGTTGATCACTTTTTGCCGATTGTTCTACTTGTCTGTCAGGGTGCCTTCCAAATGGCTCACTTTCTTGGGAAAGAGGTTAATTAAGTATAAATAGATAAATGGATATCACAAATTGTGTGAAGTAACCTATGAATCCTAATCTCATAAAGAACTTGGGGTTCTTCATTGGTGAAGTTACTAAGTATGCACAATGCTGAATTTTGGTCATGCGTAATCTATCGGCCGCACTATGAAACAGCGAGGCATTGCACAATTTGTTGCAGCGCGAGATGTGGATGTTGCGCCAAGCCGGTTGTGCCTATGCATTTGTGGCGAAATGAAAATGCATTGAGAATCTTAGTGTGTTGGCTTACATGAAGAAAATACTTGAGATTGTTTGCTCTGTTCACTGTCGATGCATGTGCCAGAGGTTCAGTGCATCTTCTTTTTTTTGGGGGGGTGGCGTTATTCTGGATGGATAAATTGTATCTTTTCGTCTCATCATGGGATTCTAATTCTTAAGCAGTAGAACAATGCACATCCGATACTCTGCAGAACTCTCTGTACATGAAGATGTCATGAACCACCACCAAGGCAAAATTACATATCGGGAGAAATGTGGTGGAGATGCCAATGAAAAGTGGGTCTTTAACCCACCATGATAAAAATAAAAATTGCAGAGCAAATAGACCATTTGTACAGCTTTAGAGCAATGATTACACAAAACGTGATATGCCCAAACGAGTAAACGCTTGCCGCAATGCCAAAGTAGGCTGAGCGACATGCAGCATATATTGGCATTGAACATGTCTCGTAACCGTTATTTTTATTGTAAGCCCTCGCTGTCGCACCTTTCCCTCCAGCACTCCCTTTACTGAAACGTGGCACTGTCTTTCCATTGGTGTCATGATGATGATGGTAACGGCAGCAGCAAGGCTGGTTAATGCTTGCCTCTTTGATTCCTGTGAGTTTAGTGGTAAAGAATATGGCACGTGCATACATACAGCTGTGTTGCAAAATTTAACATTTGTGATTTTTTGGAGAGCTAATTTGTGTTGGGAAATTTCAAAGATGTGCACCATTGTGGCCTAGTAACTAGAGCATTGGTGAGGTTGAAGACGGTGTATTAGTATAGAAGCTTGAAGTTTATTTGCTCAACAATTCGACGGGACACAAAGAGAAATACACACAGCAGAATGCTTTGCTGTGTGTGTTACACTTCTTTGTGTGCCGTTGAACTGTTGTGCGATCCAACTTCAAATAGAGCATTGGGCTTCTTTGGTGCAGGATCGAGGAAGTGTGAGCTATTCGACAACATGCCAGTGCCTTGCCACACAATTATGGAAGTCGGAAGGTTTGTAAACAAAGCTTTCCTTTCAAATCGACCTGCTCATGTAATACAAGCGCTGATTGAAAGAACCATCACACAAAAATAATGGTGAAATCAATGGCCTGTGAAAAGTGTAATTTGTATATAGACACTGTTGACATACCATACCGGCCTCAAAATTGTACTGGACAGAGCAGTTTGTTTCCTATATGAAGCACAACCTCCCATTACATGCTGTGCAAGTAACCAAGCTCAGTTTGTTTTGACGTGCTACACAGCATTCAGTGTAATCTGTTTTTGATTCTAAAGAAGTGCCAAACACCACCTCTTTTTCAAGGACGTCATGGGAATATTTGGCGAGACCTTTTTCTGCCCCTCATAATGGAAGTGTGGCCAGCCAGCTTTGCTTGGATGCCTTTATAGATTTCTGCTCCTGATCATTGTGTGCTATCAAGTTGCAGAAGTCTATGCAACTGGTGCAAGGCATTACGTGTTTCTATAGTTGGATACAACTTTAGGAGGCTGCGGAATCTGCACTTTAAGGCAGGTGAACACAAGCCTGCACCAATGGGCACGCACTCTAGACTGAGATCGTGCCGCCGGACAGACTAATACCTGCTCATTGGAGAGGGACTATTTCTTTAGACGTGTAGGCAATCGGCTGCTGCACTTTGGTCATCTGGGTGGGGCCTCTCCTGTCTTCTGAAGGTTTATCCGACTGTAAAGGATGCTGCTTTTCATACAACACAAACGGACAAAGTGTGCAATTATTTGGCCTATGAAATGGATACATCAGAAGTGTGCTATGCAAGGGCTTAAGATGTGTGAAATATGGTACATGCAATTATAAGACAATGTTAAAGAATATGTGGTATCGAACATGCATGTAATGGCACATTTGAATCGGGGAGTGTTGCAGTCATATGCACAGTCTATAGGTGATAGCATTATTAAGCTCCTGCTGTTCCCTGTCTTCATTGTGAATTACACACACCGTTCATCTTGTGGCTAATCAACATGCACTGTATTCTCGCACATAGAAAAAACAAACAGCACGATGACGTGTATGCTGCATTACTGTATTTTTTATTTACATGGTCCAAGAGTGGCACAGGTTGTCTTACGCTTTTGCCTATTTTGAAGGGACACCAAGTGCATGTTACAAGTCTCCTAATATGCACAGCACAATGTTTACTGCAATAATTTTATTCATGTTCTTGAATAATAAACAAAATAATAAACTGAAAGCTCCTTTATAAGGTGCCTTCTGTGGGCTCGACAGGAGAGCAGTGAGGACACCGATACTACTGTTGCAGAGCAGCCCTCTGGACCTCTGCCACACACTCAAGAGCACGTGCCTGGCGCTCGCCTACTGCCACCAGGCGGTTGAGTGCCTCCAGCAGCAGAATGTTTTGCTGCAAAAAAGTGTATTGGAATGAATCAGCCGCATACAAACCATTATTTACAAAGAAAAATGCTCGTTGCACTATTAGTATTAAGTGCCCTTAACTATGGAAGCCTCTAGTGTAGTATGCATAATAAAAGAATGCGTTGGGACAGCGTTGCTTTATTTTTCATAACTGGGGTTTTCTTTTTCAGAGCCAATTGTCATGTTGATTAGTGTGCCAGCAGCTGAGGTGGCCCCGCACCTTCACGAGTCTCTACTGTCAGCACCACAAACCCATTTTTGTTTGCTGCAAAACAAATTCCTCACCCTACAATCCCGTCTTATACGAGCTGATTGCATCCTATGCCTACAAACATCATATTTTGTCCCATTACGCAATTTTCTACCATCTTCGGCTGTAGTTCTCTCTCGTTGACATCCATTCTGTCATGCTTATGTAATCGCCTGATATGAATTAGCAACAAGTGATCGAATACGTGCATGACCTGCCTGCCGATTCCTTTCTTTTTTCTTAATCTCAACTAGCATATCAGTTGCCACGGTTTACTACGCCACTGTCTTCTTGCCTTAATGCTATCTCCAACAGTTTTTGTTACTTCGCTTTCTGCACAGTCCTTGATATCTCAAGTTTCTTTGTTCACCTCCAGGTTTATGTCCCATATTGCATAACCGGTGGAATGCAATGATTCTAGACTTTTTTTCAAGGATATCAGTAACGTGGCGATCACGATTCGGTAATGCCTTCCATGTGCTGTTCAATCCATGAAATTTTTGTATAAGTTTCCTGCTTTATATCAGTACTTGCTATTGATATTTCACTTGGATAAAGATAGTCTTCCATAAATTTTGCTGAGTTAATGTCGCTCATGAATTTCTGTTATCTCACCAAGTTAGTGAAGGTTACCTTCATCTTTTCCATATTTTCGCGGGCCCACTCGCATGTAAAAGCACAAACACTCATTAATTCTCACTGCCTTCTTTAAACTGCTGGGCATTCAGTTCGTTACTACGAAAGTGACTTAACCCGTGCTGTTACGTTTCGCCTACGACGCGCGGTTTAGCCGGCGCGGCTGCAACAAAGCGGCAGACATTTTGGCCCATTCGGCGCCGCCGCTACGCCTCCCCGCCAAGCGCGTCCAGGCATGTTCCGATGCCACGTGTCTTCATGTGCGTGTGTGAGTGTATGTGCATATTGGTGCCCACGCTTGTCGAAGCGCGGCAGCCGGGGAGAGGAGCTCCCAACAACTGTGAAGCGAGGGGGTCTGACAAGCGCCGACACGACAGTATGAGCCACCTTCTCCTCCCCATTGTGCCCGACCGGCGCCGACACGACAGTGTGAGCCACCTTCTCCTCCCCATTGTGCCCGACCGGCGCCGACACGACAGTATGAGCCACCTTCTCCTCCCCATTGTGCCCGAACGGCGCCGGCACGATGGCTGCGTCACCTTATCCCATTGTTCCCGAGCGGCACAGTCACGTGCTCGTCTATAGAGGGGTTCCTTCTTGCCCTCAACTGCGAGAGTATAAAAGCAGCTGCCCCCGGACGCCAAAGGAGGGCTCCGATTTCTTCTCTTGAGTAAAGTGCCCTCCCGTCTCTCTACTTCGGTCAACCTGACCGCCAACTCTTTGCGATGTTAGAATAAACAAGTTGTTTTGTTGTTACCTGTCGACTCATGCTTTGCCGGGACCTTCGGATGCTTCCAGTTGTACCCCAGGCCGCCAGGCCAACGCTACCCTTGGGGCTTGCGACCCAGGTGCAACAACGGGCGTCAGCGCCGAGTTCCCAACAACTCGCGCCAGCGGTGCGATTCAAACAACTGTCTGCCAGCGGTGAGATCGCGACAACGGAGGCCAGCAGCGAAGAGATGCAGTTGACTGTATGCTGAGCAGCTCATCGACCATCCGGGAGCAGTGCAACGAGCCCTGTGTGATGACTGGTTGCCTGCAGCGGAACGACTGCGCTGAACTCTTGGCTGCGAGGTTTGGTGAGTGCGGGACTTTCTTCTTCTGAGCTTTGCCAGGCTTTTGTTAGTGTCAGAAACAGAGCTGGTAATTGTGGTTGTCGTTGCTGCCGGGTTAGTTTGCGGCAAGACAATAATAGGCAGTAGAGAAAGCAGCATTCAGAGCAGCCATGGATTTGAAGTCGTTGCGCAAACCGAAATTGCTGGAGCTTGCAAGAGAGTTGGGTCTGGATGTCTCAGACAAACTCAGAAAACCAGAACTGCTAAAGGCTATTCTTGAGTTAGAGGCTGAGGATGACGAGCTGTCGGAATGCCTTGAGACTATTGAGGAGAGGTCAAAAAGACAGGAGCGCGAACTTAAAGAGCAAAAAGAGAAACAGGAGCGCGAACTTAAAGAACAAAAAGAGCGAGAGCAACAAGAGAAAGAAGAAGAGCGCGAACACGCTTTGGAAATGAAGCGTCTCGAGGTAGAGATGGAACGCGCTCGTAATGGAAGTCAGGCACACGGTGCAGGAGAACGCGTATTGTTCAAAATGACTGACCTGATGCGGCCGTTTAAGCTTGGAGAGGACATTGGTTTGTTCCTGGTTAACTTTGAGCGAACGTGCGAGAAGCAGGGGTTCGCTCGGGAAACGTGGCCACAGCGCTTGCTCACTTTGTTACCCGGCGAGGCGGCCGACGTAGTCGCTCGCTTGGATAGAGAGGAGGCAGAGGATTTCGACAAAGTGAAATCGAGTCTGCTAAAAAAGTACAGGCTGTCAGCGGAGGCGTTCCGTCGGAAGTTTCGGGAAAATGAGAAAGGCAGAAGTGAGTCATACACAGAGTTTGCGTACAGGCTTATGTCAAACATGCAGGAGTGGCTCAAAGAAGAGAAAGCGTTTGGTGACCACGATAAAGTTCTGCAGTGCTTCGGGCTGGAACAGTTTTATAGTCGGTTACCTGAGAACGTGCGGTACTGGGTCTTGGACAGACGTTTGTACGGTGGCTAAAGCCGCTGAGCTAGCCGAGGAGTTTGTGACGCGTCGGGCTCGCGGAGCTAAGGACGGTCAAAAGGGTGAGTTTGGCTCGAAGTTTGAGAGGTCGAAGTTCACACCCATGAGAGCAAAGGGGAACACACGTAGTGCGGATGCGAGTGAAAGCAGTGCGACCGAACCTAAGGAGACGGCGGCAGCCGAAGCCGAACGCAGAAAGCGGTTCGAGACGAGGCAAGCGCGCGTTTGTTATACGTGCCAGAAGCCGGGTCACTTTTCGGCGCAGTGTCCGGAAACAAAACCAAAAGTTGTGTTTTTGTCAATATGCAGCACTGACGAGAACATGAAGCTTCTCGAGCCTTACATGCGAGACCTCCTCGTGAACGGGAAAGAGTGCCGAGTGCTTCGCGATTCCGCAGCTACAATGGATGTAGTTCACCCGTCTTACGTAGAACCCCATATGTTCACGGGCGAGTGCGCATGGATCAAGCAAGCCGTGGAAGCTCATAGTGTGTGTCTGCCCGTAGCAAAAGTGCTTATTGAAGGACCTTTCGGAGCACTTGAAACGGAGGCCGCAGTGTCATCTATGCTGCCCCCTCAGTACCCGTACCTATTTTCGAACAGGTCCGATCACCTCCTGCGCGAGAAGGGGCTTTTGTTTGGTGAGGCTAGCGTTCAGGCCTTAACCAGATCGAAGGTTCGGGAGCTCGCTGCAAAGGCGGTAGTTGCGGGGCCGACGTTATCAAACAGTGAAAAAGGGTCAGAGGCGCAGCAAGCTGATATTCAGAGCACGCCTGAACTGAATAAAATTGAGTCTGTAACGTTGAAGGCGCCAGATACTGGAGAGGAAATGCCCGATAAGGGAAAGTTAGAAGAGCTATCTGCAGATTTGCTCATCGCGCCTACGTCAGACGGACATAATAGGTTGCTAAAAGTCAGCCGGTCGGCTTTGATAGCCGAGCAAAAGAAGGATGGCAGCCTAGAAAACATACGCTGCATTATCAAGGAAGGTATCGCCAAGAAAAATGCTCGCTTTGTGGAAAGAGGTGGAGTCCTGTACCGGAAGTATCTAGACCGCAGGGGAGTGGAGTTCGATCAGCTGATCGTGCCTCAATGCTATCGTCAGGATCTGTTGCGCTTGTCGCACGGGGGTTCGTGGTCCGGACACCTAGGAGTTAAGAAAACTAAGGACCGTCTCTTGCAAGAGTACTATTGGCCAGGGTGTTTTCGGGACGCAGACCATTTCGTGAGGACATGTGACACCTGTCAGCGGGTGGGCAAACCAGGGGACAAATCGAGGGCGCCGTTGAGATTGGTACCTATCATTACGGAGCCTTTTAGACGGCTCGTTATTGATACAGTGGGACCTCTGCCGGTAACAGCCACGGGGTACAGACACATTTTGACTGTGATCTGCCCAGCGACAAAGTTCCCTGAAGCAGTGCCGCTTAAAGAACTCAGCTCAGTTGAGATAGTCAATGCACTACTGTCCATATTTGCGCGAGTTGGTTTTCCTGCGGAAATCCAATCAGATCAGGGCACAGTGTTTACTAGCGCTTTGACGACAACTTTTCTCGAAAGGTGTGGGGTAAAGCTGTTACACAGCTCAGTGTACCACCCACAGTCGAATTCCGTTGAGAAGCTCCACTCCGTCATGAAGCGCGTGTTGAGAGCATTGTGTTTTGAACATCAAACTGACTGGGAGCTGTGTCTGCCTGGGGTGATGTTTGCATTACGGACCGCGCCGCATGCGGCTACGGGGTTTTCGCCAGCTGAGCTGGTGTACGGTCGCTCCCTTCGGTCTCCGCTTCGCATGCTTCGAGAATCGTGGGAAGGCAGGGGCGACGACCCAGTCGTGGTGGAGTACGTGCTTAAGCTCCTCGAACGCTTAAGAAGGGCACAGGAGTTGTCAGGTGAAGCAATGGCAAAGGCCCAGCAGAGGGCCAAGGTTTATTATGATCGGACAGCCAGGGCCCGTCGTTTTGAGGTGGGCGATGAGGTCATGATATTGCGCACATCGCTAAACAACAAACTAGACGTGCAGTGGGAGGGCCCAGCACGAATTGTTCAGAAACTGTCGGACGTTAACTACGTGGTGAGTCTGCCAGGAAAGCGGAAAGCACAGCAAGTTTACCACTGTAATCTGCTCAAACCTTATAGACAAAGGGAAGCAGTAGCGTGCATGATGGTAAACGTTCCTGAAGAGCTTCCGGTCGAGCTTCCGGGACTAGGCTCAGTGACGAACAGGGAAGACACCGGTCAAGTCATTAGTGACCTTATCAATAAAGCACCGCTGTCGCCTGAGCAGAAAACCGAACTACACCAGCTCTTACAAGAGTTTCAAGGTCTGTTCTCTGAGAGGCCTGGTAGGACTTCTGTACTTACTCATGATATAGAACTTACCTCCCCAGAGCCAGTACGATCCAAGGTGTATCGGGTGTCACCCCGCCAGAGCGATATTATGGAGGCTGAGGTAAAGAAAATGCTACAGCTCGGTGTTATTGAGGCAGGTGAGAGTGATTATACCTCCCCTTTGATTTTAGTTGAGGTACCGGGCAAGGAACCTCGTCCTTGCGTCGACTACCGCAGGCTTAATTCCATCACTAAGGATCAAATTTATCCGATCCCTAACATCGAGGAGCGCCTTGAGAAAGTTAGTAGCGCTCAGTTTATTTCCACCCTGGATCTTGTCAGGGGTTATTGGCAGGTTCCACTTACAGAAGAGGCTAGTAGGTATGCGGCGTTCATTTCCCCAATGGGAACATTCCGTCCTAAAGTGTTGAGTTTTGGTTTGAAGAACGCGCCATACTGTTTTTCAAGCCTCATGGATAAAGTGTTGCGGGGACAGCAAGAATTCGCTTTACCGTATCTAGACGACGTAGCGATATTCTCCGCATCCTGGTCTGAGCATATGGCACACTTGCGGGCAGTGCTAACCCGCCTGCGCGAAGCGGGCTTGACAGTCAAGGCTCCCAAGTGGCAGTTAGCACAGGCCGAGGTTGTCTACCTCGGTCACGTGATTGGTCAGGGTCGTCGCCGCCCCTCTGAAATAAAGGTGGCCGCTGTGCGAGACTTCCCGCAACCGCGCACGAAGACCGATATTCGGTCGTTCTTAGGTGTCGCCGGCTACTATCAGAGGTACATCCCCAGGTACTCTGATATCGCGGCTCCCCTGACGGATGCTCTAAGAAAAACAGAGCCCCAAACAGTCGTCTGGGACGAGACAAAGGAAAGAGCTTTTAGCGCCCTAAAGAGTGCCCTAACAAGCCAGCCTGTGCTACGATCGCCAGACTATACAAAAGGGTTCGTTGTTCAGTGCGATGCTAGTGAGCGAGGCATGGGCGTTGTACTGTGCCAACGGGAAAATGGAGAAGTAGAACACCCCGTCCTGTATGCTAGTCGTAAGCTGACCAGTCGTGAGCAGGCGTATAGCGCCACCGAGAAAGAGTGTGCGTGTCTCGTGTGGGCCGTTCAGAAATTGTCATGCTATCTAGCCGGCTCGAGGTTTATCATTGAGACGGATCACTGCCCTCTCCAATGGCTGCAGACCATCTCTCCCAAAAATGGCCGCCTCCTGCGCTGGAGCCTCGCTTTGCAACAATATTCCTTTGAGGTGCGTTACAAAAAGGGGAGTCTCAACGGTAACGCCGATGGCTTAAGTCGAAGCCCCTAACGTAGGAATCAGCCTCAAAATTGTTTGTTACTGATGTTTTTCTTCCTGAGGCAGGATTTTTAACATATTGCTTTTGTTTAGTGTTTCAAAGTGATGATATGCTTTCTAGTGCAATTTTCCAATTTGTGGACGCGTTCTGAGTGCTGCTAGACTACTGTAAGGAACTAGGCAGTGGTATAAAAGGGGAAAGAGCCTGGCAGGGCTTAGTGAGGGTTGTGCCGTGCTTGCTGACTGAGCGGTTGAGTTTCAGCGTAGTTCTAACGCTTGCCGGGAACGAGAACAAAAATGTGAACTCTCCCGAAGTCACTTTGCAGTGTCCCGTGCGAACATGAACGAGAGAACGAGGCCTTCTCTGTGCGCTGCGCTCAAGAAACGTCGAGGGACGCCCGACTTCGGTTATGAGCATCATCGAGCGACATTCCTCCGGACAGCGGATGCAGTCCCCTGACCATCGGGATCTCCTTCCCCCGGCGGGGCGGTCTGTTACGTTTCGCCTACGACGCGCGGTTTAGCCGGCGCGGCTGCAACAAAGCGGCAGACATTTTGGCCCGTTCGGCCCCGCCGCTACGCCTCCCCGCCAAGCGCGTCCAGGCATGTTCCGATGCCACGTGTCTTCATGTGCGTGTGTGAGTGTATGTGCATATTGGTGCCCACGCTTGTCGAAGCGCGGCAGCCGGGGAGAGGAGCTCCCAACAACTGTGAAGCGAGGGGGTCTGACAAGCGCCGACACGACAGTATGAGCCACCTTCTCCTCCCCATTGTGCCCGACTGGCGCCGACACGACAGTGTGAGCCACCTTCTCCTCCCCATTGTGCCCGACCGGCGCCGACACGACAGTATGAGCCACCTTCTCCTCCCCATTGTGCCCGAACGGCGCCGGCACGACGGCTGCGTCACCTTATCCCATTGTTCCCGAGCGGCACAGTCACGTGCTCGTCTATAGAGGGGTTCCTTCTTGCCCTCAACTGCGAGAGTATAAAAGCAGCTGCCCCCGGACGCCAAAGGAGGGCTCCGATTTCTTCTCTTGAGTAAAGTGCCCTCCCGTCTCTCTACTTCGGTCAACCTGACCGCCAACTCTTTGCGATGTTAGAATAAACAAGTTGTTTTGTTGTTACCTGTCGACTCATGCTTTGCCGGGACCTTCGGATGCTTCCAGTTGTACCCCAGGCCGCCAGGCCAACGCTACCCTTGGGGCTTGCGACCCAGGTGCAACAACGGGCGTCAGCGCCGAGTTCCCAACAACTCGCGCCAGCGGTGCGATTCAAACAGTGCACTCTTATTATGTTAAATATGAAACAGTAGAAATATACTTATCTGCAGTTTGTCGATGTCTCCTTCACTGTGTTGGTAGCGAGATCCATCGTCGGTACCACCTCCTTGTCACATCGTAGCTATATAGGATGTCCGCCTTTTGCCCACACTATGTAATGTTCGTGACGCTCGCAGTCACGCAGAGTGGGGGAACTCGGCGCACTCGCAGAAGCAGCACGGGACAAGTTGTTTCTTCAGCACTTCGCCGTGAACAGTAGGTGCGCGTTGCGATCTGTAAAATCGCCGAAGCTATTGGCAGTCTTACCAGGTGCACGGGAAGATTGCCCACGGAGGAACAGAACTATCCAAGAAATAGTGGCCATTGTCGAGCCTGATCACCACGTCGCGCACTGCAAGCTCGTTGTACGGGTTTGTTTACACTGGGCCTCTATGATGCTTAGCCGCCATGCTTACCCGGTGAATGGATGTGATGACGCCACCACAGCGTTCCCTCGTGGTATAATGCGAAGCGTACTAAATTACAAATTAGCCTAATGCATATTAAGCGTACATGTAAGCTTTAAAATGGTTCTAAACCACGTTAAAGTAACTAATTATATTGTACTAAATGCATTTGTTTTACAACTTGCTTCTGCATGTAATGCACTCAGTGGAACGACAAACAAGTGAAAGAAGGCACGACCATGCACCGACGGTATGATCACGTGAGCCCCAGTTTGTCGACCGCCCAGAAGGCAACGCCCAAGGAATGATAGCCAGCCAGAGTGAATCTAGATAAACCAATGAAACTGGAGGCTTGTCGAAAGATAAACTGTGTCTCGGTACCATTCGTGCTTTCATCTTGGGGTGTCGCCAGAGCTCGGGAAGATCCCGAGTTTCGCCAAACTCGGCGCATCCTGCATAGCACCCCAGGACGAATTTTTCTTCAACTGTGAAGCTATTCTTTCGAGGAAATCGTATGGGTTTCCTTTGTAGCAATTGTTACGATTGGGTGGATGTCTGATGTCCCTTTATTACTTACTTCTCTCCTCCTTGCGGGTTTCCGCAGAACTATAACGTCAAAATCCGGGTTCTGCTGCTCGTTTTCAAGGCTTAGGTGCGGCTTCGCGTGCTCGTATAGCGGGGTCAACGCAGTTTCGCTTCGCTTTTACATTGCATCCTCTCAGCAGGAGAAAGCAGCACTCGCCTTGCGCCCGGCGCCTCGCTCGTCGCAGCTCTTTCTCGCTCTGCGAGCGCCCTCGGCCGTAGCGTACTTCCGAGGGGCGTATGCAATGCTTTACTGATGGTTCGGATGCTTGTTTTTAGCGTGTTCTTTATTGAAACGTATGCTGTTCTGAGTGTTCTGTGAGTGATTTCAATGAATGTATGCACTGCTCGCTTCACTGTGCTGAGCACTTGTAATCTGTGCCTTAAGGGGCATGAGCCATTGCTTATGGGGGTATGGGCGATTGCTGATGCTGATATATTTTGTACCACTCACCTAGGCTCCGCGTTTTCTTTTTTCTATGAGCCATTGCAACGAGCCACTTAAGGCTTTCGCCTTAGTAAAGTTGGTAGTGGCGCCTGTGACGTGTGTGTGCGTCTTCTTTGTGATTGTACCCTTGCGCTAACCTATGTCATAAATATCCTAGCAGGAATATTAATTACAATAGTAGCCTTAAGAATTTAGGACATTCGAGAACACGAATACACACATTCGTGAAATGAACTTGCAGAATAGTTCGGCACCTTCAGGTGGACGCCAGCTACTGTTCGCCACTGAATAATAATAATAATATATGGGGTTTTACGTGCCAAAACCACTTTCTGATTATGAGGCACGCCGTAGTGGGGGACTCCGGAAATTTTGACCACCTGGGGTTCTTTAACGTGCACCTAAATCTAAGTACACGGGTGTTTTCGCATGTCGCCCCCATCGAAATGCGGCCGCCGTGGCCGCGATTCGATCCCGCGACCTCGTGCTCAGCAGCCTAACACCATAGCCACTGAGCAACCACGGCGGGTTGTTCGCCACTGAGAAAACAAGAAAAGCACAGAGAAATTCTAAAGTGAGCCTATGAGCGGACCTCCTCGGACAAGTTAAAGGAAGGCATAGAAAATATTCTGAGAATGCACGAAGGTTTGCACAGTTTCGCAGACGACTGGACTAACTTAACTACATATAACTGTACGTACCTCTGTGTAACTACGTACACATGCATAATTGTGCCAGCACAAATGTCAAATGTTATGTAAAAGAATTTGTGCGTGACTTGGTGAGGTTTGAAGAAAGCCAGCACAAAGGGAGAGTGTTTTACTTTGCCCTCTTTTCCTGCGACACAACACCGCCTTTATGTAATAGCGCAGCGACAGACGACACCTGCCTCATCAATTAGTCCACAGGAGTGGTTCCAAGACGTTTCCTGATTTGGCACAGGAAGGAGTAGAACGTAATCCCTTCGAAGGCGACGCCACCCCTGTCTCTACATTCATTCATATCCGGGTCGTAAATCAAAGATCAACGGCACCCGTGCCGTTTCACCTGTCTTGACGGCGCATGATGAATGTGGGCGCGCCAGCTTCTGGAAAGAAGCGAAATCTGCAAGAATAGAAATTAAGGTTTGAAATATCGCCCGTCACTTTGAAAGCCACTGTTTCATTACAAACATTACTACTTATATAAAACTGCGCCACAAAATTGGATATTAGGCGTAGCAACTGAAGTACCGAAATTTCGGCCATTCCTTCTCGTGAATAACCCTGCCTCGAATTTACACGCTCTCAAGCGAGCTTTGCACGCGTGCTTTTCAGGAAAACAATGCACTTCCGATAAGTTACAAAAATATTGTTTTGTTGTTTCTTCGTTCTTTATGTGCCTTACATCCTCTTGACAACATAGGTAGATTTTCCTTTCTTAGGGACCCCTGTGTTACCTGTTTGCGGCAGTTGTATTAGACTCCATCGCGGTTCTTTTATTGTTGTCCATACGCAAAGACAAAAGACACATTAAATGCAGGTAGGTTAATCAAGCTGACCACGATTGGCTGCCCTGTACGGTTGAAGAGAGGAAAGGGTACAAAAAATATGCGAGAGTGGAGAGAAGAAAAGATGACCACACAGGCTCACGCGCTTATTGTTCAACCAGTCACAAGCTCTCACACAGCATTTCAAAACAGGCAACTGTGCTTTTGCAGTTCCCTGCATCGCAGATGCACTAGGACGGCGCACAAAAGGCGGAAACGCTCTATAACATTGCCCGGGGAGCGCAGTGTCTTTGGCCATTCTTGGAGTGGTGTCTAAACGAAAGCATTGGTTTTAAAGCAAAGCTCTGTTACCCCCAACTCCACGTGCGTCGGCTACTTGCTGGCGTCTTGCCGGTTGTCTTGGGCCAGTGGACACGTGCCACGGGGCACTGCGCGTGTGAACGCCCTCGGCCAGCCCGCCAGTGCGACTGCTCACCAGGTCCCGCATAGACGAGCAGAAGAAGAGGCAAGAAGTGAATAAATCGGCAGCATAAAACTGAACAAGTCTGCCACAGAGAACTGATGAAGTCGCCATCAGAAGCAGCCGAGCGTGAACAAAAAGGGAGGCTGAACTGAAAGGGCCAGAGCATTCGTTGAACGAGGAGCGTAGAGTAACAGAGAAATGAAAAAGCGAAGGCATTTCAGTAAGCATTAAACGAAGCTTTTCTTATGACTGATTTCTACAAATACATGGGACCGCAATTCTCTTACGGTACTGTTTATAGAGGTCCAAATTGAATAATAGGAAATAATAGAGAAGTTCACAGTAAACACGCACACACAAGAAGCAAGCGTCCATCGTTCAAACTGCCACACCCGGTCGTAGAAGGTAGTGGATCTCAGGAAGCACCGCCACGCAAACAGTGCGAGAACGGCTCCCAATGAGAGCAGAAGGTACACCCGTGAATTCCGCTCTCTGCCCTTCCTTTGCTGCATTCACATTTCCGAGCTCTGTCATCTCAAGTACAGCTTTTCTTTCTGAGCGAAGTCATTTTTTAAGTACGAATCGCTTGGCAAGTTGGTTCTACATGCTAGAGAAGCTGCGCGAGAGTGACAACCGACGCAACAAAGTTTTTTCCTCGATGACCATCGCACAGCACGCTGCGTAACCCATCATAAGCATACCTCTGGCTAGCTACTCTGTTTTCCCATACCTGCTTTCTCACGACGGGCATCATCTATTAATTGAATATCAAAATATTGCAAACATGGAACTCATTCTTAAGCCAAACACTTTCGATAATGTAGGGCGTACGCTTAGTGCTATCCAAGAGCTTCATTTCAAGGACAACGGTGAGAAATCTCAAGTGCGATTGCTGAAATATACATAGCAAAACTTATCTCCCGCACCCTGTGATCACAATCTTGTTATCGTAATTTGTTCATTTAACCTGATATCATCCAAACCTATTAATTAAAAGATTAATATCCATAAAGAAGCTCGCGTACACAATTTCACTAAGATCAATAAAGTAAGCAGTCAACAAATGTTTATTTCGTCCACTTTTAGTGATGCTACGGTGCCCAAAGTCGATAAAATGAAAGATCTGGGTGTGTACTCTCGAAAAACACTGTGCTTCTCCTGAGGCGTCAAGCCTGTGAAACAACGTGGCCTGGACGCTCTTGACATTGTTTGTCGAATACCATATGACCTCCACTCCCATGCTGCCTTTCTGAATTTATATTCCACTGCCTGCTTTTCACTGCTAGAGTATACACTTCTGTAGTTTGGGACGGAACTGGCAAACGTAATTCTGACTTCGTTGAACGCGTCCAGAATAAATTCATGTCTATTCCCAAGCACCGCTTTTGCCATTCTGGCGACCGTGAACCGGCCCTCTAGATGTACCTCAACTCGCACCTACAAATTCAACACGGATTAAATGAGGCTTTTTTTTAACAAACATGTCCATGGCATTATACATTGTCCAAAAGTAGATCATGTAATATTTTCCGTGCCACAAGAGCATACAAGGCAGTATGCCGCGTTTTCTGCGCGGCCTTGTTGTTGTAGCCATTGTCCGATGGCTCGACTTCAAAACGCATGTATTAAGTATTCTGCCTGTATTTATATACTTCAGAGTTGATTCCCTCTTCCGTGCATGTGTGGACAATCACGTATGATTAACTCTGCTTTAATCCTGCCTGCGTGTTTCCCTCCCTCATTTTTTTCTGTCTACCATATTTGTATTTTATGCACATAGTGTTTTGTGCATTACTGTTCAGGTGGACCAGCAGGAAAGCTCTGTAGCTGTGCCTGGGCACTATGTAAGTTTTGTTGTTGCTGTTGTTGTTGTTGTTGTTTTACGCGTCATAACCACGCGTTTACGTGTCATGAGGCACGCCCTAGTGGCGGACACCCGATTAACTTTGACCACCAGGGGATCAACGTGCTGTGCCCCCATTCCACAGGACCCGGGCGTCCTTGCGTTTCGGCATCATCGAAATGCGGCCACCGGGGCTGAGATTTGAGGCCGCCACCTCGTGCTTAGCAGCGCAATTATTATTGTTAGCTCCAAGACATCTTTCAGACCGACAATGCAATGTTCGCTTGAACGGGCAGTCCTCAAGCACGTACTACATACACCTACCAGTGGTGTGCCACAGGGCTCTGCCCTAGACCGCTTCCCTTCTCCTACCTTCGACTTCGCTGGACTTCCTAAACCGATTGAACACATTCTTGTGCAACAATGTACATAAGAACACACGGTTAATTATGGCCGGAGACTTGAATTTACCGCACATTAACTGGCAGGACCTACTCTGCAGCGGTGCTGAAGCATTCAGCGCTGATAACCTACTAGAGATAATGTTTTCTTTTAATCTAAATCAAATTGTTCAAGAGGACACAAGAATAACTTCTAGGTCGCCGTCGTTATTGGACCTAGTGTTTCTATCCAATAATATAAAACATCATTTGTTGACAATTCAAGGCGGTATTTCCGATCACAGAATGATTGTAGTGAATGTGACTACTAGCAGTATGTCCCGTATGAAATGCTCCCCTGTAATTACGATAAAGGACTACAAACGCGCTGATGACAATTCAATATTAGATTTTTTGGAAGTCTCGTTTGGCCAATTTGGGCACCGCGCAAAGGAAAAAAACTGTAGATGAGCTTTGGAATGAAGTTAAAGATGTAGTAAACCATTGTGTGGACCGATTCGTGCCAACTCAAAAAAAAAAGTCTAAACAACGCCGACCTCGGATTAACCGCGGTATCATTCACATGAAAAGGAAACTAAAGCGACTGCGTAAAAAGAAAAAGGGTTCGGACGAAATACCAAGACTTCGCGCAGAGTTGAGGCGCACTCTGACACTATCCAAAAAGCAATTATTTGAACAAACACTGACAAGGTTCCTAAAAAGTTCTCCACAAATATTCTGGAGATATCTCAGCAGTAGGAAAGATAAAATTGAAGAAATAGTAAAAGACAACATAAAGTTGACTAAGTGTGCAGACATTGCCGAACATTTTAATTAATTATTTCGACCTGTATTTACTAATAATACAAACATGAATACAGACGAGCATTTACCCTATATTACACGTTACCCAATGGAAAATCTGGAAATCAAACAAGAAGGGGTGTTCAAAATGCTGCTGAATTTAGATGGAAAAAATATAGTGGACCTGACACAATTTGTCCCGAATTTCTGAAACGCTATGCTGAATGGATGTCCTACTACTTAACGGCAATTTTCGGGAAATCATTACATACGCATTCTCTACCCACAGAGTGGCGCAGGGCCGTAGTTATACCAGTACACAAAGGCGGCGATCGCACACTTGTAAATAATTACCGTCCCATTTCACTCACATGTATCAGTTGTAAAGTTCTAGAACATATCATCACAAAACATATTTTACAATTTCTAGAAGTGAATAGTTTACTTTACTCATCCCAGCATGGCTTTCGTACTGGACTAGCTACCATTACACAATTAATTGAAGTAGTTCATGATCTCACTGCAGCCTTAGGTGAGAAGCACCAGATTGACGTCATTTGTATAGATTTTGCGGAAGCCTTTGATAAAGTTCCGCATAATAAGCTGATCTTTAAACTGAGAGAAATAGGTATCGATGAAAGATTAGTGCTATGGATAAACGAATATTTAAGTGATCGTAAACATACCGTAAATTTAGATGGGAGCCTGTCGATTCCACTCCAAGTGCTTTCAGGTGTTCCTCATGGGTCAGTCTTGGGCCCACTGTTATTTCTTATATATATAAACGATATCTCCTCTGTTGTTTGAAGAACCGGTAAAAATGAAGCTTTTTGCAGATGATTGCCTAATTTATTCTACCGTAACCAATGTTCAGGATCAACTTAGAATTAGTCGTCGCTTAGAAAATTTCAGCCGCTGGTGTAAATTATGGGGTATGAATATAAAATACATTAAATAAACATACGCACATATGACTAGGAAAGTTAACGTTATGCCTTTTAACTATTGCATCGATGGTAATTTGTTAGTTCGTGCTAACCAGTTTAAATATTTAGGTGTTACAGTCACGCATAATCTGACACGGCATACGCACACAGAAAATATGTGCTCGAAGGCGAATAAGAGACTAGGTTTCTTAAGGCAAGAACTATGTCAAGGTTCGCGAGAAGTAAAGCTGATAGCTTATAAAACTTTTGTTACACTTTTACTTGAATATGCCTCAGTCATCCGGAGCCCTCATCAGAAAGAAATGACTACAAGGTTAGAAAAAGTTCAACGTCGTACCGCGCGCTTCATACGCTCAAAGTACCGCCGTTTAGATTCCGTCACAGTGATGTTGAAGTGTTGTGAACTGGAAACACTACATGTACGAAGGCAAAAAAATCGTCTAAACGTATTTTTAGAATACTACATGGATATTTAAATATCAACAAAGATGAGTATGTGCAGCTTCCAGGAAAACGAAGCAGTCGTGTTATTCATCAATATGTTTTACGCCCATACTTCGCTCACAGCGATGTGTTCCACTTTTCTTTTTTCCCTGCCGTGATTGAACTCTGGAACGCGATACCAAGCTTTTTGGCAAATGCCAGTGATGTTTGTGAATTTGAAAAATTGTTAAACATGTATTTTTGTGATTCGGCTGCCGCTTAATGCACCTGTATATATGGTCTGCCTGTATTTTAACCCTCCCTGTAAGCACCCTCAGCAGAGGGTTGACAGTATGAAGAAATAAATAAATTATGTATACAAAGTGATACAGTATTCAGATGCCATGCTTGATGCGGATAACACAAAAACATCTCTAAAAGAAATCGCAATCATTCTGACGGCATTCTACTTCTACAAGAGTTATACCGCTTTCGCTGACTGGTGCGCGCAAAACAAACTGGTGTTAAAAAGCAACAAGACGAAAATGGTGTCATATAGGTACAGCCGAGACAGATGAATCCCGTGTGCCTTACCACCACACGCAGAGCACTGTCTCGGAAGTGCAAAATTACTGACCTATGAGTCATCTTTGATTCCACGCTCACCTTCTCGCCCCCGCAGACTGTTACCACAAAGCGCGGCATGCAGACCCTCGGCACATGCAGCAAGTCGAACCTCGAGGGAATTCAGAGATGCGGGTGTATTTCTCAAGCAGTACACATTCCTCTACCGACCTTTGCTATAGAATGTGCCTCTGTCGTTTGGAACAGTAAACGCCAGTCTAACAAAGATCGAGTAGATAAGGTTGAGAAGGAACTTGTGCGCATACAGCGACATCGGTGCTTCGGGCAGCTGGGTCGTGAACAACAGCCTCGCTCTCAGTCCTCGCTCGGTCTAGATGACTTGCAGTGAAGACGCAAGTCAGCTGACTTTATCCTCTTCTTTCAAGCTGTAAATGCTCTTATTACAGCGTAAGCTGTTATGGGCTCATTCTAATATAGCCCTTTCGGTTGGCGATGGTGTCCGCCGCCACCGGTGTCCGTCGCAGCTATCGCCGGGAGTGAGGAGAAACATTGCCGCCCCTTCCAGTCCGTAAAGATGGTCGAACAGTGAAGCTGTCTTAGTTACACCGAGTGTTACACCATGCGAGTCAAACTTCGCAAGCAGTCTATACTGTAACTCTTTTGTTTCACCATTCTTTCCCCCTCAAACAAGAACTTACACGAACCAGTTACATCTTAACCGCATGTTTCTAGAATTATACCCTGATGCCAAATGTAAATTATGTGATATAGTATCCACTCTAGAGCATATACTCTGGGATTGTGCAATAGTTCAGAGGAGAATTGCAGTCCCCCCGGGTGAACTAGAGGCGCGGTGAAGAGCCGCACTGACTAGCTCAGATCTTCAGGACAAACTTTGGGCCATCCAGCAAGCCCGGGAGGCTACCGATAGACAGGATCTCGCTGCTACCCCCGGCGCGGCCTAGACCCAGGCCATCAATTGCAGGATAATTAATAAAGTTGTGACACACGCACCATTATTTCAACTCATTTTCGCATTGTGATCATGTTTTAGGAGTGTTTTTTTTTCTGTTCTCCTAGTGGTATTTCTTGCGCGTGACGCAGGCCTTACGACGACAAGGCCGCTCCCGAGCCAACTTTCGCTGACGCTCGCGGTAGGCAGCTCCTTCCTCGGGAGTACGCACTCCTCGTGGTATACCTATAGTTGTAGCTGGGATGGAATGTGAGGAACCACTAATCGAAAGCTCCGTATATAGGGCGCAAGGCTCACCAATGGAGACGGGAGATGCAGGCGCTGCAATCGTTTTGACGGTTGGTTCGATTGATTCGACGGTTGACGTCCTCGTGCTCTTTAATGACGTTACACACACGTTCGGCTACGACGGAGAGCACGACATCAGTGACGGTATGCCCGCATTCCGGCGTTGTTGCTTGTGTTCGATGTCTCGATATTGCTCGGCGTGGTTAGCAGCACCCGCCCGGCATTGCCACTTACGGTTCTTCAAAATTAACTTGCGTCAAAATTATATCTGTCGGTCACGGAAGGCAATGAAAGGCTCGTACCCTCTTTAAGCAATGGCTCATGTCCCCGTAAACGTGGCCTCCCCATTACTTCAGGAGGGAAGCGAAAGTCAAAGCTGGAGTGACGGCCGGCAACGGAGCCAGCTGTGGAAGAAGACGACGACGCTCGAACCATTGCTGAGGATGATAGTTTTAGCGAACTCCGAGAACGGCGACACAGGGTCCGCATAGGCAGCTTCGCTGTAAAAATACCCACCAATCCCCACCAGGAAAGAGCCCGAGCCCGCTGCGCGGGAGTAAGATATTCTACCACTACGCCACGCCATCACTCGCTGGCTTGCAGGGGGAAAATGCCCTATAGAAGCGTCCTAGCGCCGAGGAAACACGCGATTAGACAGCCTACATGCGAGCGCTGTTTTAGGGTATGTGAAAGCCTTTGTAAGAGTACTTGACGCCGCCAGCTAAATTGATGGGTTAAACTTTCCGCCAAATTATAATATGCGGGACACAACATGGCGAAAGACCAGCCGACAGCCCACGTTTCCTCGAACCCTTGGTGACGTGAAACTAATTAACCGTTATTAATAAACTTTTGTCTCAGCAGCCAGAGACATATAGCGCGCCTGAATGCAGAACATGGTACGACTACGTTTTAGTTAAACAGCCTAGTAAGCGCAGTCTTTATTACGGCACACTTCGAAGAACCCCCTTTATGTATTACGTACAAATGGAAGGCAACGACAATGCAGTTCACATTCTTGCCGCGAGATAATGCGACCACGAGCACGCCGCCATGCTTTGTTGCTTTGTACGCGTCGCACGACATGCAATGGAAAAAATAAGTTTGATGTGTTGAAAGGAAAAGGCAACTAGCATATTAAAGATGCATGCAGGCTTCATGGTCGCATTGGTATAAAACTAAAAGAAATTTAATAGATCGCGCGTTAACATAGGTACATCGGAACGTGATGAAAAGATGCAGGAATGCGCCGCGAATTCTAGTGAGATTGGGGCCAAAATGGCTACTAACCAAATTTCGCAGCAAATAGCGATCACAATTTTGGTGTTGTCACCATCCTAAAATAGTGCTTGCATGTAGACTCCCTACACGCGATTACTGTTCCTGCATATGCTGCCACACACAGGGACAATACAGTTACATAATATTACACCAGGTGGCACGCTGTGTAGCAGTTGCACAGGTAGCGGTAGAAGGCAGAGACGACTTCAGGAGCAAAAAGAAGATTAATGAGATGTATAAAAATCCTAATTAAATCAAGCAGTCTATGCAACTATTTATCACCGCTAGGTTTCAAAGGGCAGGATAATAAATTATCCCTACCATTATAAGCATCATCATGATTTGCATCACCTCGTGTCACTTGTCACGCGATACGAGATGCGCGCCGCCTAGCGTCGATACTTGAACTTTGCATTGCAGTTCGTTGCCTTCCGTAGTAGTTGCAATATAGCATTTGCATGCTGCATGTAGCTGGACCTGGTTAACTCAATCAGGCGCGACAAGGTGTATAGTGTACCTTACTAAATCAAGCTGGCTAGGTGATCATTTGTCGCCGCCTCGTTTCAAAGGAGATGCCAATAAATCATCATCATCATCATCATCATATAACACAGAAAGAAATTCAACGAGAGCGGACACTTCCTTAGAGCCCAGCGTCCGAATTGGCTGTAGCGCAACAAATGGATGGGATTAACACCTTCTGGTTTCCGTTTACGCCAGCTGGTGCACGCTACGCCGGCTCCGCTGATCGGCGCGGCATTTTTTTTTTCGCTTATACTGTTGTATCACGCGCGGCCATGGCAGGGTATCGTTTTATTATTTAGTAAGAATGATTGCGAACGATATTTACAAGCAGGATTTGGGTACGGGCTAGTTGGTATCTTTACAAGCCTCCACCGAATCTGTGCCACGTGCAATTTCATAAAGTAAACGCAAGACTTCTTCTGAAATAATCAAATGCTTATTTTGCTCTATATAAATGCTCGTTCCGGGCTTTTTGTGTATTCAGCCAAAGTTGTGGCACCAGGTAACCAGCAATCGTTGCCCTACGAAGCTCTACCGGACGCCATCAGCTGAAAAAATGTACATTACAAGAATGTATCATTTTTGGTATATTGACCTAACAGGAATACTGCGTGTAGAGACGAAACGCGCATAAGTGGTGAATGGGCGGCATTACAGGTAAATTCACTTTTACATACATTTCGCAGAAAATAGACTCCTCCCAAACAATTCCATAAAATATGAAGACAGCAACAGATTTCCGAGTATGCCTCCCTTCCCGCGCATTATTTCCTGCATTTTAAGAGCACAAATAAATACGAGGGTGATTGCACGTTTCCAAAACTACTTGGCCTCAGTCGGCGCGATGCTACGCCAAGTAGTACACACAGATGGCCACAACGCAGGCTCTCAGCCAGACCTGTTACACGCTCGCAAAATGCCTTCTAGTCGCATTCAAGACAAATTCGTGGGTGCAAAGCCTGTTTTCAGTCGCTCAAAAGACGGAATTTTCAAGTTCTTGGTTTTTGGGCTCCTCGGCGTTATCTTTTGCGCGTCCTGCAGGCACAAGCAACACACACCCGTGTTATCACTCTTGGCAATCACTCGTCGCGTTTTCGACAAGCATGAGTGCCGAAAGAAGGTATATGCTGTTGCAGGGCCATAAAAGCGTCACAAACTTGTCGCACTGAAATTCACTTCACACCAAACTAACTGTCACCACGGCCAGCTTGCTGTTGTGCTGCTTCAGAACCGCAGGCGCGGCGAGCATGCTTCAAAAGTATCCTAAAACGTTACTAAATTACAATAGTGTTGGGGGTCAGAGAATGCGTCACCAACTTGTCCAGGTAAGATTCACCACACGCGAAACTCCGGCACACAGCGGAGCTGTTTTTCGCTAACTGCGGCACAATGCCAGGTGCGGCGTGCATACCTGAATGAATATATGTTTAATGGCGCAAGGGCCATGTGTGGCCAAACAGCACCAGCGCGCGTGCCTAAGTGTCCCAAAAGGTAGCGAAATGCAATAATGTTGGGTGTCAGAGAAAGCGTCACGAACTTGTCCCAGTAAGATTCAGCACACGTGAAACTGGGGCACAAAGCCGAGCTGCTTTTCGCTAACTGCGGCACAATGCCAGGTGTGGCGTGCATACCTGAATGAATATATGAAGTTTAATGGTGCAAGCTTGGGCCATGTGTGGCGACAGCACCAGCGCGCGTGCCTAAGTGTTCCAACAAGCAGCGAAATACAATTATGTTGGGTGTCAGAGAAGGCGTCACGAGCTTGTCCGAGTAAGATTCAGCACAAGTGAAACTGAGGCACAAAGCCGAGCTATTTTTCGCTAACTGCGGCGCAATGCCAGGTGCGGCGTGCATACCTGAATGAATATTTGATGTTTAATGGCGCAAGGGCCATGTGTGGCGACAGAGCACCAGCGCGCGTGCCTAAGTGTCCCAAAAGGTAGCGAAATGCAATAATGTTGGGTGTCAGAGAAAGCGTCACGAACTTGTCCCAGTAAGATTCAGCACACGCGAAACTGGGGCACAAAGCCGAGCTATTTTCCGCTAACTGCGGAACAATGCCAGGTGCGGTGCGCGTACCTCAGAAGTATTCCAAAAAGTTGCGAAATGCAATAATGTTGGGTGTCAGAGAAAGCGTCACGAACTTGTCCCAGTAAGATTCAGCACACGCGAGACTGTGGCACACAAAGCCGAGCTGCTTTTCGCTAACTGCGGAACAATGCCAGGTGCGGTGCGCGTACCTCAGAAGTATTCCAAAAAGTAGCGAAATGCTATAATGTTGGGTGTCAGAGAAAGCGTCACGAACTTGTCCCAGTAAGATTCAGCACACGCGAAACTGGGGCACAAAGCCGAGCTATTTTCCGCTAACTGCGGAACAATGCCAGGTGCGGTGCGCGTACCTCAGAAGTATTCCAAAAAGTAGCGAAATGCAATAATGTTGGGTGTCAGAGAAAGCGTCACGAACTTGTCCCAGTAAGATTCAGCACACGCGAAACTGGGGCACAAAGCCGAGCTATTTTCCGCTAACTGCGGAACAATGCCAGGTGCGGTGCGCGTACCTCAGAAGTATTCCAAAAAGTAGCGAAATGCAATAATGTTGGGTGTCAGAGAAAGCGTCACGAACTTGTCCCAGTAAGATTCAGCACACGCGAAACTGGGGCACAAAGCCGAGCTATTTTCCGCTAACGGCGGCACAATGCCAGGTGCGGTGCGCGTACCTCAGAAGTATTCCAAAAAGTAGCGAAATACAATAACGTTGGGTGTCAGAGAATGCGTCACCAACTTGTCCCAGTAAGATTCAGCACACGCGAAACTGCGGCACACAGCGGAGCTGTTTTTCGCTAACTGCGGCACAATGCCAGGTGCGGCGTACATACCTGAATGAATATTTGATGTTTAATGGCGCAAGGGCCATATGTGGCCAAAGAGCACCAGCGGACGTGCCTAAGTGTTCCGAAAAGTAGCGAAATACAATAATGTTGGGTGTGAGGGAAAGCGTCACGAACATGTCCCAGTAAGATTCAGCACACGCAAAACCGTTACCACGGTCGAGCTGCTTTTCGCTAACTGCGTCCCATAACCGGGTCCTGCAAGCGTGCCCAAAAACTACTGACATAAGTTAATTTGGGGCTCATAGAAAGCGTCGCAAACATGTCCTAGTATGAGTCATTAACTCAATTTACCTGCGCCAGAACAGCCGAGCTGTTTTTCGCTAACTGGGTCACTAGTCTCGGTTTTGTGCAGTAATCCTGAATTTGCTTGAAATGCGTCGAAGACTGTCAAACAATATTTCTCACCTTGCCGTAGTCCAATAGTGCAGTGGTGCCGTGTCGAAGTGCAGGAGGAACGTAAGAATACGCTGGCAGCACAATAAGTAGGCTACATCCATAAGAGACGGGTCGCCGAACAGGCGAACTTCACATGCACAGCCGGCCTCGGTCGCTTCGGTGGTACGTCTGGCGCATGACACATCATATGGCGCTTCTGGCGCACCGCTAGCTTGTTGCTAGGTAACGCAAGAAAAATAGCACGCGAATTTCATTTATACGCAGAGCTTTTTTAGTTTTAGCGGGAAAGAGTTAAGAAATGTAAAACGTTGTCTGTAAGTTCATTTCACATCTTCATTTTTTTTTCAATGCTCGCGTCAACTAACGGATGGGATTAATACTAGACGTGACGTGTTTCCTGTTTTCGCCGAGTGTCGCCTCTTGTTGAATGTCTTTCTCTGTGATCACATCGTGCCACTCTTCACGCGATGAGAAATGCACGCAACGACGCGTCGATATGCACGCAGTTTGCGTTGCACTTGCATAATTTTGCACCAGGTAGTACGCCATGCAGCAGTTGCACAGGTAGCGGTAGAATGCAGAGAAGACTTCAGGAATAAAAAGATTAAGGAGATGTGAAGCGTGTGACATACCTAATTACATGAAGCAGCCTAGGTAACTATTTGTCACCGCTCCGTTTCAAAGGGCAGACCAGTAAATCATCATTACCGTTATAATTATCATCATGCTTTGCATGGAACCATGTCACTTGTCACGCGATGGCAGATGCACGCCGCGCAGCGTCGACACGTGCAAACTTTGCATTGGAGTTGCGTTACCTTCCACCAGGTGTACCGGCATGTAGCAGTTGCATATAGCAGTTGCATGCTGCATGCAGTTGGACCCGGTTAACTCAACTAGGTGCTACGAGATGTGCAGGGCACATTATTAAATCAAGCTGGCTAGGTGACCATTTGTCACCGCGCCGTTTCAAAGGGGATGCCAATAAACCATCATCATCATCATTGGCATCATATCGTGCCATCGTCACGCGATGTGAGATGCGCGCAGCGTAGCGTCGATATACACGCACTTTGCGTTGCAGTCGCACATTATACCAGGTGGTACGCCACACAGCAGTTGCATAGGCAGCTAGCTGTACAAGAGAGAGAAGTCTTGAGGAAAAAAATCGATATTCCCCCGGAAAGGCGAAGCACCGATTGCAATAGCAAATCAGTAGATAGCTGCATGAAGTAAGGAGAGTAGTCTAAATGAACAATGACAGAATGCGTAAGCGTGACTCAACGAGGACGTAGAAAGAAACAAGCACACGGAGGCAGAGCTTTGTTTGTGTGCTTCTTTCTACGTCCTTGTTCAGTCGTGCTTACACGACTGTACAAGGACGTACGTTCTCTCATGGATTCAAACAATCTGGCCAGTCAACGTTTAATAACCAACACGGTGTCATGCATACACATGTCAAAATTAATACACATCGCTCGATGACAGTGGAAACTGCCTGTGAAGACGCTGGAGTTAGTAATCACAGAAGAAGCCGCAAGCCAATTGACCTCCGTGCATCTGTCGCTTCAACGCGTACGAAACGTCGAAAGCACAGCGCATACGAAGCTACCGGCACTACAAGCACTCTACACACATCGCAGATTGCTTTGAACATGAGGTCCGCGCAGGCGCGCACTTTAGCCGCGTCGCAGACCGCTTTCAACATACATGAAAGCGCGCAACGCGTTCCTACGGCGTCCGCCAAAGGCGTCTGCTACCGCGTCGGCCAAACGAGTCTACTATGGCGTCCGCGATTCGCGTGTCCAAAGCCGTAGTAGACGCCGTGGTTCTGTCCTCTCTGTACGGAGCGCCTTGCGAGGAGACAACGAGGCCCCGTAGCAGCCGCCGGAGAAGAACGTTCCTCCTCCCTCGCCTCACCACCCCCTCCCCGGCTCGCGCGCCACAGGAGAGAGCACGCATTCGTGCTGAGTTCCTCGCTCGCGCACGTGACATTGAACCGCGTTCGCCGGCTCACCCTCACACGCATTCACTCATACGGAACATCATGGCGACGGCGACGGCAGAAATCCGCCAGGAGTGTCCATATAATTGCTCTTGCAATGAAAGAAGATTGAGACGGATAAAAAATCCCAGAATGAAAAACATATGGCCTACCTGAAAAAATCAAGCAGGCCAGGTACCTGTTAGTGACTGCTCCTTGTTAAAGCGGATGCCACTATATAATTCCTAACGATTGGAAAGCAGCAAAGATAATTCCCATCCATAAGTCCGGAGATAAACTCAGTATTACTAATTACAGACCCGTCTCGCTTCTCTGCACCACTAGTAAGGTGATGGAGCACTATGTTTTTAAGCACCTGAGCACCTTTCTGGAAAACAATAATTTCTTTTCGGAAAAACAGCATGGATTTCGGCGTGGCCTATCTACAGTTACTCAGCTTCTACATATTACCAATGAAGTCATGGCAGCGCTGGACTGCGGCGGGCAAATAGATGTGCTTTTCCTTGATTTTCAGAAAGCATTTGACCGTGTTTGTCACCAAAGGCTAAAGCTCAAGCTACAATGTGCGCTGAAAAATGAACAAATTCTTCGCTGGCTTGACTCTTATTTAACTAATCGAACACAATATGTCCGTATAGGAAACTCATTTTCTTCACCTGCTCCCGTACTTTCCGGTGTACCGCAAGGTTCAGTACTTGGACCTCTTCTCTTTTTGATTTATCTGAATGACTTGTCCTTTGATTCCCCGGTACGATGCCGGTTCTTCGCTGATGATTGTATTGTGTACCACAACATTCAATCACCCCATGATCAGACTGCTATACAGGATTACCTTAATGCAATCGATAATTGGTGTCAATCCTGGCGTATGAACTTAAATGCCTCAAAATGTACTCAAATGATGATTACAAGAAAGAAAGCACCATCAATTTGTACATATAAAATCAATAATGTAGCAATTAGGACAGTTGACAAATTTAAGTATCTGGGTGTAGTTATTGACTCGAAGTTAACCTGGAACGCTCATGTCCAATACGTCGTTTCGGCGTCGCTAAGGAAGCTATGGATAATTAAACACCGGCTCAAACATTGCACTAGTAGAACTAAACTCGCTGCCTACACGACACTCATTAGACCACTGCTTGAATATGCCGATGCTGTCTGGGATCCCCACACAAAGACCGGTGTCAACAACATTGAAAGCGTGCAAAAGAAAGCCCTTAGATTTATTTATAATATTTATAATAGACGAGTCTCGATCACTGATCTCAGAACACGGTCTGGCCTCCCATCGCTAGAATTTCGGCGTAGACTGCATCGCCTACAAACTTTGTTTAATATCGTTAATAAACAAACAAAAATGGATCCCGACATATACATCAATTTTAATAAAACAAGAGAAACCAGACGCAAGCACAGCAAAACGATTGTGATGCCACCGACTAAAACTACTGCTTATCGCTTCTCGTTTTTTCCTCGAACTATAGCAGAGTGGAATGCTCTACCGCAAGAAGTCGCTTGTATGTCCTCGGTTGAATCATTTGTGTCTGCCGTACAATCTTTGCAATGAAGCGTGTTCGTTTTAGAATCACCATTTTCCTATTTATGTAAATTTTGTACATGCTGCCTTTCCCGATGCAATAGTCTGTATATTTAAGCATTTTTTTATGGTTCCTTGTAACCCATGTTTTTGTTATTTTGACTTGCAGTGCCGACTTTGTATACACTCACTCCTGCCTGGACTGCCAAGAGGCAGTTGGCAGTATCTAATAAATAAATAAATAAATAAATAAATATCATCATCATCATTAACATCGTATCGTGCCACTTGTGACGCGATGTGCGATGCGAGATGTGCGTCGCGTAGCGTCGATATGTGCACACTTTGCATTGCAGTTGCATATTAATACCTCAGGTGACACACCATGTAGCACTTCATAGGAAGCAGTACAAGGTAGATACAAAAAGTTTGAGGTAGAAAAAGAAGATTAAGGAGATGTATCTAAAAATGTTGGAATTAAAAGCATGTATATACTTCAATAAATCAAGCAGGCTATGCGACTGTTTGTCACCACCCTATTTCAAAAGGGATGCCAATAAATCATCAGCATTACCATCATCAATAGCACCTTATCACGACATTTGTCACAACTTGGTATGCGCACCGCGTATAGTCGATACGTTCAAATTTTGCATTACAGTTGCGTTGTATTCCACCTTGTGTCCCGAGATGTATCACTTGCATGTAGCATTTGCATCTTGCATGTAGCTGGACCTGCTTAACTCAAGCAGGCTAGGTGGCTATTTATCACCGCATCGTTTCAATGGGGATGCAAATAAACGATCATCATCCTCCCCATCATCAACAGCTTCGTATCTTGCCAGGAGGCAAGGGATTTGACATCTCCATCGTGTCGTCTCGTTACCTTTGTTTAATGTTCGGTACACGTTGTGGCGCCTCCTCGCAAGGTACGAACCATCTCGTGCGTGCTGCCGAAAATGTAGCTTCTATGGAGGCACTCCTCCAGCACTGTGGGGTGTGTGCCGCGCAGGCGTGTGACTTACTGATAGTACCGAAATGTACATGTAGCCTGATTCAACAAATTCCGCGAAATATAACTGGGTGTCTTGACCTTTTCATGCACCGGCTTCTGACGTCTCAATAATTGAGCGAACCTGCAATGAACACTCACACGAAATTGATATATTCCACAAACGGTTCCCCACTTTCCAAGCAGCATTCGAGTCCATTTCGTAACCTGTACAGAAATTTCAAGCAATCTTTTTTATTATGTTGCATCCTGAACGGTTGTCGTATAAAATGCGTACGTATTGTTTAGTAATGTATATATTTCAGTTTTGTTCCATGTAACAATTCTTATGTTTGGTGTGTATAATTCAAGGAATTCTTGTGTAGAATATTGTAAACCATTATTGTATAAAATGTGTATTTTTATCCTTGTTGATATTGATGTATACGTATATATCCATCGATTTCCTTGTAACCGGTTCCATGCTTAGTGTCTCGATGTCATTTCGAAAGCTGCTTCATGTCATATTTCTAGTGCCTGCCTATTCATACGCGAAAAGGCACAGTTCCTTTCACTGAAATAACCTACTTCATGCACCCGCGAGATGGGTGCGTATACCCATTTTGACGTGCGCTAATATCAAGAACAGCAGGTTGTTCCTGGGCATATTAATAAAACCGGCCAACCGACTTTTGATTGATTGATTGATTGATTGATTGATTGATTGATTGATTGATTGATTGATTGATTGATTGATTGATTGATTGATTGATTGATTGATTGATTGATTGATTGATTGATTGATTGATTGATTGATTGATTGTGTTACCAAGAAATACAGAAATAACCTAGTGATATCGTGATATATAGAGCCAACAGACAATGAAGCCGGGGAAGCATCGGGGAAAGTAACTGGTTGAAATTGTAATGTAGAAAATAATAAAGAAAATGGAAATGAAAGTGGACGAAAAGATCATTGCCGCCGGTGGGCTGCGAACACATAACCTCTGCATTAGGCGTTCGTTGACCTACCAATTGTGCTACGGCGACGGCTATTAATTCGTCTACTAAATTGAGTATTTCCGTTTACTAGATCTAGCCCTAGGAGCGTTAGCCAGTGCTACTCAGAGCTATGGTGGGTAGATGTGGAACGTCGTTTTGTTTTTTTTTCCTTTTTTTTTGCCCGATGGCGTCACGTAATACGCGATCGTAGGAGAGTAGCCATGTGGCTAATAAACCCTCGCGTGCTGCCTGATGACATCAAGGCTGCCAGATTCGAGACCCTCGCAATGAATAAACGAGAGAAGGGGAACCGAAGGGCTCGATTTTGTTAATTATGACCGCATAGAGCCAACATTCAATGAAACCAAGGAAATCATCGGGGAAAGTAACTGTGGTTGAAACTGGAAACCACTTGCCTGCTCTCCCAATATCACGTGTTAAGTGACGCCATCGGGCAAAAAAACGTTGTGCTATACCAGCCCACCATGGTTCTGAGTGGCGCTGGCTAACACTCCTAGGGCTAGATCAAGTAAACATAAATACCCAGGTTAGTTGAACTGACAGCCGTCGCCGTAGCACAATTGGTTGTGCAACGCACGCGTAATCTGGAGGTTGTGGGTTCGCCTTCCATCGGCGACAAGTGTTATTTTCATCCATTTTCTATTCCTTTTTCTTCAATATTTTATGTATTCCAATTTTAATCACAGTTAATTTCTCCGATGTTTTCCTTGGCTTTGTTGTCTGTTGCCTTTATGTGGACATAATTAACATAATCGAGCCCCTCGGCTAACCTTCTTCTCTTAGTGACATCGTGTATCTTATTTTTCTCATGTTGCTCTCTATCCGCGTGCTGTATAACACTGACGGCTCAATAAGAAGCGTCTTCGTTCACATCTCCCCGATGCGCGCTGTCCTTCTCGCGCCAGGATAAAGCGAGAAAGCACCCTTGATCACGCTTCGCTCGCCGCACTGCTGCTGTGCGCCATCTGGGCAGTGGGCGTAGAAAACGAGCCTTGGTAGCCAAGCATTGCCGAACGGCAAGAAGCCGTCGAGATAAACGCTTCAATTTCACTAAAAAAGATTAAAAAAAAGGAAAGCGTACGTTTACGACATTTCAAGCGACGTTTCCGGAGAGCACCAATTGGCGACATCTGTGATAGTTGTCATCACTCTCGGCACTCGTTTTGTGCTTTTAGTGTGTCAACAGTCTTGGCGGCGCCACAGGCACTTGTATTCTATTGTTGGCCTCGTAAAGCACGTAGCGGCTGTAGCTGTTGTCGACCCATTCGTGACTTCGATGTGCAATAACGCTTTCTGGTGCTCATTTTTTTCGCAACTGTTCTTGCTTTCTTTTGCATTCCCTCACCGTTTCAGACCTTCTATAATAGAAACGTCGAAACGCCGTTGCATCGCTACTAATGGATAGCGCTAGGCGTCAGAAAACTTTGCAGAAGGGCAGCGTATATGTCAGCAAATATTTGAACACAGTATGTTCTAGAGTATGCTCTATAGTCGAACATGCACTAAGTACCGCTCCAAAACACGAATAAAGCTTAAAAACCCTTTCTAGGCTTTGGTATCGTTGAAAACCAGGAAGCGGAGCCGAAGTAGAGAACGTCTTCTTTATTCGACGCTTGCAAAAACAACTAAAAAAATGCAGGCGCGCGCTCGGTTCACGCTCGTTTCTAACTTCGTCGTCTTCTTTCCTTTTTCGGAGCATAATAGTTAACAGCTCCCGGCCGAACAATTAGCGTGTGCTTGTTTCTATTATTTTCAAGACGAAGTTCGTCCAGCAAATTCTAGCTGGTACAGCATCTGTACCGGTCTCCGCAACATGTTGCCACTAGAAGTGCGTACTTTGCATGAGCGAACTTTGCCGTCGCTGCCAGGAAATGATTCTGTCATTTGTCCCATCTTCCACAATTGTCTTGGCGAGTTTAATTCTTTTGTCAGTACTGTCTCCAAGCTTCACTGATTCAGAGTGTCTATTTTCATTAATGTGAGCTGAACGAAGTTCTTGGAGGTACTCTCGCCGCCACCGGTTCCAGAAATTGTTTAACACATGTTCTCTGTGTTTCCATCTTCGTTGAAGTAATTCGCGTGACGACGGTGTCTCTTTTGATGCTGTGCTCGTGGTGGAACCATTGCTGGCAGGTGTCTTCCTGATGGGAGTCGGTGCCCCAGTGGGAGCCGTCGCAGCCACCATTGCTGACGTGCTGCTGGTGCATGCGTCGGGTGTCATGTTACTGACCTGCCCTGGCCCCGGCCCAAACAGCAGTCCTAGCCCTCCAGGGTTTAAAGGTGGTGGCTGCTGGGGTGAAGGTAATTCGTTTTCAAGGCCTGGCGAGCTGTTGCGGGCGGCCATGGCTTCAGGCTGTCGTGGAAGTGGCATTTGCTCCACCCGGACAACGGGGGCCAGCGTGTGGTTGTTGTGTTTTAGCCTTTTCACCCCACTGCTGTGCCTCCCTGACAATGAGGACCCATATGGAGCCTTTGCTGTTGACGACGGGCGTCCGGCAGGCCCGCTCGAGTGTCGCGGCGCGGAAGACGATGACGTTGAAGACAACGATGATGACGACAATGACAATGAGATGTGCCCCGATGACTTCCCTCTACGCTGGAGCACGGACGTCTCAGCAGTGTGGTCACCCCGAACAAAGGTGTCAATGCTCCCATGCCGCTGCTCCAAGTGATTTCGCAGAGCCTCTGGTTTTGTGACTTGGTTGCATATTTCCCACACACTCAAATAGAAATCATCCCACGCTAGACAAAATCCGAAAAGTTCCGTATCCTCTTTTCTTAATTTCATGGCATCGCTTTCTCTTTTCGCTGTCTCCGCCTCTGTATCCGCTTCTTCGTTTTCTGGACTCGTCAAGCAGATAGTTCTGGCCCAAGAATTCTATGACTGTCCTTCAATAGCCGACAGACTATTAGTCGCCGCCATTCTGTGAAGATCTTTCAACAGTTTGGCAGTAGAAGGGTATTTGTCTTCTACCAGTTGGAAGTGGTGTCGCAGAGTTGCAGCAAGGAGAAAGGGACTGCTGCAGGCACAAAAAGGAACCCTTGCCATGCGCAGTTCTTCAATAATGGAAGACCCTTCTTCAAACCAGAAGTAACGAAACACGCTTCGGTCTTGTTCAGCCAGCGATATTTGAAGAAACGCTTTTTCGATGTCGGCGGAAATTCCAATATTGAGGCTGCGAAACTTCAGCAGTAAGTCGATGATGTTGGGGTTCAAATTAGGCCCTGTGCACAAGACGTCGTTAAGTGAAGGCGAGTCCGAAGCGTGAGAAGAGGCGTCGAATACCACCCGTACTTTAGTCGTAGTTCTGTCGCGTCGCAGTACTGCTCGGTGTGGCGCATAGTACGTGATATGTTCACTCGTACTGTCCATTGTGACCTTCTCAGCGAAGTCTTTGTTATAATAACTCCTAATGGCAGTGTCATATTCCTTCTGAAACTCTGGCTCTCGATGCAGCGTTCACTGTAAAGACTCCAGCCTCTTTAACGCGACATCCCGGTTATCTTTAAGCTGGGAACAATTGCTGCGCCACGGCAGTTCAACTTGATAGCGACCATTGTTTCTAACAGTTGTTTCCACGAAGTTCTTCTGGACGTGTTCGTCATCTTTCGAAAGTCTGTCTTCGTTAGTCAGTCCCAGATGTTGTACTTCCCAGAAAGACCTCAGTTGCTGGGAAACGTTGGCTTCCGTTAGGCATATATTGAAGTTCCTTGTGGTTTCCCGCTTCTAGAACTTAGGTGGACTTCTCGTATCTCCATGAAGTATCCATCCTATGATAGTTTCGATGGCGGTCAAGGAGTCGTCCAGTCGATGAATTCTTCCGCTGACAAGCTGCCAGTAATAATCTGCACCTATAAGGACGCTTATTCCAGGCTCAGGTGAGACCTGAACTGCGTTGACGTCAGCCAAACGTAGGTTCTTGGTTTTCAACTTTGCAAGTACGTTTGTCTCTGTCAATGCTGACAAGTCATTGCATATTTCGGGAATTTCTATAGCCTCTACTTCAAGTGAGTTTGAATCGTACTGGCTATGCAGCTTGACTCGCACTCTCCGGTAATATTTCCGCGGTGCTGAAACGTTTCCAGATCCCGAGATGGTGAGCTGCTCTTCGGCTAACACAGTGGCTTTCAGCTTCCTAGACAATTCTTCCGTGATGAAGCTGCGCTTACTGCCACTATCAATCAACATTCTTATAAAGCATTTGCTTCCAGGGCCCAGAGCCCAAACTTGGGCGGTCTGCAGAAGAACTGTGCACTTTGGCGAATCTGTTGACCAGCTGGAAACAGTTGTCTGCGTTTCCGTATTCTTCTGCTTCCATTTGGGTCGCACAGTGTGGTGATATGTTGCCCCTTGCATTTCGCACAGCTTAGTCTCTTCCAGTTTCGGCATTCCTTAGCTTTGTGAAATTGTCTAGCGCAGCGGAAACAACATCCTAATTTGCGTAGTTTCTCTTTCTTCTCGTCTAATGTTAGTTCCGCTGGGCAGACATCCACCGAGTGATCTTTGTCTCCGCATAATATACATCTCTCTGGGGTCAGTTTCACGGTTAGCATAGATGCAGAACCTTGGAAATGTTCATTAGATTGTCGTTTTGCGGTTGAGGCTTGTTCTCTCTTGTCAGAAGTCATCATTATAGTCTGTTCCCGGCTTCTTACTTCAAAGCTCAAGAAGTCTAGAAGAACAGACATTTCATTTAGCCTGTCGCTAGCAACGCCTGTATTTGTCGAAGACAAGATGCGCTGAGTATAACGGAGGACCATTTCTTGCGGAAGATCTTGTATTATAGCAGTTTTAAAAAGCATGCCATATTCTTTTTCTTCGACGCCAAGGTTATGCAGGGATTTCACGCGCGTCTGTACTTCTTCATGCAACCTTTGAAGCCCTTCGAAATCTTCGCAAGAACGAACCTTACGTAGGTTTAGAAGACGACGCATGTGGTCGTTAACAATCAGTGACTTCTGACCGAATCTTTCTTTGAGAAGTTCTATAGCTATGCTATAGCTTACGTTAGTTGTCGACAGGCCACTGATGGCACCTGCAGCTTTACCCATCAATTAGCTCCAAAGATATCTCAATTTGTCTACGTCTGTAATATATCGGTTCTGGTAAACCGTAGACTCAAATTAATCCCAAAATTCTGGCCATTTAATGGGGTCACCATGAAACTTCGGTACATCGAGCTTAGGTAGCTTAACGTGTGCGCGTGCTTGATGAAAGTCATCGTAAGATGCGTGCGCAGTCGTTTGCTGAGCGGATAAAGTGCGTCCAGCGCGGGATTTCGCGAGGACGATAAATTCTTGATACCGTCCGACACATTGAACCTCATCCTCAAGGTTATCATCGGTAACGTGCTCTTCTACTTGGTTATCAAGGTCCGTAAGCATAGTTTCCTTTATCTTCAATAGGTTAAGAAGGTCGGTCATCTCACCAGATGGTGTTGCTTCCGTCTGCATAAGGGTTGTCATGTCGTTGATGATCCTGGTGATCGCCGCTCAAACGGTAGCACGCTTCCGTCGTAGTCTTTCCATGTCGTCACGTCGGGAATCGGTGGCTTCGTGATGACGTGGATCGTTCTTCGATTCTGTTGCAGCGTCGTCGCGTTGATCGCGTCGGATGGTCGTCCTCTTCAGGTAGCTCGCTTCATCGTCAGGGGTCTTCAACTGTAGATCTGATATCCTGGTCACGGCACCATATGTTGAAAACCAGGAAGTGGAGCAGATGATGATGATGATGATGATGATGATGATGATGGCCTCAAGTTATGGCTCATACCCACACTGGGGGATTGGCCAAGAATTGCGTGCTGAAACGTTCACCTATTCTTTTGAAGTGCTACTTATTCGATGAGAAAAAAAATATAATGAAAGAGAGATAAGAAGACATAAAAAAATACAAGGCAAAAGTTAAAAAGTTATTCGTTTTGTTGACTGTATGTAACTGCGAACGGCATCAAATACGTCCCTGTGGCTGACCCCTATAACTGACGCACCGAAAGATAGTATGATTTCTGGTGATAACATTAACCCTAATTTTCCGAACGGAAGTTCTAGATGTATTTTTCTTAACAATCTGTATCGTCGACATACCAAAAAATAATGATCTAGAGATTCTCTTTCTTGGCAGTATGGACACAGAGGCGATAGCGTCAGACCAGTCCTGTGTAAATATAGGTTTAATGGAGGGACACGGCAGCGTAATCTCGTGATCGCTACTTCTGATTGTCTTGATGGACACCACTGGATTTTCCACGGAAATCTGAGGTGCTGATATTCTGTCCATGTTGTTATTGATTCACTGACATCTCTATGAATTGAATATTTTCTATATCTGATTGTTGTTATGTGAGCCACCAAAGGAAGAACAGGCATTATAGGTCCACTCAGGGATGCTCGCGCTAATGCGTCTGCCATTTCATTTGAATGTAAGCCACAATGTCCAGGTACCCATAATAGTTTTAGAGAATTCAACTGTGGAGGAACTAATGTTAGAAACGTCTTTAGTGGTGCCGAATTGGGTGAAGCCGTAAGCGAAGTACAGACCGAAAGGGAATCTGTTATAATAACCGCACTTATTGAGTTCGACGGGAGTTTCTGAAGCGCTAAAAGAATTGCTAAAAGCTCGGCTTCAAAAACAGGTGTGAAGTCTGGCAGTCTCAAGGAGAATGACCAGCCAAGCGGGAGCGAGAAGATGCCTACGCCCGCCTTTTCGTTGTTCACTGAAGCGTCTGTAGCTATTATGTTATTTGTTTGTACGTGTGCTAGGTAATCTTGCAACAGGTTATTTAAAAAGGGGGAGATTGAAACTTAGAGTTTGGGGGGAAAATGTCATCAAAATCTATCTTAATGTTCTGATTTGATTCGGTTGACGGAATTACCTCTCGAATGTTCACATTCAGGCTATCTAATTGTTTTTGAACAAATATGATCTGTGGAGTGTGAAATCGAGGCCAATGAGCAAGGAAGAAGGAATTTGGATCATTAATGAATGCGTATTCAGATCGTCTAAGTGGCAAGCTGTAAAATTTCAGAAATGTTTGAACTGTTAAGATGCGAAATCTGCAGGGCAATGTTGGAAGGCGCGCTTCTTGTTAGATAACATTAATAGCCACAAACCTAGGGAGTCCCAGACACAGGCGTAGGGCCTCACGCTCCAAAAGAACCAGAGGCTTTATTTTATAAGCAGGGCCGCCTGAGAACAAGACACACCAAATTCCAATATGGGGCGCATATACATTTTATAAATCATCAACAGTGAGTCCCTACGTAGTCCATATTTTCGGTTACTCATTCTGCGCAGAATACCTAAAGCACGTTGTGCCTTACCCGCTACACTCTCTATGTGTGGACTCCAGTTAAGTTTTCCATTATATGTGATTCCCAAATATTTTAGGGACTCAACCTGTGGAATGGATTCTTGCTTATAAGTTATTGAAATTGAAACCGGATCCATTACCGAGAGCACTAAAATGGCGCTTTTGTTTACATTTAGTGACATACAAATTGTCTGAAGCCATACTTCCAACATGCTCATGTATCTTTGTAATGTTTAGTATAATGTGTTAATGTCAGTGTCGGCAGCAAAGAATGCAATGTCATCTGCATACACGTAAGGCAGAAGTAGAGAACGTCTTCTTTATTCGACGTTTGTAAAAACAACTAAAGAAATGCAGGCGAGCGCTCGGCTCCACGCTCGTTTCTAACTTCGTCGTCTTCTCTCCTCTTTCAGAGCATAATATTTAACAGCTATAGAAAGATCCGCGCAAGAACTTAAAGATCAAGAAGTAAAATAAAATTTGCGTGGGGAATTTTTTCATCAACGTCAAGTAAGGCACGAAACTAAACAGCCGCAAGCCTCAAGTCATATGAAAAGGATGAAGTGCATTAATAGTGCCTACACTAGCCTCCCCCCCGGCATGGACGCGGCAAGCCTGGCCGCAGTTTAGGGAACATATAAAAGGGGGAGTGAAGGGCTTCATCCGTGAGACGTGAACAATTTCTGCATTGCGGCGACGGCGACCAGTGACGGGGTGTGCTGGGACGATGGGTAGCTCACTGCAGAAGCTTGTTGCGCAATGGTCTACGGGCCAATGTAACGTGGAAGGAACTTCTCACCGAGGCCTGCAGTTAGGAATGGAGTCTAAAACAGGACTTGCTATCCAGCGTGAAAAGTGGCGTCACGGCGTTTGTTGTGGCAGCGACTTTTCCACCCGGCTTGGGCAGCTTCCGTGCTTCGGCGAGCGATTTAACGGCCATGTGCAACTCGGGCCGCAAAGCCTTCTGGAAAGGTCGCGTTAGACGAAGAAGTTGCAAAACGAATTCTCCGTCGAATGAAGGAGATCGTCCATATACGAGCAAAAAGGGGCTGTAGCCGGTAGTCCGTTGAATATCATTGTTAGATACGAATGTCACAAAAGGAAGAATTTTATCCCAGTGAGTGTAGTCAGGACGTATGTACAGTGCTCACGGAATGAAACGCGACACGGAGCATTTAGCATAACCATGCATATGTGCAAAATACGCGAGAGGCACCATGTGATGTCGCAAGGAATTTGGTCGCCAAAGGTCACGAGGACTCCGACGTATGTGTACGCGCCAGAATTACGTCGACGTGACACGAACTGCAGCCCGTGGAATCGAAAGTATGCGCATTACTTAGCCCTCAATTGACGCGTTTCTCTCCGTGAGCACTGTACATGAAAATCAGGTCAGACAGCGGGCAATGGAAGCACACAGCAAGGTTATTGGTTTGGGGATGAAAGGTAGAAATAGACTTGCGCACGATATCAGTGGCCCGAAGGACTTCCTCGAGAATTTGGGAAATTAACACCTTGCCAGGGTCACTCAGAAGAACGCGAGGAGCCCCGTGCCGCAACGCGATTGAGCGCAAGAAAAACTCAGCGACTTCAGAAGCGGCACCGGATGGAAGAGGTGTAGTCTCGGCGTGTCTTGTTAAATAGTCGACCGAAATGGCAATCCAACGGTGACCGGACGTTGCCAAATACAAGGGACCATATAAATCAATGCCAACAAGTTCAAAAGGTGCATCGGGGCATGGGAGAGGTTTTAGAAAATCGGCAGAAGGGGATGTCGAGCGTTTGCGGTGTTAACATGGCGCGCAATAGGCAGTGTATTTGCCCACCGTTGTAGATAGGCCAGGCAAGAAGCAGCGGCTCTTGATGCGGTCGTAGGTCTTATGGAAGCCTAAGTGGCCAGCCGATACGTTGTCGTGAAATGCTCCTAATACTCGAAAGCATACGCAGGAAGGTAGGACTGGAACCCACCGGCTAACTTGTCGGGTGGTAAACGTAGCAGTGAAGCACGCCATCTTGAAGGCGGAATTTTTGGAGCTGGCGTCGCAAGCGACTGTTGGGTGGCTCGACCCTCCTAAGTCGATTCATGACAGTTCGGCAGTAGGAGTCGGCCCGTTGAAGCAAGACGAAATCAGAACGTGATGAAAGCGTAGCTTGGCCCAGGGGCCTTAACGAGAGCTGGTGTTGAGGCAGGTGTAGCGTCGGAACGACGTGATTGGGAAGACGCCGGCACGTCACCGGGAGAGAGTGGGCAGCGAGAGAATGCGTCTGCATCGTGATGACTTTTTCCAGACTTGTACGTTATTGCAAAGTCATATTGCTGCAAACGGAGAGTGCATTAGAACTAGCGGTGGCTGCCTCATCCGTATTTTCTCACTTAAAACATTGTCTTAAATTTCCACTGTGAACACCATGCACATACAGAATATACGTAAATGTACACACAGTATAAATATTTTTTTTTGAAATAGAAGGAGGCAGCCAATGTAAAATTTATGAAGGTATGGATAGCCTATGCCTAGAGAATTAATATATGTTACTGTATGTTCATCGCGCTTCAAACTGCTTTGCGTGCATTTCTGACCCTGAAATAAAAACCTGCGGACTTCAGTGAGCCCTTCGGCAGAGCCTTTTATCAAAGGCGTGCGAAATGCACGCGAATTCTATGTGTGTCAGTATTGCTTCTCTTTCCAGTAAGCAGTACTAACGACTCATGAAAAAAATATTCTAATGATATACATTTATTAGGGATTGAAACATCGTCACTGGCACGCAGAGGTCAAGTATATAAAGGATGTCCCAATCATCTATCATGGAACCAGGTCTTAAAAAAAGAGCAATTGCGTTATTCAAATAAAACCTAGTGCGTATTGTTTCCGGTACAGTGGTACAATTTCCGGTACAATTTTTAGCTACTGAGATTACATTAGGTAATCGCAAATAATTATCTAACTCTAGACGTACTATCCTAATTATCAAAGTGTTAATTAGATATTCGTTGGCACAGCCAAGGGACATCTAACTGCGGTATATTCAGCGACGAACTAATTGCGTGCTTATTTTTTCTGACTGATAAATAACCCCGCTAAATAAGTAAAATACCATGTGACTGCGCTCGCACCCGCGACCTAAAACAGCGTCCTCGAACAAGTTCCCGCTGAGTTGGCCATAACGAAATAAACGAAATCAAGAAAAAAAACATCGTTATTGAGCTAGTGCCTTATCTGCCGCGCCGCGGCCGAAGCAACACGTCGCATTCGGTGTTAGTCAGAAATGAGCAGTAATTGCTGTTGTCTTAGCGTAGATAAAGTGCACGGATGGTTTCTTTTTTTCTTTTTTTTTTTGCCACGAAACCTATCACCACAAAACCGAATTGGAAACGTCACTGCGAAAGTTTAAAGGTGCGTTTTGTTTCGTCCCAGGCATGTCTCTCTCTAATGAGCAGAAAGAAAACATGATCCTTGCCTGGGGAGCTGCAAATGGCAACAAGTGGCAGGTCGCAAATATATATCAGTCATGGAAGTGTGGCGATAGACTTAGTGCATCGACTATCATCCGAAATTATGAAAACCTGAGACAAACCGGCAGCTTCCAGAAACAGCAGCGGAGGACTTCGTCTTTGAGCCCTAGCCTACGCACAGATGTTTTAGCATTTATGGCCTCAAACCATCATGCTAGAGTGCGGGACGTGGCCGCACAGGTATCAATTTCCAAGCCATCAGCTTGGAGGATTCTAAATGACTCGGCCTTTCACCCATACCAACTTAACCTGCACCAGTGCTTGGAAAATAGGGATCTGCATAATCGCCTAGATTGCTCGAATTGGGTCCTTACAAAAGTCGATGAGTCAGCCGACGTTTTGAGCAACACATCGTGTGCACGGATGAAGCCAATTTTCACAAGTACGCCCGGGTAAATTTGCATAATGCACAGTGTTGAAGTGACTCCAATCCGCAATGTCTAAAGCTCATTCGGCAGTAGTACGAGTGGTCGTTCAATGTGTGGTTCGAAATTTACGCCGATGCTATAATCGGCTCCGTCTTTATCAATCACATACTGACTGGATAGGGTTACGGGGACGAAATCCTTTAAGGAGCGGTGAATGAGTTTCTCAGCGAAGTCCCACTGTCACGTCTTCCATTTCTGTGGCATTAGCAAGATGGGCCACCACACAGCAGAAGCCGAGCACAAAACTGGCTGGATGCGACTTTTTATAAGCAATGGATTGGAAGGCACGGCCCTGTATATAGACCGGCTATGTCACCTGACCTCTCGACTAGATTTCTTTCTTTTGGGTTATGTGAGATACCGTGTGTATATGATCGAGAAGGACGTTAGGCGAGCTCAAGGCAAGGATAACGGATGTCTGTCGTATAATTCCAGCGGCGGTCATCGAGGAAGCCACAGAAGATGTGGTAAAGCGGACTCAGTACTGCGTAGCAGCAGAAAGAGACCTTATGCGACGCGTCCTCTAGGCAGCATCTCTTGTTAACAGCGCTTACGAATTCATAGATAATAAAGGAACACTGAAATCTGGTGGTTCTAAATGCGTAGGCATTTCTGTCCTTACGCAACGGAAAAGCCGTCCCTCCGTCCGTCCCGTAAAACGATCGCTTTGAACACAGCGCCCGCAGCAGCGAGCGAATTCACCCGCGTGCTGCCTCTTGCTTCAACGCTAACGAAGCGGCGAGAACACAGAGCAGCTCTCAGCCCAGCCGCACTCTGCCGCTTTCGCAGATCGCTCTGAAGATGCGGGCCGCACCGCCGCGCCGGAAGTAGCCGGAGCACGGTCGATCGCGATTCACAATGGTTCAGTGCCCCTAATAAATGTTGAATATATTTCCTTCATTTGCTACATCTCCTTGGTGATTTCATCCCACATCCACATCCGCTCCAGGCTATCTACAACGCCAGTGAACACTGCTTCTACTCGCATCTTCTACATTGTCTCGTGCAAGTCTCACTTCACAGTTCGGTGTCGCAGCCGCGCTTCTCCGTTTCACGGTTCTTTTGCGGTCGTTCTCGCGATTGTACGAAACACACAAGCATACTACCACGAAACATGGCGGCAGTACTACGAAACGCTTACGCATCCCTCATATAAATCCTATGAAAGATTCTGTTTTTTTCTCTTTCTTTTTTTTGCAGACGTTCCAATTGCCATTTCGCCTCATTTAGAAGCGGTAAATTTACTTTATTGAATGCATCGGCTTTGCCTTTTCTCTACACGTGAATCGCTTCCCGGTCTGTTTATATCGCTTTTATTTCTGCCACGAACCAGTTTTTGCAGCACGTATGCACTGTAATGAAAAATAAAACCGTCACTTTAATTTGCCTTTGGTTCGAACCAAGCTTCTGGGGCGAAATGTAGCTTCGCGCGCACTTGTTCTATGCGGTGCTAGCAGAGCCGGGATTTTGAAACGTTCTATGCCTATTCCATTGCTTTTCGCGTTTCGTGCGTGGTCAGAGCGGCGCTTCGGTCACGTTATCAATGGGCTTTTGCCATCAATGTGGTCAGTCGGCCTTGAGAGACGGATATTAAGGGTGACGGAGGAATGAGAGGAAGGAATAGCTGCGAAGCCGTGAAACCTGCTGCTGGTGCTCTTTCCGTACCATTATCAAGGTGATGCGCTGTCTATGCGGATTTGCTACAGGCAAAACAGTTGCTTTCAATCAGCTTATTTGAGGGCGCTGCTTTAAGACGCGGGAGGGATCCCACTCACGTGGCATTTTTCATTTTTCGTGGGGTTTCTTTACCAGTCGGAAAAAATTGCGCGCAATTAGTAGATCGCTGAAAACACCGCACTTGCATGTCATTTGGGCGTGCGTACAAATGTATCATGGATACTTTGATAATTAAGACAGTGCTTTTCGAGTTAGACAGTTAATTATAATTGCCTAATTAAATCTCAGTAACGAAAAAATTACTGACGGCTACTCCACTGTACTGTAAGCAATATGCACAAGGCTTTCTTTGAGTAACGAAATTGCGCTTTTTTTTTAAGTCTTGCTGCTTGATAGTTGGGACACTCTGTTTAATTCGCCCAGTAACCGAAACAAGGCCAAACCGTATCCGCTCGAAATCAGAATCAACAGCAGTCATGCGCAGCAGCGATTATACTCGAATTAACAGGGAAAAAAAGGAGAGATAGAGAGAGAGAGAGGTGCTGCAGTTTCTCCGCAAAGGCAAACAGTATTAGTGATAGCGAAGCATAAAACAATTTCACGAAGGAAGATTACACCACCGAGAGACGCCAGGTTCTTGGTGGTCCGAGAGGACTCAGGCTATGAAATGGAGCTGCCTGCTACTATGAGGCCTTGTATATACTCATATAAGGCCGTCACATCAGGGAACAATTATTCGAGGTCAGACGAAGTTTCTTACGTAAAGCATATCTACCCCATCCGGCACTCTTGGCTCTGATTTACGGAAAGTATTCTTATAGAAAAATAAAAAAAGAGCTCCTATGCAACATTTCATGCATGTTTTCGCTTTCCTCGCGTAACGGAAGGCGGAGTAATTGATACGGGTTCTATTCTTGCGGTCAGGCCTCGGGCGCTGAAAACAGTTTTAGGTAGCCATTATACATACTAATCTTTGGCCCGTAAGCCGCGCAAAACTGTTTGTGCAGTCCATGCTTCAAAAAAGAAAAAAAAAGCGGCGCGGTAGCTTAATTAGTGGCTACATAGTGCATATGGCGTTGCGATTCTAGTCTCGAGCTCGCGGGTTCAAACCAGGTCACGGAATTCAATGGGAACGAAATGGAAAAACACTCGTGTACTTCTGCTTAGGTGCACGTTGAAGAACCCCAGCTGGCGAGGACTGAATAGAGCGCCCCTTAAACATATCGCCAGACGTCAAATGCCAGAAATTGTTTAATTAAAGAAAAAGTATAAGGTAGCTGCGTCCTTCGGCTATTATCTAGGGGTGCAAGCGTAGGGAATTATTCTGGAGTCTGATTTCTGAGAAAAACAAGTTACGCTTATGTTATATTTAATATTACCTTTTTTAGTATTACCTTATAAAATCTTAATATTTTTATATGTTTTGTACTGTAAAATAGGGAGCAGTGGGGCTGTGGCTAGGAGAGAGACAACGACGACGAGAAAGTACAACCTTGTTTCGGTGCTCGGTCGGCTACACTACCTCTCCCTGCTCCAACGTTCTATTCGCGAACGCTTACTGCTCAAAGTGATTCGCGACATTTGGTGGAAGGTGCTGGACTTATTGCAAACCTGGAACTCCGAAGCCGGACGATCCCTGTCACATCTCCCATGCCTGAGGAGACTAGTCCTACCGCGCCACCCATGGCACCGCCTCCAGTCGTCTGTCCTGGTGCGCCACGCCAACGGGATCCTCCCATATTCAATGGCACTGACGATCATGACGTGGAGGACTGGCTGTCATCATACAACCGAGTGAGTGCCCACAACACATGGTCTGAAGCTGACAAGCTTGGCTACGTCCCATTCTACCTTTCCGGGGTCGCCCATCTTTGGTTCCGCCACCATGAGGCTGACTTTTCCACCTGGACAGCATTCCGAACGGCACTTCAAGAAGTATTCGGTCACCCTGCTGTGCGCAAACTTCGGGCTGAACAACAGCTTCGCTGTCGTGCCCAACAAAAGGGCGAAACTTTTACGAGCTACATTGAAGATGTAGTTAACATCTGCCGGCGTATAGACCCAGATATGACCGAAGATGACAAGGTCAAGAACATCTTGAAAGGCATAGAAGATGACGGCTTCCAAATGCTCTTGGCAAAGAATCCTCAGACGGTCAACGACATCATAACGCTTTGCCAGAGCTATGAGGAGCTGCGCAAACAACGGCTTTCTACGCGCCAAGCACTCGCTCCGGACGTCGCGCTTTCAGCTCTGAGTGTTGGTGTCACTTCTACTCCTTGCAGTTCAGAAATTTTCGACAGAATCAAGCAATTTGAACGAGAAGAAGTGGCGCGCCAACTCTCTCTTCTGCCAGTCGCTCCAGCCTCAGAGCCGCGCTTGTCTCGAGATCTCCGTCACATGATACAAGAACAAGTCGCTAACGCAGTACCACATGCTCATCAACCACCTCCTACGCCTGTGCCACTTACGTACGCTGGCGTTGTCGCTAATCCAAGGCCTCCTTCTGCAGGTAATCAACCCGGACTTACCAGCGCCTTTCCCTCACCTCCGCAAGCAGCTGCAACATATTCTCCTGCCCCCCCCCCCTCCAAGCAGCTACTGGCCGCCACAGCAGCCCGTGCGCCCACCTCGCCAATATTTCCAACAGTCAAGTCAAGTCAATTTATTTCAGCATTTCTTTTGTACAAACAGAAGAATGCTAGGAAAAGCACAAAAAGCTGCTAAGCTGCAGCTTGACTGGGTGCTTGCCCCATCACTTGGCAGAAACAAGAGACAGAAAATACATTTGAGTGAAAAAAAAAATATTTACAGATTTCAAATGGTCATGTAAAAGCATGGGAAAAAGCACAAAGTACATCATATAAAATACTCAAAAATCTGTAGCGACTGCTCTGTTATAGTATGTCACTGAAAAATATATAATGAACAGTAGCGCACAGAACAGCAGAAAACAGAAAATGCTAAACACATGACGTAAAATAATTAGAAACCTCTCTACAAGAAAATTGAACAGAAGTACAACATAAATATTTCAATTCGATGTAGTAGTCTAATCATACAGTCAACGAACGGTCTCTATCTTTTAAGAGCACCAGCGATTTAGTAGAAAAGTTTTCCATTTTTTGCGGGTTAAGTTATCTATGTCGATATTGTCTTTTTCCAGGTCACCTAAAAGGGTAGCTATGCGCGATTTTAACCTGTTTCTTCCACGACATGTTCTTGAAAAGGGAGTAAGCCAAGTGCTTCTATTTCTGAGCGTATAGGGTATGTCGGATGGTTTTGTTAAGGTGCACAAATCAAGAAAGGTGGTTTCGTTTTGCTTAAGACTGTTTTTGTATTTTAATAGTAGAGTAAGGTCATACAATAACTGAAAGGGAAGCATGCCATATTTTAGAAACAGATCCTTTGTATGCGCATCGTGTACTACATTCGCTATATGACGCAGTGCCCCCTTCTGTAGAGTACACATTTTCTGAATGTTCCTCCATGAAGTAGTTCCCCATATAAGAGTACAGTAGTTAATGTGAGTTGCAAAGAGAGCGTTATAAAGCAATAATTTAATCTTGTCCGTCAGCACATGACGAAGCCTAGAAAGCACACGGCACGCTCGTGACAGACTTGCACATACACGATGTACGTGAGCATCCCAGCTTAAGCGCTCGGTGAAGATAACTCCTAGTGTTTTAACCTCACTCACAACAGCTATTTTTTCACTTCCTAGGTACAGATCAATTGAATGGTTAGCTGGTTTTTGAGAAGGTGTGAATAAAACTGATTTAGTTTTTTTGGTATTAATTTCAAGTGAATTTGCCACACTCCAGGTGTGCATTTTTTGAAGTGTTGAGTTTGCTAAGCAAGAGAGCTCCCGAACATCGTATGCTTGGATGAATATGGTTGAGTCATCGGCAAAAATAATGAACTGCGCATTGTTACTAACTTTTACGATATCATTTATATATATAGGTTAAATAAGATCGGCCCTAATATGCCCCCCTGGGGTACCCCTGCAACAATATCTTCTAAAGAGGAAAGGTGATTTGTGATTGCTACTGCTTGTTTCCTATGCTTTAAGTATGCTTGCAAAAGAGAAAGAGGTAGGCCACGAAACCCATAGTATTCTAGTTTAGCAAACAAGGTTCGATGACTTATTCTATCGAAAGCCTTGGAGAAGTCCACAAAGATGCCTAGCGTTAATTTTTTGTCTTCAAAACCCTGTAATATTACTTCTTTCTGCGTTAGCAAAGCGAGTTCTGTGGACATGCGCTGGCGGAAGCCGAACTGTTGCGGTGATATAAGAGTGTTTTTTCGCAGAACGAGGCGATTCTTTTACCAATTACTTTTTCCAAACCCTTAGAAAAAAACTGGGAGAACAGAAACGGGTCGATAATTTGAAAGATCGTTTTTGTCCCCGCTCTTGTATAAAACTGTTACTTTCGCGTGCTGCATTTTTTCAGGAAAAATGCCTGTAGAAAGAGAAATGTTATATATGTGGTTAAGCAGGTGCGCAAGAAAGTCAAGTACATACTTTATTGGCCATATTTGAAGACCATCAATATCTCGAGCTTTACTGTTCTTTAGGTTTGAGAATATGGAATAAATTTCCTCGGGTGTAGTCGGAGAAAAAAATGCGGAGTGAATGTTAGGTTCATTTAAAAAGCTCATAGCTGCATTGTTGTGGACGCCTGACACTAAATTAGTAAAGTATGTATTAAATTGTTCAGCTAGCTCTCGGCCCTTCATAAGCCTATTATTAGATGTAAGCTGTAGTTCATTGAACTGACTACTACGATTCAAGAGCTTGTTAAGTTCGCGCCATAAAGCTTCCCCTCGGCCGGTACATCGTAAGAACAAGTTTTCGTAATACAAATTTTTCGTACTGCGCAAACGTTTTGTTACATAATTTCTAAATTTTTTAAATGAGGCTAGGTCAGTAGGATCCCGTGTGTGCATGAACTTTGAGTACATCGCATTCTTTTTTTTTATTAAGTCCATACATTCAAGTGTAAGCCATGGCTTCCTGATTTTCTTAGGCTTATTTATCGTTCTAGGTCTAAACGAGTTGTTATACGCTATTTTAAAAATTTCCATAAAAATTACATACGCCTCATCTGCATCTGTGCATTGAAATACTGGTGTCCAATCTATGTGTTCTATTTTATGACGAAACATATCCAGCGTTCTTGCGTTAATATCTTGAATAATAAATGTATCGGGATTATCTGTTCCGTTTCTTTGTAACTCATTTTGTTTGCAAAACATAAATATGGGCAAGTGATCACTCACATATGCGGCAATGACGCCCGACGCAATGTTGCTCTCTGTGCAATTGGTTATAAACAAGTCCAAACGGGTTTCAGAAACGGAACTAATGCGTGTGGGTTCCGATATGACGTTCATGCAGTCAAACGAGGCAAGTAACAGTTGTCACTCACGGGAATGAGATGTGGGTTGTAGAATATTGATATTACAATCACCACCTATTACCAAGTCTAGCTGATTAGAAGAGGGAAATTCGAGCAGTTTTTCAAGGAAACCAAGAAATCTCCCAATATTTCCATCAGGAGGGCGGTAAACAACTGCAAAAAGATGTTTTCCGCATTGCACGGCTAGTGTTTCATAATCATCGGTAATCTTAGAAAAGTCACTAATAATTGAACATGAGAGTTTAGTGGATACAAGTTGCGCTATGCCCCCACCTCGACGTTGCTTTCTATTTAAAAAGAACGTGTTAAAACCAGGTAAATGCAACACGTCCATATCAGAAACGTACCAAGTTTCTGTTATCATGATCACATGAAAATTTACGTTGAATGAAGAAAGAAGTGCTGTTAGGATGTCATGTTTGTTTACTGCGGATTGCGCATTACAGTGTAGAAAACCTAGATAATCGCGTTCAAAAGGGCATACTACATCTTTTGGGTCAGTCATTGTAAGCAGTCAGACAGTGTTGACGTAGGCTTATCCGTAACTGTCTACTCCATTTTGTCCAAATCATTTTCGCAGGTGATCCGAATCACGTGAGACGTTTCAGTTTTTCTAGCGAACACCTTCCCTCCCTTCGTCCAAGCGAATTTCCAGTTCAGTGCTTTCTTTTTTGCAATCGTCATCCCAAGCAGCTTCTTTAACTGGGGACACAAGTGTTCGTTCAAGAACACGGGTTCTCTCACGCTATATCCTAGATCCTGTGTAGTGAACCTCGTTTTTCGCGCCTTCTCAACGACTAGATCACGCTTCGCTCGGCGACTGAAAGCTACAAAAATATTTTGGCTTGCATTGTCCTTTCGGTTCGGAGTACGGTGACACACTTCAATGTCCTGCTCGCTTAGCGATACGCCAATCGTATCGCCAATCTTGCTAACTACTTCCACAAGATTTTCATTCTTTGACAACGGGATTCCCTTGATTTCTATGTTTCTATTTCTGGAGTACTGGTCCTGAGCCACTATTTGCAAGGTTGTTTCATGGGCTTGTTTTTGTAGAGCGGCAAGCTCACGTTTCAGTGGCTCCTGCATGGCCTTCAGATCTGCATTTTCTTTCCTTGTGTTTTCACACTCTTTCTTAAGGCTTTCATATTCCTTGCTGACAAATTCCAAGCTCTCTTATGTCTTTCGGAAATTCACGTTTCAGATCAGCCAGCTCTCGTTTAAGGTCAGCGACGTCGCCTCCCATCACCGTAGTTGATCAGGGCAAGGGCTCGAGATAGACATACAACGGCAAATGAAGCAGCAAAACGGCAAATGGCAAATGGCAGCAGAGGCAGCAAGAAAACGAGAAAAAAAGGAAAGAAAAAAAAAGAAAAGCAAATTGTTTCACCACACCTGTGAATGTAAGTAGATTCTTAGCCACTGCTCTGCCCGCCGCCTCTGCTGCCAAGTGTCCGAGAAGTCGCTCGGAGCGTTGTTTTATCGGGTCCAGCAGGTGACGTCAGCCACACGTGGTCCCGAAAGTAGGCTGTGCGTCTTTCGCTGCAGTAGTCGGTGCAGATGCACTCAGCCAGCCACAGTCCGGGTCCTGAACGAGTTCCACAGTCCACGGCTGCCGGTCTACAGATGGCTTCAAGGGTCACCCAAACCTGTGAATGTAAATAGATTCTTAGCCATCGCTCTGCCCGCCGCCTCTGCTGCCAAGTGTCCGAGAAGCCGCTCGGAGCGTTGTTTTATCGGGTCCAGCAGGTGACGTCAGCCACACGTGGTCCCGAAAGTAGGCTGTGCGTCTTTCGCTGCAGTAGTCGGTGCAGATGCACTCAGCCAGCCACAGTCCGGGTCCGGAACGAGTTCCACAGTCCACGGCTGTCGGTCTACAGATGGCTTCAAGGGTCACCCAAACCTGTGAATGTAAGTAGATTCTTAGCCACTGCTCTGCCCGCCGCCTCTGCTGCCCTCTCCGACAGTCTCCGCCCGCTGTTCTCAATCCATGGCGCACCAATGACAATCGGCCTATCTGTTATTCGTGCGGCCTACCTGGGCATGCAGCATGGCTTTGCCGCCGGCGTGGATGGTATCCTTCGGATTCTCCGAGGGCACAAAGTAACGGTTTCGACTCTCCGTCCCGTTCTGCTACTGCCGCTCAGCCCTTCGAAGCCTAGTCTCCTCTTTCCCGACCCTTCAATAGCCGTCGGTCTCCGTCTCCCTGTCGGCGTTCTCTGTCGCCGCTTATCCGTCGTCCTGAAGCTATCCGAGAGGAAAACTAAGGACCGCAGTTCCGGAGGCAAGAACTGCGATCTCAGCGAACTCCTCAAGACATCATTTATTTCCTGCGAACGTCCTTGAAATTTATGCAGAAGACATTGCCGTTCATGCGCTTGTAGACACGGGAGCAGCAATATCAGTGATTTCGGACCAGCTTCGTCTTACCCTTAGAAAAGTCGCGACGACTTATTCAGCCATTTCATTACGTACAGCAAGCGCTGCGCCGATTGAACCCTTAGAGAAGTGTACCGTGCCTGTTGTTATAAGCGGCGCTTTATACCATATTGAGTTCGTTGTTCTGTCTCGCTACTCCGATGCCATGATTTTAGGATGGGACTTTCTGTCCTCTCATCATGCGTTATAGATTATGCCCGTGCTGAACTTGCGCTGTCGCGATTCGGCACCAACGTTTTTGAAGATACTGATGACACTTCCGGTCGTGTGTGCGTCACCGCCGACACCGAGATTCCTCCATACTCTGCCGCACTTGTACCCGTTTCCTGCGCTGGGTTTTCCGACTCCACAGTTCTTTTCACGCCGTCTAATCTTGTTGCTCGCCGCTATCCTTTCTTGCTTCCTTTTGCCCTTCTTGCCATTCGACAAGGTTCGAGCGCACTTTATGTATCGAACCTGTTTCCTTGCCCTGCTAGGCTGCTCCCCAATGAGTGTCTTGGTTATGCCGACGAAATCGAACCAAGCTTCCTTTACGATGCGCCTGACGACCTGGCTTCTCCTCCGGTTGACGCTCTGGCCCTTCAAGTTTCTCCTCCCACGCCGCCGTGTGACCCAACATTTTACCAGAGTATTGATCCCAACCTCACTCCAGCGCAGCACGCCCAGATCGTCCATCTTCTAGACCGCTTTCGCACGTCATTCGACCTACAACAATCTCGCTTAGGCCGTACTTCCACAGTTGTCCATCACATCGACACCGGCAACCATGCGCCTTTACGCCACAGGCCGTATCGTGTATCCGCCACGGAGCGTAGCGTGATCGCTGAGCAAGTTGCAGACATGCTCCAACGCGGTGTCATACAACGTTCGCACAGTCCCTGGGCTTCTCCTGTAGTTCTGGTAAAAAAAGAAAGCTGGCACAATTCGCTTTTGCGTGGACTACCGGCGACTTAATAAGATCACACGCAAGGACGTTTATCCGCTACCCCGTATTGACGACGCGCTAGACTGCCTCCAAGGCGCTGAATTCTACTCATCCTTAGACTCACGATCCGGGTACTGGCAAGTGCCAGTGGCTGAGTCAGACCGTGCAAAAACGGCCTTCATCACACCTGACGGTTTATTTGAATTCACCGTGATGCCATTTGGCCTGTGTAATGCGCCTGCCACATTTGAAAGAATAATGAACAACATCTTGCGCGGCCTCAAATGGCAGATATGCCTGTGTTATCTGGACGACATCGTTATCTTTTCACCGGACTTTCCTTCCCACTTACTTCGACTTGAACGCGTCCTAAAGTGCATCGCCGATGCTGGCCTCCAGCTTAACTTGCAGAAGCGTCACTTCGCTGCCCGGCAGCGGGTCATCCTCGGCCATATCGTGTTGAAAGAACGTGTACTCCCTGATCCGGCAAAACTACAAGCTGTTGCCCAGTTTCCCTGACCAACGACTTTGAAAGAACTGCGCAGCTTCATTGGATTAGCGTGATACTTTCGCCGTTTCATCCGCAATTTTTCCACTATAATAGCACCTTTAACTCAGCTTTTTCATGGTGGCCACAACCTTTCAACCTCGTCACCGGATTGCGATGCCGCCTTCACAAAGCTGCGTCGTCTCTTGGCGCCACCACCAATCCTGCGCCATTTCGACCCAAGTGCTCCAACTGAAATACACACGGATGCCAGTGGCATTGGCCTTGGGGCCGTTCTCGCTCAGAGAAAGGCTGGCTTCGATGAGTACGTCGTTGCCTTCGCCAGTCGTGCACTCACTAAACCTGAATCGAACTATTCTGTCACAGAAAAGGAATGCCTGGCTATCATTTGGGCCATAACCAAATTCCGTCCCTATCTCTATGGCCGCCCATTTGACGTGATAAATGATCACCATTCGCCGTGCTGGCTGTCGTCCTTAAAAGAACCATCCGGTCGTCTTGCTCAATGGGCGCTTCGACTGCAGGAGTACGACATTCGAGTGCTGTGTCGTTCTGGCCGAAAACATTCGGATGCGGATGCCTTGTCTCGTTCGCCACTGACAGACGAGGCTAGCTTCCCGAAGGCCTCATTGTCCGAGTCTTCCCTTGCTGCCACGGACATTCTTCTGGAGCAGAAGAAAGACCAATCGATTGTGTCCATGCTGCATTTTTTGTCCAGCCCATCGACACCCACTAACAATCGCGCATTACGTCGCCAAGCACATCACTTCTCCATTCGCGACGGGCTCTTGTACCGTGGCAACTACCTCCCGGACGGCCGCAAATGGTTGCTTGTCATCCCGCGACACCTGTGTTCGGATATTTGCGCAGCGTTCCACGACGATCCCCAGTGCGCGCATGCAGGGGTACTGAAGACATACGCGCGTCTACGCCTTCGTTACTACTGGCGGGAGATGTATCGATTAATCCATTATTATGTCCGCTCCTGTCTGGTTTGCCAACGCCGTAAAGATCCCCCTCGTCGTTCAAGCGCCCCATTGCAGCCTTTGCCTTGCCCAGCACGTGCTTTTCATCGAGTAGGCATCGACATTTATGGACCTCTGCCAACCACATCAGATGGCAATCGCTGGGTAATCGTGGCCATCGACCATCTTACGCGCTATGCGGAAACTTCCGCTTTGTCCAGCGCTCCTGCACGTGACGTCGCCTGGTTTCTCCTGCGCCACATCATCCTTCGCCACGGAGCTCCCAGGGAATTACTCAGTGACAGAGGCCGCGTCTTCTTCTCCGACGTCATCGAGGCTCTCCTCAAAGAATGCCGCATCATTCATCCCACCACTATTGCGTATCATCCGCAGACTAATGGCATGACCGAGCGCTTTAATCGCATTCTTGGTGACATGCTGGCCATGTACGTTGCATCAGACCAAACCAAATGGGACCATGTTCTACCTTTTCTGACCTACGCTTACAACACCGCCACGCGGACTACCACGGGATTTTCGGCCTTCTTTCTCCTGTACGGACGCGAACCTTTTTCCACAATGGATACTATCCTTCCGTACCGCCCTGACTCCACGGAAACCACTACCTTATCCGAAGCTGTTGCATACGCAGAAGAGTGTCGCAAGCTTTCCCGTATATTTACGTCAGAAGACCAGCAACGCCAGAAGCACCATCGAGAAAGTTCCAATGCTCCTGTATCCTATGCTCCTGGCTCGCTAGTGTGGCTTTGGGTTCCAGCCTCTACCACTGGACTGTCACCGAAACTCGCGTCAAAGTACCAAGGCCCATACCGCGTGATCAACCAAACGTCTCCAGTCAAATATATTGTGGAACCCCTCGAGCTACCTTTGGATCATCGCCGTCGTGGACGCAAAATTGTGCATGCCCAGCGTCTCAAGCCCTACTATGATCCGCCTGTGCTGTCCTACCCGTAGGTCGTCGGGACGGCTTCCTTTTCCGCGGGGAAGATAACTGTACTGTAAAATAGGGAGCAGTGGGGCTGTGGCTAGGAGAGAGACAACGACGACGAGAAAGAACAACCGTGTTTCGGTGCTCGGTCGGCTACAATACCTCTCGCTGCTCCAACGTCCTAGTCGCGAACGCTTACTGCTCAAAGTGCTTCGCGACAGTTTATATTTTAATGTTACCTTTTAATATTACCATTACCTAAATGTAATGCCGTTCCTGTCTGTACGTCCGCTAAAGTATATCTGTATTATAAACGGCTGCTTTGAGTTATCCGGTGCACTATCATAAGGAGAATAACGAAGCATTTAAAGGAACGGCATGCCTCACATACTCGTAGAGATATTTGTAAATCTGCTGCGTTTGTTAAACAAGTGTGGTGCTACATTAGACACCCAGTTTAATGAGTTGCAGACATGGTGAGACTGTGAAAAAAATGTCTGCTCTTTCCTGAGTCAACTTAGCAGATTTAAAGCCTGTCCCAAAACGGGGCGTTTATGTTGAACGACAGCTGCGAGCTTGTTCAGCAGAACCGATTGTCGACCGTGCGTAAATTTTCTCAGGAACTGGTTCGCCTCTGCTCAACAGCCACGACTCTCCAGCAGCACAGTCATTCGGAATAAGAGTCCTGACTTGCGTTGGCCCTTCGCCTTCGAGACTTCAAAAGTGCTGTTATGCGTTACGTACGAAGGGAGACGTCAGTGTGTAACAGTGAATTCTGAAGTCTAATGCGATCTGCATAGAAAACACCGTTCCACTGGGCTATTTGTTTCTACTTCATTTTGCCTGCTGGCACGTTAAACGAGATCGCCAGACAAGCCACGGAGATTACATTGGTAAAAACTCCCAGCTATGTCTCCCCGATTCAGTCTGAGTACATAGGTATATCCTGTCCCAACACTGTTGTTCATATTGACGTCCAATAATTGTCTTGATTCCTTTTCTCGGAAAAGCGATTGGTTCACCTGGGGCTGGCGCAGCTTTTAAGAGAAACACGCTTATTCCAGTCGGCAGTTTTCAAGTTTTCAATCAGTGCATTTAAAATATCTGTTAATTTTTCTGTTACATATATGTCCTGGATATATGTCTATGTATTTTAAATTTACCTAGAAGTGCATTGGTCATCTGCATCTCTTCGCACCACGCAGTTAATAAACCTGGTTTATTTAGCTACAGTATAGTTTTCTTTTATCGCTGTTTCCAATATATATTCCCCCAACAAGAAGCACGCTTAAAATGACATGATATGAATAAAAGTTTCTTGCGTAGCTTCGTCTTGCACACAGGCGGCTTCTGTGACAAAAATTACGCGTCACATTAAGAAAACAATGTTAAATATAGCAGTTCACCTGGCTAAACTACAATTGGTTTCGGCCGACAAGAGTTGAGGGTGCACCAAACAAAGTAAAACAACGTTTTACTGCACAGATATTCTGCTAGAAAAGGAGGCGTCCGCCAGCGTCTGCGCGCTCGCTAGCAGACGACGCACTTGAAAACGACAGCAAAATTGAAGATGTCATGTTGTATAACCCATACCTCAGAAATGTATACGTATAAAAATGGTTTCAATATAAATTAGCAGTTAAAATGAAGCGCCATTATCAGAGCGTACACGCGCAATCGGTCTCAGCGCCCGCAGTGAAATCACGCTCGAAGTGCCGCACCTCCCTCCCGATCCAGTTTGCTCAGCCTGCCCACGCACAATTTTTCCACACGTGGCGCTTAACCGGGAGAGCGCCGTTCGGCCAACTCGACCATCGTCCACTACACTCTAGCACGTCGTACCAAATATATACGAAGCTTCTTGGATGTTGTCGCTAATTATATGGCTAATGAGGTTATCCAACCAGATGGCGCGCGTTCAGCGAATAGTGTTGCAAGTTTCCGAGTGTCCGGGATCTTCAACGATTACTCTTATATGTTACGGTGAACACTCATATATATCCGACGAACTTGACCCATGAGCTTATACTCGACGCTACTGTTCGCTATTTTAGCGTTTCTTGTCCCGCGGGGCACAAGTTAGCCGAATAACAAGTTAGATTCCTAGGGCCGCATAACATGAGACTATTTCATTCGAATTTTGTTCCGATCTACTGACGTTAAATTTACGTGACCGCTGACATAAGCATTGGGCCTTGACTTCCGCGTTCTTTAATAACCCAAGTAAACGCTCTTCTCGTTTACACGAGGTCCCTTTTGATGCTTTGAAAGCGAATAGCAATGCGTGCTGTAAGCTTCTTATCGTCTTTGTCGTCTTTCTAATGTACGTTTTTTGTGAGAGATTATTATTTTACCCCATACTTCATACCTATTACTTCAAATAAATTGAATCCATAAAAACATTTCCTTCTGTATTTTTGTGCTTATGCTTCTTATGGCAAGGCAATGATGAATGTAACGCACTCGATTAGCTTCACAATTGCGTACGAACAACTTATGGGGACACATGTACTTATTCCAATCTAGATTATGCTTAAACGAATAATTTCGCTTTCGACACACTAATTACCGCTGTCCACTAACTTACAACTCAAATAAGTTGAGAAATGGGATATAAAACATTCGTGCAGCTATTTACAAGGAGAGAGCCGCCTTATTGCGACGAGTTTCAGCTTTTCTCTTCCTTCGCTTAGCATTGGCATCCAATATATTGTCATTCATCTTGACGCAGTAGTTCTTCAATAAAATATTCGTGCTACACCACAAAAGATGCTTCAACAGAAATTCACATTTGTGTCCATCCTCGCAGGCGTCGAACACTGAAGAATCATCACTTTGTGTAAAGGCACTTTCTGTAATTGAGCATTAACATTTCCGTACTTTTCAAAAGTAACTATGTAAAGAAGTTCGGAGCATCTTACCCTGGATTGCGGTAATACAATGAAGTCTGCACGTGGTAGCGCCCTAATTCAGGCACTCTGGGCTTCATCTTGCGGAACCTTGAAGACATCATTTCTCTGCCCCGACTTGTACATGTAATTGCTCCGGCAATCGGGCACACAGCACTTATTAGGCATATCTTGGCATGGTACTCCATATTCCGGGGCAATGAAGACTCGCGGTACACACAATCGCGCAAAGCACAGCACAAGTGTTGAAACTACATGCGCTGGTCACGTCTACAATAAATGTGCGTTCGGAAGCATGCAACAGCATGGCCGAGCATGCCGGGACTTGTTTAACCCCGAAGCTATTCAAAGCGCGGCAGGACTCCTGGAACCAATCGAATCGTTGTCGCCGCCGTCGTCCCCTCGATCTTCTCCGAATAGCCGGGGTTAACCATTGTATATCTTCCGCGCTTCCTTTTCAACCCAGGTGCCGCGCTCGTAGCTTCGTATCACGCTGCACGGAACTTCTATGTAGTCCTTTCTTGCGTGACGCAGCTCAAGGGGAGAGGGTCAGCCAGAAGGCCTTAAGTTCTCTAGAGGGTGTTGGCCAAGCTAGCGTAGTCATAGCATATACTTGGGTGAGAAGAGTCGTACTCGCGTCGGCGCTTGGTCTACTTCCCCTCGCTTAGCTTGCGGTGGCTTATAGAAAATGACGGCGGCGGGCAAGGGGCACTTAAGGATGCCGCTAAAATGGATACTCAGTGAAGAATTTTCAGAGCAACGTTGTATACGTGCCGAAAGAGCTAGACAACGTTATACAACCACACATTTTGTGTCTGTCTGTCTGTCTGTCTGTCTGTCTGTCTGTCTGTCTGTCTGTCTGTCTGTCTGTCTGTCTGTCTGTGCGTGCGTGCGTGCGTGCGTGCGTGCGTGCGTGCGTGCGTGCGTGTGCGCGCGTGTGTGTGCGTGCGCGTGCGTGCGTGTGTGCGTGTGTGTGTGTGTGTGTGTGCGTGTGCGTGTGCGTGTGCGTGTGCGTGTGTGCGCGTGCTATATGCAAACAAATTCATTCTCGCCGGCAGCGCCTTGGAACCAGTGCCAGAGTAGTCGGTGCCATCTTTTATTCCCTTCGTGACGGGCAGACTGTTGATATTCCGAGGAATGTTCAGTTTGGCTCGCCATATTAATGCGTGTTTAGTGTGTACACGTCACTTTGATGTGATTGGATTTCGCGGTGTTATGACGTCGCGTGCTCGAACAAGTTTGTCTAATAGCGGAGGGCAAATGGCGAAAGAGGCATGAAGTCAGAAATACATGATTTTATATTGTTCCGCTTTATCATAGTTCGTCAGAATTTTGTGAAAATCTATGGCGTGAACCTCACTGTTTTTGACCAACAGTGCTTTTGACCACTGTTTTGACCACCTTGGTGTTGCTTCAATTCATATGTTCTTTATTTATTTCCGTGAACGACTTAATACATCTTTCTCTAACTGTTTCCCCCCCCCCCCCCTGCGATAATGCCTTCGAGGTGACGCAGGTATTCTGCAAATAAATAAATAAAATGATATAAGCAGGCGAAGTAGCTTTGGCCAGAAATATATCAATCCTGGTAAGCTAACGGCAGAAATACAACACAAAAAGATTGGCATAGATCTAAGTCCCAGCGCCCCTAATTCACAATTTTGGCAGTGTTTCATTGCTCACTTTAACTAAACAACGTGACAATATACTGAACGATGTCGTAGTCGATGGCAAAAACTGGTTGCTTCATTATCATGAAGCGAGGAAATCGAGGGTGCCTAAACGTCTACTACAGTAGACGGTCGAACCGGGCGCAATCGTGGAAAGCAGTTTCGCCGGCATCTTCTTTTTTTTTTCGCTCAATTAATTTTCGCAGCAGAATAAGCCGATTGTGCCATTCGGTTTTCGTCTGCTTTTCTCGCTCCTTTATTTCGTCATTACCCCCGGGCACGCTTTCGAAGCGAGAATGTTCGCGATCGAAACGCAAATCGTCGGCTGTGCTAATTAGAGAAAAGAATAGGTCATTAATCACAGCTAAGCGAAAATCGTTTCTACGGCGCTGAATGGTAAGTAACATTCTAACGGTGGATATAGCAACGAAACGGTCTCTTCGCTGAGCAGCTGTTTTGTCTTTCTCCGTCTTTATTATTTCTCTTTGGTTCAGCATCCTTGTCATGATGCCGCGAAGAAACTGGACCTATTTTTATAGAGCGCCCTTACACTAGAGATGCTTGTAAGGGCCTACGTCACTCAATTGAGGCGTTGGACATAAATCACTATCCAAGGTCGCCGGTGAATGACGTGTACTACCTAAGAAGAAAATGATTTTTGTATTGTACCCTAGCTTGTTTTCCAGCGCATGACATGAAATTAAATGCCGCAGTTCGCCCTTTCCACCGCAATCGAATGGAAATTTGGCGCACTTCACGGTTCCCGTGGTGGGTACGCTTTTGTGACTGGTACTACCTTAACGTGTAACTCCACATCTGTAGGTAATCCTGCAGTCTCTTTCTCTCAGCTCAAGCCTTCCCTGTTGTGGCATCGTCAGACACGAAGAATGAAAGAGGGCGCACTCTATGCTATGCGTGTGGACATGTTATGGAGTGATAAAACGAACGTTTGCATGCACTGAGGTGGCATATAATAAGTCTGTTCTTCGGCAAACAATCTCGCTGGTCCCTGCTTCGGCTATGCGCGTGCACAGATAAGCTTTTGTCTATTGCGGAATTCTCTTTTCCTGCAACATATGTGGTCCCCTTTATAGCATTATGCCACAATGCGGTGCGATGCAAACATTCATTTTCGTAGAAGACTTCACCTTGCGGGACTCGTACATAAACTAGCCTGGTATTCTCCAAAAACTAGCCTAATATTCTCCAAAAAGTGGTGCGTGTTATGTGTCCGACTCCTTTAGTGCCGCCAGTCGCACACTTCATTTTAGGACGATAAAACAAATTGAATTAGTGTTTCATAAAGAAAAGTTTTTTAACATGATGGCTAGCTGGGCTTGTTCGTATGAACATATACTTCAGCAAACAGCGCAAAAGCCAGACACAGAAAAGGAGCAGACGACAAAGGCACTGGCTTACAAAAGATATTGTTACGCTGCGCGGCGGAGCCAAAGAAGAGGAGATAAAAGAACTGCGAGCGGTGTAGAAAATGCCCGACTACCTGTGATCTCGTCTTTACGCCCCCTCAATCATCGTGTAAATAAATCCACCTCATCCGTAACAACTTTGGTGGACGCTGCGGGGTAATCACTCTGCACAGCCTTATTCCACGCACCCTCCGACGAAGCCGGCGTTTGCTCGGACTAGCGCCTGGAGACACGGACATGAACGAACCACAAGCAGCTGGCGGCAGGCATGACACAAGCATGCAAGGTGACAGTGAGCGCCCAAGGCAAGTCATCTGCTGGACCCCTCAGAAAGAACCGCGCACCTTTTCCGGCAAAGCTGATGTGGATGTTGACGATTGGGTGAAGTATTATCAAAGGGTGAGCGGTCACAATGGGTGGAACGCAAAGGCACTACTTGCTAACGTCGTTTTGCTTTCTCACCGGAACCGCACTTCTCTGGTTCGATAATAACGAAAGCACGATGGCAACGTGGGAAAGGTCCGCAGGTAAAACCAAGAGCTGCTTCGGAGACTCACTTTCAAGAAGAAAGACGGCTGATCATACGCTTTCGCGTAGAGCACAGTTGCTTGGAGAAACATGCGCAACTTACATTGAAGAAGTATTGAAACTGCGCAGAATTGTGAACAAGGGCATGTCGGATGAAAATAAGATTGGACATATGAAGGGCATCGCTGAAGATGTCTACAATATCCTTATATCAAAGAAAGACCTGGGGACTCCGTCTGATCTAAGATGTCACTGCCATGCTTTTCAAGCACTAAAGACGCGTCGTGTATTGCCAATGTTTGGTAGACTTGACAACGTGGCCACGGTCGCAAGCGTGGACCTCCTCCTCTCACGACATCGCCTTGTTAGTACGTCAACTCGTTAAAGAAGACTTGGCGCACTCTCAAGCAAAAGCTGAAGGAAGAGACGCAGGGCGAGAGTGCCCTCAATGCACGCTTGACGCACGCTGTCATCAACAGACGGTGATCTGCCAACTGCAAACTAACAGCGAAACTCGGCCTTTGCGTGATGAACGCGTCCGCATCGACACGGTGGAGTTCCGGCATGCTTCGCGTACCTTCAAACTTCGTCAAGCCACACCATCCCAACGCCTTGCTCCCCTGTGCAGCCAGCCCCAGGCACCATCTTATGACTATCCTGTATAGCGCGAGCCACCTATTAGCTTTATCTGCTGTATCCGTGGACATATCGCCAGGTACTCTCGCCGACGGAAGCAGCAAGTTTCGGGCATACCCGATTATTAATCTGGAGGCCAAGACAGGCGCGCTGTGGCAGACTGCTTCGCCTCTTCGACAACAACCGGGTGAACGTGCATAGTGGCGTGAGTCTCCAGCTTCCGACCGCAATCTTACTCCTCCTATGACCGGCTATCGTCGCTCGTCACTCACTCACTTTTACCACCATCCCGGCTGGGAAACCAGCTCATGAGACCGATGGAGGCGAGGTCGCGGGACGGTCAAGTAGTCCTCCGCCTGTCGCCATGCGCAAAAACAAAGTGTGTGCCTGTGTCGATGGTTTAAATACTGATGCCTTAGTCGATACTGGTGCTACAGTTTCTGTAATGAGTGTTTTGTTGAAGAATCATCCGGGACACAAAGTGATGTTCGCGTGGGACCAAAAGACTACTTTTCGTGGTGGTGAGGGCGAACCGCTGCGGCCCGTTGGAGTTTGCTCTGCTATAGTGAGTGTGGGTCGACAAGATTTTACAACTGAATTTGTTGTCTTGGAACACACCACTCACATCATCCTTGGGATTCACTTTCTTGGTGAATGGGATGCAATGTTAGATTCTGGGGCTGGTGAAATTTCTCTTCGAAGTCACGTGATAACACCCAGACCAGCAGTATATGGCGCGGACAAGCAGAATATTTTCTATGTCTCACGATGTCCTTTTACCGGCTCAGACTGTGGCATTTCTTCCGGTAGCTTCCACGCATTGCCCTCCGCATCGCTGTCCTGGTTTAATTGAGCCGTACTCCCATACTAAGTTGAAGAAAAATGTACTGGTTCCACGATCCATTATAAAATGTGTAGATAATGGTCGTGCTCACGTGTGGACGGTAAATGTGTCTTTGGAGCAAGTTTTACTGCCGACAGGATTTAAGCTGGTCACCTTTGACTCAGAAGCGACCGTCAGTATTGACGCTGTTGACGCTTCCACCGACGCGAGCGCAGCAAATTGCGACTACTCTATGGAATTCTACCGCGTGACAAACAAGTCGCTAACCTCTTCAGAACGGAAAGAATTGCAAAAGGTGCTCGTTCGCTATGCGCCAGTTTTAGATTTCGCGGAAGATGAGCGTCCAATTTGCTTCCTGACTCGCGAACGCAACACCACATAAACACAGGCCAAGCGATGCCTATTCGCCTGAAGCCGTACCGCGTGTCTCCCGCAGAATGAAAAGTAATCGCTGAGCAAGTTCAAGAAATGCTCTGGAAAGGCGTTGTCCAGGAGTCTTGCAGTCCCTGGCAGCTCCAGTGATACTAGTTAAGAAAAATGACAATTCTTAGAGATTCTGCGTTTATTATCGAAGAGATAAAGCAGCCACAAAGAAGGATCGACGTATACCCTCTGCCACGCATCGACGATGTTATCGATTGCCTTCATGCAGCCTCCGGCTTCTCCGTTGACTTACGATCGGGTTACTCGCAAGTACCGATGCTCCCGACAGGTAACGAGAAAACTACCTTTGTAATGCCAGACGGTCTCTTCGAGTTTAATGCCATGCCTTTCGGTTTATGCAACGTGGCAGCAACTTTTGAAAGGTTTATGAACACAGTGCTGTGCAGGTTGAAATGGGAGGTCTGCATGTGCTACCTCAATGATGTAATCATTTCTGGCGAAACACTTGAGCACAATCAGCTACTTGGCGTCGTACTGGACCGTATGCAAAACGCTGGACTGGTTTCAAAACTTAAAGTGTCACTTCGGTGGGCACCAGACTCTCGTGCTCGGTTTTCTCGTCGACAAAGATGATATCCGACCTGACCCTGAAAAAATTGCTGCAGTGCGCGATTTTAGCCAATCAAAGACAGCGAAAGACCTCCGTAGTTTCCTTGGCCTGCGTTCGTACTTCCGCCGGTTTAAGAGAGAGATAGAACATTTATTTGGATCATCGAGGTCTTTGCTCTTGAGGTCGAGTAAGTGGCGTCCTCATTCCAGGATTCCACTGGCTATGGCTGCTCGACGTACTTGCTGGACGATAGCTTCTTGTCCCGCCAGGGTATCGCCGGTCAGCTGTACCTCCCACCGCTCAAATGACGTCGTTAAGTGGGCGCGGCACCACCACTGTCAACATGTCTCACCCTCTGCGCTTTTGCGCATTACAGGTGTTCCTGCCGCTTTTCCTGCTGTCAAACACATCCTTGCCTCCTGGTGAACCCCAATGCCCGTCCAGCCCGATGCCATCGACGCCGCACTGCTATCAACCGTACCAAGCCTACCATGCTGCTCCGCTCGTCATCTCCGTCTTCTGAACATTATCCAAGTCCACGATGACGTCACTAACCACAGTCGATATAAGAAGCCGCCAGCGCGACAGTTTCTTCAGTGGGCGCGGGACCATCACTGTCAACATGTCTCACGCTCCGCACTTTTGCGCATTACAGGTGTGTAACTTTTTTTTCTAAGTGCGCCAGAAGGAGCGACGACCGTTTCCTATTATTGTTCCCGCGCCCACGAGTGCTCCGTGATATTGCTCTTGATTGTTTTTCAATGGGTTTTTTTACTACTATGCTCTGGAGATATTGAGTCGAGCCCACGACCCCCGACTCGTTCTCAGTCCTTGGCTGAACTACAGTCCTTGTCTTATGAGCCAGGCGAGCAGATGAAGGTCATATTTCATATTCTAAAGGATCTTCAGGCTCGATCCGTGCAAGCAGCAAAAAGCCAGTCCGATATGGTCACTGACATTAAAGCCATCAAAGCCAGTCAAAAAAAGTATTAAAATCAAAACTGGCGCTATCGAAAAATGACTAGATGACCTAGGAGATAAAACGAACTCACTTCACCTAATTGATCACGAAATGGCCACCATCCAGACCTCAGTACAGTCGCTGTCAATCAATTCCGCTTCTTTGCAATCACGGCAGACCGAACTTGAAGATCAATCAAGACGCTACAACCTCATTTTTTATGGATGAGATGACCACCGGGAATCATAGGCAGAGTCGGAAGAAAAAATAAAAGTAGTTTTGGTTGACGCACTTGACACTCTTCCGGATTCTGCCATTGAACGCGCTCATCGCCTAGGTCAATATTCGCCAGGAAAACGACGTCCAATCATATTTAAATTTTACTAGCCTTAAGATAAAAGAGATCGTCCTCTCTGCCCGAAAAAAGCTGAAAGACAACAACGTCACAGTTAACGACGATTACTCACCTGCCACACGTCACGCTCCAAAGAAATTAACCGAGTTTGCCAAAACTGAATCCGACGGAGGTCCGTATCAGTTCCGATATAACAAATTACTAATGAATAAGAAATACTACATGTATGATCCCGAATTTAACTGCGTTAACGAGCATACGAAGCAACAGCTGTCAGCTGATAATCATCCTACTAGCTCTGTTAAACAGCACGCGCAGAAACCGCCCTCAGCTGATGATCCCATCAGTTCGGCTCACGGCAGTCCGTAGGGATGCGCGAGGGGATGTGGACGCTCTTTTTCGCAGATATCCATTCTTTTTACTAACATCCGCAGTATCATCAGCCAACGTGACTGCCTTAACTCCGCCATTGACACCTGCAGCGCTGATATCATAGTACTAACTGAAACCTGGTTGCGTCCTAAAATTCGAGACCACGAACTTTTTCTTATCGCACATTATTTCTCTATCTATCGCTGCGATCGCATCGGGCGACAAGGAGGTGGCGTACTGCTGGCTATCACGAAAAATTTCGCTTCACAGTGCATGCACATCAACACCCCTTTAGAAACTGTCTGGGCATGCGTCACCCTAAATCATAAGAAAGTTATTATTGGGGTCTGTTATCGGCCCCCTAACTATGCACAGAGCTTCGTAAATGAATTGAACGATGTTAACATAGTTTCATCCCGTTACCCAAACATCCCATTACTTTTGTTTGGCGATTTTAATATGCCTGTGAAGAAGAAGACGCGCCTCGCGGCACAGCCGAATCGCCAACGCGTGGCATGGCTCCGCTTGCGCCGTTGATTGCTGTCGTCTTTTTGGACAGTGGTTCGGGCTGTCTCGCCGTTCCCGGTCGCTGTGCTTTTGCATTAGGAGCCGCCAATAAACCTCTTCTCAATTTATGGAGGTGCTGGGACTCAAACCCCCTCACTTGAAACCCTGGAGCTGCGATCAAGAACGCTACCGCCCGCCATGACCTCATCCCAAACGGCGCCGACGCCACAGTCCGTCACCTGGGCCGGCTTTCCACGACAATGGGACCCCAAGATCTTCAGCGGTGCCGACGACGAAGACGTAGAAGACTGGTTGGCGTCATATGAACGGGTGAGCGCGCACAAGTGGGATGATCCAGTGAAGTTAACCCACGTCATCTTTTATCTGGCTGGTATTGCCCAACTCTCGTTTCACAACCACGATAGTGACCTACTCACATGGTCAATCTTCAAGACAACCTTTACGGAAGTGTTCGGCCAACCCGCTGTTCGCAAGCTGCGCGCTGAACAACGCTTGAGCATCCGAGCACAGCAGACGGCAGAAACGTTCACGAGCTACATTGAAGACGTCGTGGACCTTTGTAATCGAGTCAACGCCGCAATGCCCGAAGCTAAGTGAATTCACCATATACTGAAGGGCATCGATTACGGCGCATTCCAGATGCTCCTAGCCAGGAATTCGCGCACTGTGTCCGAAGTCGTCAGCCTATGCCAAAGTTATGATGAGTTAAGGAAGCAACGCGCTTCGACTCAGCGTGCTCTGGGAAGCGACGACTTGGTGGCAAGCCTTGACAGCATGTACGACCCATCCTCATTCTTTCAGCGGGTCAAGGACTTCGTGCGTGAGGAAGTTTCCCGCCAACTTTCTTTAGTCCCCTTCACTCAGGAGCCCACCTCCCGTCTTCCAAACACGCTCCGCACTCTGATTTCCGAAGATGTCGCTCAAGTTGTCCCTTCCGCACACCATCAGCCGCCTGCAGCCGCGAATCTCAACTCTGCGCTGGCAGTGCAGCCTGTCGCCACGCCTCTCACCTATGCGCGGCCAGTACTGCCTGTGGCCGCGCCTCTTACGTACGCGCAGGCAGTACACAGGCCTCCGCCTGCGTCTTTCGCGACCCATTACCAACCGGTGCCACCGGAAGCCCATGCTGCATCTTGGACCGCACCGAGAGCTAATCCTTGGAGGACGCCTGGCAATCGTCCCATCTGTTATTCTTGCTGCAGTCCCGGACACGTCGCCCGATATTGCCGCCGTCGGCTTCAAGCGTTCGGCGACGCCTCTCGGCCCTTCCAGTACGGCAGCCAGCCCTTTCGCCAATACGCCGCTCCCTCCCCCCAACCATATGCTCGTGATGACCTCCCAGAATTTCCTTCGCGTCACTCGCCATCCCCTCGCCGACGCTCACTCTCCCCAATGCGTCGGCGACCCGCACCACCTGACCAGGAAAACTGAACGTCGCAGTTCACGAGGCAAGAACTGCGCCCCATTCTAACTGTCTAAGTCCTCGCGCCTCTCCTGCTAACGTGGTCGAAATTTGTGTAGAAGGTGTTCCTGCATTCGCTCTTGTGGATACCGGCGCAGCCGTTTCTGTGATAGCCGCCAAACTATGCCGTTCACTGCGCAAAGTGACCACCCCGCTTTCTGGACTGTCGCTTCGTACGTCAAGCGCGCAGCAAGTCACTCCGCACGCAGCCTGTACTGTACGTGTGCTTATTCACGGCATTGTTTACATCATCGAGTGTATTGTTCTTCTCACCTGCTTGCATGACATCATCCTCGGATGGGACTTCTTATGCCGTCATAAAGTCGTGATCGACTGCGCACGCACCGAAGTTGAATTTTACCTTTGTGACGTACCCTTGCACGAAGATTGTGACCGCCCTTCTAAACTTACCGTGCGCGAGGACACAGATATTCCACCTGGCTCCTTCACCTTCGTACCCGTCTCTTGCGATGCCATCACTGATGCAACGGTCCTCTTCACACCGTCCGACGTCTTCATGAGCCGTAAATCTCTCCCACTACGCTTCGCAACACTTGACATGGCCGGCGGCTGCAGCAATATATACTTTTGCAATCCCCTCTGTGCGCCTATTACGTTGCTCGTTGCTGAATGCCTTGGCGTCGTGGAACTCCTCAACTCTTCGTCTTTGGTTGACGTCCCCGGAGACACTTTTAATGTCGACTCCGGCCAGTCATCTTCGATTTCCGCGCTTGAGGAGACGTCCAGGGATGCATTCTCGAGTGCCATCGACGATACCCTCACACCTTCCGAACGCGCCGACCTTCTTGATCTCCTGCACCACTTCAGAAGTTCATTCGGCGTTTCACAACCTCACTTGGGCCGCACGTCGGAAGTGCAGCACTACATTGACACCGGTTCACATCAGCCGTTACGTCAACGACCGTACCGCGTCTCTGCCGAAGAGCGTCGTGTCATTACCACCCAAGTCGAAGATATGCTGCGCCGTGACGTTATTCAACCTTCGCACAGTCCCTGGACATCTCCTGTCGTTCTAGTTCACAAGAAGGACGGGTCTATTCGCTTTTGCGTCGACTGCCGTCGGGTAAATAAGGTAACGCGCAAAGACGTCTATCTTTTGCCGCGCATCGACGACGCCCTCGACAGTCTTAAGGATGCAGAATTCTTCTCGTCGCTTGACTTGCGTTCAGGGTACTGGCAGGTACCGATGGCTGCAGCCGATCGCCAGAAAACCGCATTCATTACGCCTGACGGCTTATATGAATTTAACGTAATGCCGTTCGGGCTTTGTAACGCCCCCACCATCTTTGAACGACTCATGGACAACACGCTGCGTGGCCTCAAGTGATCTATACGTTTGTGTTACCTCGACGACGTCCTGGTTTTCTCGCCTGATTTTCCGACTCACCTGCTCCGCCTCAGATTTGTTTTGACCTGTCTAACGAACGCTGGCCTCCAACTCAACCTCAAGAAGTGCCGCTTCGCCGCGCGAGAGCTCACCATTTTAGGCCACGTTGTGTCTAAGCATGGCGTTCTACCCGATCCTGCAAAATAGTCGCTAAGTTTCCGAAGCCTCATACCATCAAAGAACTTCGAAGCTTTGTGGGTCTATGCTCATATTTCCGGCGCTTTGTTCAGAATTTCGCATCGATCATGGCGCCATTGACTCAGCTTCGACGCGGTGACAGCGCCATCTCCTCCTGGTCCCCTGCATGTGACTCCGCCTTTGCTACGCTGCGTCGTCTTCTTACCTCCCCACCTATTCTTCGCCATTTCGACCCGTCAGCTGCAACTGAGGTAGACGCAGATGCCAGCGGGGTCGGTCTCGGCGCCGTCCTCACCCAACGAAAGCCCGGCTACCCCGAATACGTAGTCGCCTATGCCAGTCGCACGCTGACAAAGCCTGAGGCCAATTACAGCGTGACCGAAAAAGAGTGCTGAGCCTTAGTATGGGCACTTGGCAAGTTCCGACCATACCTGTACGGGCGCCCATTCGACTTGGTCACAGATCACCACGCGCTTTGTTGGCTTGCCAACTTGAAAGATCCCACTGGCCGCCTAGCCCGTTGGGCATTACGTATCCAGGAGTACGATATTCGCGTCGTATACCGCAGCGGGCGAACACACTCCGACGCAGACGCCCTGTCTCGTTCACCTTTACCTCCAGACTCGGCCTCCGGAATAACTTCCACACACTCCATGTCATCTCTCGACATGGACTCCTTTGCCATCGCACAACGTCGTGACCGATGGATCGCTTCTCTTTTCGACTATCTATCTGGATCGTCGACTATCCCTGTATCCCGAACCCTCCGACGCCAAGCAGTTCATTTCGCCATTCGTGACCAGCTGCTCCACCGACGCAATTACTCTCCTGAAGGCCGTCGGTGGCTTCTGGTGATTCCCCGCAGCTTAAGGTCACAAATATGTGCCGCTTTTCACAACGATCCTGAGTGTGGCCCCGCCGGAGTCTTCAAGACGTACGAAGGAATTCGCTACCGCTACTACTGGCGCGGCATGTACAATTTTGTACAAAAGTTTGTTCGGTGCTGTCTTCACTGTCAACGCCGCAAATCGCCGCCTTTACGCCCGTCTGGTGCCTTGCAGCCGCTCCCGTGCCCTGCCACACCATTCGAACGCGTCGGCATCGACCTACACGGCCCGCTTCCTATGACGCCAGACGGCAATCGGTGGATCCTAGTTGCCGTTGACCATTTGACACGTTACGCCGAAACTGCTGCTTTACCGAGTGCTACAGCGCGGGATGTAGTCTTTTTCGTCCTACATCGCTTCGTGCTTCGACACGGCGCACCTCGAGAACTCCTCAGCGATCGAGGTCGCGCCTTCCTCTCCGAAGTCGTCCAAAGTTTGCTCTCGGAATGCCACATTATTCATCGGACAAGCACGGCATACCATCCCCAGACTAACGGGCTCAAAGAGCGATTTAACCACACACTTGGTGACATGCTGTCGATGTACGCGGCATCTGATCATGCTAACTGGGACCGCATCCTTCCATTCATCACGTTCGCGTACAACACCGCGATCCAAGCCACTACGGTATTTTCACTTTTCTTCCTCCTGTATGGCCGCGAGCCTACGCATACCATCGACACGCTCCTTCCATACCGTTCTGACGCCTCCGAGTGTCTACCTGTGTCCGACGTCGCCCGACAAGCCGAATAATGCCGCCAGCTAGCGCGCTCCTTTGCGGCAGAGCAACAGCAGCGCCAGAAAGAAAACCGCACCGACACGCTTCCAAACACCACCTATGCTCCAGGCGTTCCTGTGTGGTTGTCTGTCCCTTTCCAGACTCCGGGGCTTTCCTCGAAACTCGTCCCAAAATTCGAAGGGCCTTACCGAGTCTTGGAGCAAACATCTCCGGTGAATTTTCTAATTGAGCCACTGTCACCACCTGAAGACTTTTGCCGGCGTGGACGTGACATTGTCCACGTGTCGCGTCTCAAGCACTACCACGACCCTCTACCGCCTGATTCTTAAGGCGCCAGGATGGCTCTTTTCATCCGGGCGGAGATTGTGAAGAAGACGCGCCTTGCAGCACAGCGGCATCGTGTTAAGAACGGCCCGCTGAGATGCAAGTTTTGCCAGCCAGTTGCGGCAGCAGCGGCAACCTTGTCTCGGAACGCCACCGTTACGCTCTAGCCTCGTTGCCATTGTGACTAAACGGGCTCGGCGGACCAACTATTGCTACTGAGCCCGCGAGAACGTCTACTGAGACCCCTTTCCACGCGCTCACCAAGACGCCAGACAATAGGCAGTGGCGGAGGCCACTGTGCAAGGTCCGCTCTGGAATTTAGAGCCGCCGGCTGGGGTCGGCCGTGACCACCTGGCTACGGGGACGCAGGGCAATGGACTACACGACGGCCGCGTTGCGAAGGTCAGCTCCGAGTGCAGTGAAAGTGCGTACGTGTGTGTGTAAACCGTCCCGCGGAGAGGCGGCTTGTTTACGATGACGTCGAACGTTTTGCCTTACCTAGGGATCTAGGGTACACGAAGTGTTTAAAAACCGCTGTTGTGCGGCTGCTCAGGACACTCTTTCTCAGGCAGTCTTGTTAGACTGATGTACTTTTCTCTCGCAATCATGCTAGACTGATTAACTGTATGTAGATGCTGTAAATAAACCCATATTCCTCGTTCTCGATGAGAAGCAGTCCTTCCCTTCACCAACGTCCTCAGCGTGGACAAGCTGGACGACGGCATGGGCCAGCTACCTTCTAATTCATGCTCGACTCCAATCTTGACAACGGGTTACGAGCGATGAGACTGAGCCCCCAATCCTGACAATCGCCAACGCGCGGCTCGACTCTGCTCGCGCTGTTTATTGCTGTCGTCTTTTTGGACAGTGCTTCGGGCTGTCTCGCCGTTCCCGGTCGCTGTGGTTTTGCGTTAGGATCCACCAATAAACCTATTCTCATGCCAAACATAACCTGGTCTAACACTGTCACCACGATACACCCACCTTCCACGCTAACTAAACAATTTTTTAGGAATGTGCTCAGTTTTTTCTCTCGAACAGCTTGTAACTGAACTGACTAGAACCACAGACTCTGTTGCTAATACCCTTGACCTCGTTCTCGCTTTACAGCCCGACCTAGTTTCCAACATCACTCACGTTCCAGGAATGAGCGACCGCTTTTTACTCTTTTTTCACTTAAATCTCGCACAACCTAAACATGTCAAAAGAACTGTAACCATCCGTAATTATAATAAAGCAGACTTTGACGCGATTAATAGAGAATTATCTTCATTCCTTGATGTTTTCCTCCAGGACTTCGACAGTCGTACAGTAGAAACTAACTGCGGAATCTTCGCAGAAAAGTTACTTACCTAACCGACAAGTACATTCCCATTCGCATCGTAACTAGCAAACCAGACGCTCCCTGGTATAAAGTTCATGTAAGATGGTTATCAAATAAAAAGAGTCGATTGTACAGGTTGGCAAAGTTTTCCTCGAATGAAGCTCGTTGGAGTGCCTACCGATTGGCTTCAAGCGAATATGTATCAGCGCTAAGAAACGCCAGAAACAAGTTCTTTATGTCACACGCTGCCGTCCATGTTAAGAAATGATACCAAGAAATTCTGTCGCGTTATTAACCAAATAGATGACGACACCATAACTCTTGTAGATAACTCTGGGAATGCCATACCCTGTGATCATATCGCGTCCGTCGTCAATGAAGCATTTATCCAAAACTTTTCTGTAACCTGCAAAGTGTCCCCACCCACTGCACGTTATGATTACGAGGCTATGTTTCCAATTACAATTGAACCATGTGGCATCGAAACCGTGATTAAATCGTTGCGCCTCTCCTCTGCTCCTGGCCATGACGTAATTTCCGTTAAATTTTTGCACAGCACTCTTGTTTATTCATCTATTTTACTAGCAAACTTCTTCAACAATCGCTTGACACAGGGTACCTGCCCCTTGATTGGAAAGTCGGTAAAGTTATTCCACTTTATAAATCAGGTGACAAGCATTCTCATCTCAATTATCGGCCTTTTTCACTAACCAGTATCCCATGCAAAATATTAGAACTTATCCTATATTCACAGCTTGCTAACTTTCTTGAGTCAAACTCATTTTTTTTCAAGTTCACAACATGGCTTTCGAAAAACATATTCTTGTGAAACGCAGCTGGCTTCCTTCATACATAAACTACACCTAATTCTTGATACTCGTTCGATGGCAGATTGCCTTTTCCTTGGCTATTCCAAAGCTTTCGATAAAGTGTGTCACAAACTGCTACTTCACAAACTACAGCTCCTGAACATAGACCCCAAACTTCTTACTTGGATTGAGTGTTTCCTTATTAACCGCTCGCAATACGTGTGAGCTAATAATAACTCTCACTCAAACCCTGGTCATTCCGGCGTCCCACAAGGCTCCGTTCTCGGGCCTCTTCTTTTTCTAATTTACATCAACGATTTGCCTTCTTCTGTTTCCTCTCATATCCATTTATTTGCGGATGACTGCGTAATTTTCCGAGAAATAACAAGCAGTGACGGTGTAACCGCTCTGCAGTCTGACCTGAACGCTATTTCATTGTGGTGTAAAACATGGCTAATGGAAATTAACATCACAAAATGTAAATCTCTTCGCGTGTCCAGAACTTGCAACAGTATCTCCACTTATTCCTTAGATCATGTCCTCTTAGAATCGGTAGGCTCGTACAAGCACCTTGGTGTACACATCACTTCCACTCTCACTTGGTCTGTACATATCGCATACATAATTAACAATGCTAATCGTATGCTTGGTTACATCCACCGCAACTTTTCTAAAGCGCCCTCATCCCTCAAACAGCTGTTGTACAAAACGTTAATACGTCCGAAACTAGAGTACGCCGCATCCATCTGGGACCCTCATCATGAAAAACCTAATACATTCACTAGAAATGGTCTAAAATAACTCGGTTCGCTTCATTCTTTCCAACTATAATAGGACCGCTAGCATATCTTCAATGAAATCAAGCCTTAATCTACCGTCCCTAGCCACGCCGCAAAGCGTTTCGTATCTGTCTGTTCCATAAGATGTTTCATCATCCACACTTGCGTAGCGAATTAATCCCTCCCCCACGTCACCCATCATCGCGATTAGATCATGCTACAAGGTCGGTGTCCCATGTTGCAGAACTAACGCTTTCTTTCACTCATTTATACCTCGTACAACAGCAGAGTGGAATCACCTTCCCGCACTGACAGCCACCATCAAAGATTACCAGCTTTTCAAGAACGCCTTAGCTAATATTGTATGAGCAGACACACCTGTTTAACTTTTTATTGCAATACTCCTATTCCTTGTATCACATTTCCTATTTTTTCTTGTTTTGTGTGCCTGTAAACACTCTACTCTCCAATGCCAGTGACCCTGAGGGTACATAAAATAAATAAATAAAATAAATAGATAAAAGTGTTGTGGTTTGCCCCTGCTCCCCCACGAGATGTGAAAGAGTGACGTGAAGAGTGAGATGGAAGAGTGCCGCGATACGTATGTGGGTACCTTTTGCTGTATCTGTGTAAGTTCTTAAACCTCAGCAGTGAAGAGGTTTATTAATGACTTCGCCCAACTTTCTCACCCACTCGCGTGCCTCCTTCACAAAGACAATCCCTACGTATAGACTACAGGGTACGAGGACGCGTTCCGTTCAGCTGAAGTATCTACTAACTTCAGGGCCTGTCTTGCGCCATTTCGATCCCGACGCTATGACTGAGCTACATTCATTCATTCTGTCATCCTGCATCACGGCGCTCCACGTGTTGTTATAAGTGACCGTGGACGGCAATTCACCGCCGGCGTTGTTGAAAAACTGCTGTGCCTTTGCGATTCTATTTATCGCCATTCACCACCGTACTGCCCATAAACAAATGTCGTCACCGAACGCACGAACCGTACGCTTACCAACATGTCACTGTACGTCTCAGCTGATCACAGGAATTGGGATGCCGTGCTGCCTTTGTCACGTACGCATACAATACAGCCAAGCACGAAGTAACCGGGTATGCGCCTTTCTAAACGTTGTACGCTTGCAGTCCCCAAACGTTCTGAACGAAGACAGATGCATTCCGCTGACCTTGTGTCGTGCCGAAGAAGCGCGTCGGCTAGCTCACTTAAGAATGCTCTCTTCGCAAGTTTAAACCAAGGCACGCTATGACGCGCGTCATATACTTGTCATTTTAGCTCCTGGCGATCAAGTTTTACTGTGGATGCCTCTGCGGGAGAAAGGCACGTAAAGGCACGTACAGCGGTCCATTGGTGATACTCAGCCGATTATGCGACGTCAACCTCGTCATCGCAAAACTGACCGCCAGTAATCGCAGGTCGCGGAAGACTCAAGTGGTTCATGTGGCCCGTCTGAAGCACTACCATCATAGGGTTCCCGAATAAAGAACTACCAGTTATTTTGTCCACTAACTCGCTCGACGATATTCGTCTGCGCCGGAGGAAAATGTTACGTTGCACGGCGGAGCCGAAGAATAGGAGATGGAAGACCTGCGCGTGGTGTAGGAAATGCCCTACTGCCTGCGATCTCGTCGCTACGCCACCTCGATCATCTCGTAAATAAATCCATCTCATCCGTAACAACTTGTTTATTGCGCGAGCGCGAAACATCTAGGCAGAGACGCATGAGTGAAACAAACAGTGCCATCCACCGTTTATGTACAAAAACAATCGTCAGCATAACTGATGACCACAAGTTCAAGATCGCTTTACAAGATGCCTCGTAATGTTTTTTGTTTGTTTGTTTTTTTTTTGTTAGCTGCATGTCTTACTATTTTTCCCCACGCCAGTATGTTTAATAAATAAATAACTTAATAAATACATGAGAAGAATTACTTGAGGTTGCAGTTTAGCGCAGATGTGTTAAATTTGCAGATGCGAGATTTCCTTGTCTGATAACTGGATGGATGGTCGACCGACGCATGCAGGACTACGTTGGATGATGGCGAATTCCACGATAATTATACTCGCGCACCGTTCAACATGCTTTTGGACGACGTGGGCTTGACTAAAATGGGGGATTCATTGACAGGACCTGCAGTGCAGAGCAGCTCGTGGAGTCGACGTACCTGAACGCCTTCTTGGCGTGAACCTTGGGGAGTTTCTGTTCGACGTCACGGTCGTAGCAGGCCAGCAACCTGTCACTCAATACGGGTGCAAAGCATGAGCCAATGCGCACTCCTTCGTGTTGGGGGAACATCTTCCTTGCAAACCGGACCACCATCGTGAAGTGTAGCTGCAGCACTAACAGGCCGTGGAGGAACCTGTCCACACTTGTTCCGCACTCGTTTTGGAAGCGCCCGTCCCCGTGTGCCCCAATGCCTTCGTTTGCAATTTCAAGGAGATGCGAGTGGGGCAACGAGCGATAAAGATCCTTTACATCGATGGAGAGGGCTAACATCCCACCTGTGTAGGAGGAGCTCAAGTACTCAGATACAGCTGCTGAGCTGCGGACTAAGGCCCGTTGGCCTCGAGTAGGATAATGCATTTAATCAGGACGCTAGCCAGCGGCCAAGCTAGCCAAGCACCTCGCTCGGAACGTGCAGTCAAGCTTGTGCGTTTTTGCCGAGAAAAAGGCTTCAAGGTTCTGTCCACCTTTCTTCTTAATCGCGGCGACAAGCTTTTATAGTGCGGCTTTCTCGCACATCGTCATTGTTTCTTTCTTCACCCTACTTGGAAACTTCCGTTCAACTTCATAAAAGCGGGCTATAATGGCGGTTTCAGCTTCTGCCTTGTAAACACCCGAAGGCATGACGGCGAAGCACCCCTCCTTGGCACATAGTAACTTCACCTGTGCTTTCCTGAGGCAGTTAGCCAGTTGCGCGGGTTTTACCCGTCGATCTATTTTGGTTCGAGGTGGCAACACCTTGAGCCCTTCTAGAACGTACCTGGTTGCCAAAGGTGATGATGATTCAGTGGCATCCCTTTGAAACGGGGCGGTGACAAGCAGTTACCTGGTCTGCTTGAGTAATTCAGTTATGTCATACATGTTTTTCATTCTATGACTTTTTATACATCACCTTAATCGTTTTATTTCTCAAGACTTCTATATCTCTCTTGTATCCCTACCTATGCAACTGCTACATGGCGTGCCGCCAGGTCTAATAACATGCAACTGCAACGCAAAGTGCGCATTGACGCTACGCAACACGCATCTCCCAGCGCGTAACAAGTGGCACGATACGATGTTAATGATGGAGATTATTTATTGACATTCCCTTGGAAACGAAGTTGTGACAAAGCCACACCTAGGAAGCTTTGTTTAGTGAGGTATGCCATACATGTTTCTAAATCTAGGGTTTCTTATACGCCTCCTAATCTTCTTTCTTAAATTCGTAAGCATTTCAATGACTATCCGACAAGAAACTTCTCCATGATGTAAAACAATTAACGGTTCATACCCCGATGACAATGGCTCATACCCACGAAAGGCAGAGAGAGAGAAAGAGAGAGAGAACATTTATTTCGAAGGAGGTGGGGAAACTTCCTCGTAATGTGGAAACCTTAGTTTATGGTCCCATTGGCTCGCGCCACTCCGCGTGTCCGCCGTATCAGCCATCGCTGCTCTTGCAGGTCTAAGTTGGTCAGCGCAGTCTCCCAGGAGGAAGGTGAAGGAATAGGGGAGTAACCCGGAGGGTGTGGGCACTCCCAAGTGCGTACTGTTGGCCTTGATATACTGTGATATACTGTGGGCTTTGCACCACAATAGGGACAGTATGAGGGATATTGTGTGGGGCGGAAGAGGTGAAGATAAAAGAGACAAGGAAATGAATTAGTTCGAAGCTGTCTACACCTAACGGCATCTTCTCGGTTAAGGGAATTACGGGGGGGGGGGGGATGCCTCCTGCTAATACTGTAATGTTGTAAAGTTTCAGTGTAGTTCAGTGGTTCTGTCGGTCCGTCGTCTACGTTGGACAGCTCTTCCACTGGCGCCCGTTTAGCGAGCTCTCGGGCTACCACATTAGCGCGTTCATTACCATATAGAGCGGCATTTCCAGGTGTCTATATGATACACACCCTGTTTAACGATGTGGGGTGTAATTATGTAAGGATGCGGTGTGTGTAGGGTGCCATCATCCCTTGTGGCAAAGTCATGCAGGCGGTCTGTGAATCAGTGACCACTGTGATGGGTCCATCCTGTCTCGGTATGGCTCAAGCGTGTACGATGGCTAGGATGATAGCAGCCTATTCCGCCGTGCCACTGTCCACAGTGTTGAGCGTGGCCGAAGCCCTCAGAATTTCTCTACTATCTAGAACGACTAGACATAGGGCACGCCTCTGTTGGTACCGGGCCACGTCAGTGTATCGGACCGGTGTGTCCAATGTCTCATCGCCAAAGAGTCGCGCCAGGGCGTGCGCTCTTGCCTTTCATCCGCCTTTATGACGGCCAGGATGGATATTCCGGGGAACTGGGGCCATGTGAATTTTGTTGCGAATGCTAAGCGCAAGAAGTGTGCAGTCCTCCTGTTGTGGTATTCTTGGTATTTGGTATCCCATCCGGGATGGAATGAGGCGCCCCTGCATTGTTCGTTGCAGACGTTACAATTGGCTGTTAAGATGACCTTCGAGTAGTTCGCGGATGGTGTTGTGCACTGCGAGTCGTAGTAGGAGCTGCGTGGACGAATGTTCGGGTAGTCCCAGCGCTGCCTTTTGTGCCGTACGGAGCAGGTTGTCCATCTGGTGAGTCTCGGTCTGAGTCAGGCTATGATAGGGGAGGTGGTAGGTTAATCTGCTAATTATGAGGGCTTGCATGATTCAGAGTACATCTTTTTCTTGGAGTCCTTGTTGGCGGTTTGTAATGCGCTTTATCATGTGCGTTACTTGGGTGATTTTTTGGAGGAGTATGTGGAGGGATTTAGTGGCCTTCCCGCTGTGTTGTATGTGAAGGCCTAGTACACGTAGTCAGTCTACCCTTGGAATAAGGTTGTCATTGAGATGTAATGTGATGGTTGGTGGAATATAAGCCTTATTCCGTTTTGTGAATACAAGCAAGAGCTCCGACTTCTCAGCTGCGCAGGTGAGTCCTCCGGCTGTTGCATGCACTTGTACTATATTCACTGTTTCCTGTAGTGCGTCTTGAATGGCGTCGTCCGACCCTGTTGTCACCAGACTGTTACATCATAGGCGTACAGGGCGTGTTGCACGTTCGGAAGTTTGTCGCGAGGAGCGGTGGTAGCTTTGCCACCGCCAAGTTGAACAGGGTGGGTGAGAGAGCCAAACTCTGGCAGTAGATCTGACAGAAAGTTTTATGATATCTGACCGAATTTAATCTAGGCCGATGGTAGACGTGCGGTCAGATAAAAAGGCTCCGACATAATCATAGACGCGTTTCCGGTCCAACGCCATAATTGCTCTTGTTTGAGCTTTGCTCGGACAACATCCTCCTTAAGTTATAGGAGTATTTCCTGCGCAGACAGACCTGATCGATAGCCGAATAAGGTATTGGGGAAGTATTCGTTCGCTTTGAGGCGAGGCTGGAGGCGCATTAGAACTACGTGCTCGAAGAATTTGCCGATACACGAAGACAGGGAAATGAGTCTGAGATTTTGGAGGGACATTGTTTTCCTGGATTTTGGAATTAAGGTGATATCGGCGTGTCGCCATTCCTGTGAAAGGGTTCGGTTTTTGAAATTGTCGTTGTAGCGTGCAGTGAGTTGCCGTGTGGCCTGATCGTAGAGGTTGCGTAGTAGTGCATAGTGAACGCCGTCTGCTCCAGGCACCGTGTTGTCTTATGCCGTGTAGGGCTGCCCTCTCTTCTGTCTCTTCCATATCGCCGTCCCATTGGGTTTCTTCTTCATGTGGATAGTCTTCATATTCCGATCGGTGACCTGTAGCAATGTGTCTCTGTTGCAGTGTTTCGAGGAGAGCGTCATCATCCATTTGTTATTTGTGGATGATAGTGCGGACGGTGTAGTGTGCGTTTTTGTGTACGTTGGGTTGAGTAGTACTCTGAGGAAGGACCACGGTTTGAAAGTACTTAGTGTGCCATTAAGATGGTCGCAGAGGTTGTGCCAAACGTTATTGGTGAAATTGGCGGCGCATTCTTCCGTGTCTGCTGTGAACCGGGCAATTCTTTGTCTCATCCTACAGTTGTGCCGCTGCCTCTTCCATCGTTTGGTTAGGCCTCTTCCAGCATCCCAGAGATCGAGCAGATGTCTGTCCACATCCGGTGTCTCTGCTGTTGCAGTAAGTTGCTAAGTGGCAGCTTTAATATCTCCTTGTAGCTGTTGTGGCCACTCGTGTAGAGATGGCGTGTCGTGTTATTGAGACTTGGTTCTGTTGCGCCGGGAAGCATCCCAATTTGTTACTTTACTTCTTTATTTTATTTATTTTATTTTATTGTACCCTCAAGACCAAGTGATACAGAGGGGAATGGGTAAAAAAACATACACAAGTAAATAAACAAAGCAGCAATAAACAGCAAATTTGATTAGTTAATTGTATCCGGGAGTAATGATGTCTGATAAAGCCGAACGAAACATTGAGTTGTCCTTGATTGCGACAACTGCGCCGGGAAGGTGGTTCCATTCCTGAGAGGTCCTAGGAATAAAGGATTCATTACAGGTTCTGGTGCGGCAATGAATGATTCCAACCTTATGGCTATGGTCGATGCGAGAGGAAATGTAGGTAGGAGATGATATTAGATTATCGCGTAGATACGAATTGTGGAAATATAGTTCATAAGATAAAGCAAGGTGAAAGCACTTACGCCGGACTGAGAGAGGAGCAAGCAGCAAAGAGTTTTTCATGGCAGTTACTCTTGATGTACGACTGTAATTGCTATGAATGAAACGTGCGGCATTGTTTTGGATTAGTTCAAGTGACTGAGTGAGGGTTTCGAGATGCGGGTCCCAGATGGATGAGGTGTACTCCATTTTACTCCTAATAAGCGTTTTTATAGGATTAATTTTAATGATGTATGAGCAGAAGAAAAATTTCGGCGAAGATAACCTAGTATGCGATTAGTATTGTTAATTACGTTGTCTATGTGCAACGACCAGGAAAGTGACCAGGTTATGTGGACGCCTAGGGATTTATAGGAGGTTACGACCTCCAGGCCAGTATCATTAAGGTAATGGCACGTTCTGGGGTGCGTATGGCCACCACTTGCTCTTTTGTGGCTAGAATGCTGTGTTCACTGCTCAGGTTTTCAATTAGACTGTTTCAGGAGCATTGAGTCAACCCCTTGACCATTGTTAGGTCAGGGCAGGTATCTCTGCTTACGCTGTTACCCGTTCTGATTGGTGTGTCAGGTTCTGTCAGCAGATTAAATCGATGAAGGCTTATGGCGTGGGCTAGACGGCGGTCTTTTGGAGTTTTTTTGGTACCCCCTAGATGGGTGGGACGCAGTGAAATCTCCCAGAATAATAAATTTTTGGCTTGTTTGCTGGCGGCCGAAAAAAGTTGTCCGAAGTCGTCCCGATGCCATTTAGGTGCCTTGGAGAAATCAAATGAAAACAACAAGGTTTGATGCCGATTCCTGCGTACAATATTTAAGAGCACATGCGGAATATGGGAGCTGTCGAGCGTGTGCTCGATCACTGTGATTTTTTTGGACACAAATGTGGCAGCTAGCGGTGGCTTGTTGGTGTCATGCTTGGTTGTGTGGCTAGGAACTGTGTGAGGGAGCTCCTCTTCCTTCCGTACCATCTGCAATTCTAGTACCACACTTGGAAATGGGTGGTAGCGTGTCTCTTAGGTTTGCTCGCCATGATTAATTGATACCGCCTAACTAGTGAGGGCAAGTGTTGTTGTACGAGCCGGACGGGTATAAGGGTGTGACCTTCGTGGGTATTGTTACGAACGGCCTGCAAGGGTACTGACATAAAAAATTTTCCCAGCCAGCCGCAGCTCCGAGGGTGGCGAGCTTCCCAGAAGCGACCACCCTCAGAAAGGGTGGTCGCTTTCCTGAAAGGCTGAAAGTTGCACTGAACGTTGCGCTCATGAATGATTTCATGTCAGTTATGGCTTGTTGTATGACCTGTTGTAGCATGTGCTTGACATCGTCCATAATCTCTTCCTTCATTTTTTGCACCTGCGCTCTCAAAACAGTCGCCATTTCCTCTACCATTTCGCACACTTCTTGTTTGGTGCAGGGATTGTGAAGGAGTTTCTCAGGTGCGAGTGTGGGTGCCTGGAGGAGTGGAATCGTCTGTGCGAGAGACAGTGCTTGCTTGCTTGCTTGCTTGCTTGCTTGCTTGCTTGCGGCGCGGAAGCAGGTGAAGGAAAGGAGGAGGAAAGAGGGGACAGCTGCGCTGACCAACTCACCGTTGTCACCTTCCTGGTGTGCTGGTCGGCCGTTTTCATCCACACGGCCTGAGGTTCTTTAGGTAGCCGTTTCCGCTGCGTCCAACTGCGGCTCCCAGACCGGCTTCGATCATGTGTTGCTTCTAGTCCTTGGACGGCCCCTGGACCTGCTGCAACTTTGGGAGTGACTGTGTCCCCGGGATCGGTTGCGGGGACGACCACGTGTTAAACCATTTATTGTAGGCGCCGCGACGTTGAACGTCGTCACATTGCTGGACGTGTCGTACTGGAGTTGTTGCTCCACCATTTTCTGCTGCTCTCGGAACACGTGGCTCTTGTTAAAGGGTTTTCGTGGCCTTACTGTACATAGGGAGTCAGTGTCGGGGTGCTCTCCGCCCCAATGGAAACATTTCAGCGTGCGATCATGTCCTTCAGAGGGGTTGGAAGTTCGCACGCAGTAGACCACGGTTTATCCAGGGTTGGGCAAACATCCGCTCGGTGACCCGTGAAGAGGCGCATGCAGCACAGCTGTCATCGGGGTTTATGAATGTAGCACCGGTATTCTGCTCTGTAATAGTAGATGTACCGGGTAACTCCAATTCCAGAGAGCGTGATGATGGTCGTGGCCGAATTTCCCATCATTCTTGAATGCAGGACCTGTGCCATCGGGGATCGGATGTTCGTCAGCGTTGTCCGCGTGGTGTTCTTTTCTATGCCGGAGATGACTCCTTCACAAAAGGCATCCGGAGCATCCACATAGGCCTGAACCTCGTACTGCTTGTTTTCCAGGCATATAGACTTCCACAGCTGCAGTCTTGCCGCTAGTTCTTCATTCGGTGTGCAAACCACTGCGACGTTATGCTCTCGGCTTATGCGGATGATAAGCTGGTGGAGCATGCTCTCGTTTAATTGAGCCGCCGTGCCTATCGCTCAGGCCATAGAGTGCTGCGACCCCTCACCGAGATTCAGTCCATCTCTCGGTCGGAAGACCACATTCAAGTCGTCGATCGGTAGAGGGGGCTGCTGCAAGCGCTTATTGCGCAATGTCAGATGTAGGTAGCCTTCCTGTGTCGGTTCAGTGTTGGGTGGCAAGCTCGACGTAGCTTGGACCTGTTTCTTTCGCTTCCGGGACACGAGAAATCAAGTCCCTTCTTCGCTGTCTTGACTCGGTTCTTGATCCATAGCGGCGGCTCGTGCGGCTTCGGCCACTGCTGTGGCAAGTGGGGCTTTCGGGCAGCCATCTTCACAGTAGCAATGCAGTTGGCATGAGCGGCAAGCGATGCTGTCACGCCGTATTCGCGGCGCCTGAGTTAGGCCTAGCGCTACGGCCTGCGAGCCTCGAAATGTCCAAGGGCCGAGGTCTCACCAGATCTGAGAGATCTTGGTCTCGAAAGATTTCAGCCGTTGAGATGCGTCGAGTGGTTGTGAGCACGTTGTAGAAACAAAAGGTCAGCTGTGAGGTGTTCCAAGAGCTGGAACCCATTCGGAGTGCATCCGTCGCGTGCGGTCTTCTTCCAGTCCGTAAGGCAGAGGATACAAGAGCTCAGAAAAATAAAGCGAACAGTGAAGACATCCATTGAAATCACCCATACAGCACATAGAACAGCAAACGTTTCAGTAAAGAACAAGCTCAAAACAAGCATCCTAAGCACCACTCAAGCATTGCATGCCCCTTGTAGCGAAGATTTCGCCATAGCTTCTCTAAAGAAACCGTAATTCACCAAAATAACACCAAAAGTAGTGCGTTTCACTCCAACCAAAGGTCGAGGGTTCGGGTGCCTTATTAACTCTATCTTAATTCTGCTAATAGTCTTCACTTTAATTAAAACCAATGGTCGTGGGTTTGACTATCGCAATGAACTTTATCCTAATTAAACCTGCCTCATCAAACGCTCGATAAGGTTGATAACGACCGATGAGGGTTGATGAGGGTTTACACTGGTCGGATCAAGTCCCATAACATTGATAATGACACAGGGCTGCGTGGAGATGGGCAAGTGGCACAGTGCTTGCGCATACTTAGACAACTACCAGAGGAGTTAGTTTCTGCGTGAGTTTTCTCCCTCAAGACTTCTGCACGTACCTTGTACCGCTACCAGTGCAAATTCTACATGGCACGTGTAACATTATGCAACTGCAATGCAAAGTGTGCTCGTACCGACGCTACGCGGCGCGCATCTCACACCGCCTCTTTTCGAGTGCTAGGACGCGTGTATAAGGCATTCTTCCGCTACAACTCAGCAAGCGCTAGCGTGGCTTAGTGGTAGAGTAGCTGACTCCGCGTTGGATGCCGGAGGAAACTGGGACGTTCTTCCTCCCTCCCCCCCCCTCTCCCATTGCCGGCGAGAGTGGCGACGGACACCAGCAGCGGCGGCGGACACCATCGCCAACCTAAGCGGCTATTAGAATGCGCCCACAGCAGTTTACGCTGTCAAACGGGTTTCTTGTTTCGCGGAGACGCCGCCTTTGGAATCGCGTTCCCAGGGTCGTGGCTATACGCAGTACACTGCAGCGATATAGCTTCTTATAACATTGGCACCGCCACTTCTCAACACAGACTGCATTGCGTTGGTATGAACTACGCAATACATTGCGACGCGCTGCATTACATTCATCATCATCATCAGCCTGGTTACGCCCACTGCAGGGCAAAGGCCTCTCCCATACTTCTCCAACAACCCCGGTCATGTACTAATTGTGGCCATGCCATCCCTGCAAACTTCTTAATCTCATCCGCCCAACTAACTTTCTGCCGCCCCCTGCTACGCTTCCCTTCCCTTGGGATCCAGTCCGTAACCCTTAATGACCATCGGTTATCTTCCCTACTCACTACATGTCCTGCATATGCCCCCCCCCCATTTCTTTTTCTTGATTTCAACTAAGATGTCATTAACTCGCGTTTGTTCCCTCACACAATCTGCTCTTTTCTTATCCTTTAACGTTACACCTACCATTCTTCTTTCCATAGCTCATTGCGTCGTCCTCAATTTGAGTAGAACCCTTTTCGTAAGCCTCCAGGTTTCTGCCCCGTAGGTGAGTACTGGTAAGACACAGCTATTATACACTTTTCTCTTGAGGGATAATGGCAACCTGCTGTTCATGATCTGAGAATGCCTGCCAAACGCACCCCAGCTCATTCTTATTCTTCTGATTATTTCCGTCTCATGATCCGGATCCGCCGTCACTACCTGCCCTAAGTAGATGTATTCCCTTACGACTTCCAGTGCCTCGCTGCCTATTGTAAATTGCTGTTCTCTTCCGAGACTGTTAAACATTACTTTAGTTTTCTGCAGAATAATTTTAGACCCACTCTTCTGCTTTGCCTCTCCAGGTCAGTGAGCATGCATTGCAATTGGTCCCCTGAGTTACTAAGCAAGGCAATATCATCAGCGAATCGCAAGTTACTGAGGTATTCTCCATTAACTTTTATCCCCAATTCTTCCCAATCCAGGGCTCTGAATACCTCCTGTAAACACGCTGTGAATAGCATTGGAGAGATCGTATTTCGCTGCCTGACGCCTTTCTTTATTGGGATTTTGTTGCTTTCTTTATGGAGGACTACGGTGGCTGTGGAGCCACTATAGATATCTTCCAGTATTTTTACATATGGCTCATCTACACACTGATTCCGTAATGCCTCCATGACTGCTGAGGTTTCGACAGAATCAAACGCTTTCTCGTAATCAATGAAAGCTATATATAAGGGTTGGTTATATTCCCCACATTTCTCTATCACCTGATTGATAGTGTGAATATGATCTATTGTTGAGTAGCCTTTATGGGATCTTGCCTGGTCCTTTGCTTGACAGAAGTCTAAGGTGTTCCTGATTCTATTTGCGATTACCTTAGTAAATAGTTTGTAGGCAACGGACAGTAAGCTGATCGGTCTATAATTTTTCAAGTCTTTGGCGTCCCCTTTCTTATGGATTAGGATTATGTTAGCGTTCTTCCAAGATTCCGGTACGATCGAGGTCATGAGGCATTGCGTATACAGGGTGGCCAGTTTCTCAAGAGCAATCTGTCCACCATCCTTCAACAAATATGTTGTTACCTGATCCTCCCCAGCTGCCTTCCCCCTTTGCATATCTCCCAAGGCTTTCTTTACTTCTTCCGGCGTTACCTTTGGGATATCGAATTCCTCTAGACTATTTTCTCTTCCATTATCGTCGTGGGTGCCACTGGTACTGTATAAATCTCTATAGAACTCCTCAGCCACTTGAACTATCTCATCGATATTAGTAATGATATTGCCGGCTTTGTCTCTTAACGCATACATCTGATTCTTGCCAAATCCTAGTTTCTTCTTCACTGTTTTTAGGCTTCCTCCATTCCTGAGAGGATGTTCAATTCTATCCATATTATACTTCCTTATGTCAGCTGTCTTACGCTTGTTGATTAACTTCGAAAGTTCTGCCAGTTCTATTCTAGCTGTAGGGTTAGAGGCTTTCATACATTGGCGTTTCTTGATCAGATATTTCGTCTCCTGCGATAGTTTACTGGTATCCTGCCTAAGGGAGTTACCACCGACTTCCATTGCACACTCCTTCATGATGCCCACAAGATTGTCGTTCATTGCTTCAACACTAAGGTCCTCTTCCTGAGTTAAAGCCGAATACCTGTTCTGTAGCTTGATCTGGAATTCCTCTATTTTCTCTCTTACCGCTAACCCATTGATCGGCTTCTTATGCACCAGTTTCTTCCGTTCCCTCCTCAGGTCTAGGCTAATTCGAGTTCTTACCATCCTGTGGTCACTGCAGCCCACCTTGCCGAGCACGTCCACATCTTGTATGATGCCAGGGTTAGCGCAAAGTATGAAGTCTATTTCATTTCTAGTCTCGCCGTTCGTGCTCCTCCACGTCCACTTTCTGCTATCCCGCTTGCGGAAGAAGGTGTTCATTATCCTCATATTATTCTGTTCCGCAAACTCTACGAATACCTCTCCCCTGCTATTCCTAGTGCCTATGCCATATTCTCCAACTGCCTTGTCTCCAGCCTGCTTCTTGCCTACCTTGGCAATAAAGTCGTCCATTAGTATAGTGTATTTAGTTTTCCCTCTATCCATCGCCGATTCCACGTCTTTATAGAAGCTTTCGACTTCCTGGTTATCATGACTGGATGTAGGGGCGTAGACCTGCACAATCTTCATTTTGTACCTCTTATTAAGTTTCACAACAAGACCTGCCTCGCTCTCGTTAATGCTACAGAATTCCTGTATGTTACCAGCGATACTCTTATTAATCAGGAATCCGACTCCTAGTTCTCTTCTCTCCGCTAAGCTCCGGTAGCACAGGACGTGCCCGCTTTTTAGCACTGTATACGCTTCTTTTGGCCTCCTAACTTCACTGAATCCTATTATATCCTATTTACTGCCCTCTAATTCCTCCAATAGCACTGCTAGTCTCGCTTCACTAGATAACGTTCTAGCGTTAAACGTTGCCAGGTTCATATTCCAATGGCGGCCTGTCCGGAGCCAGTGATTCTTAGCACCATTACACATACGCATTACACTGCAATGCGTATATTTTTTTTACAATAGACGGCCTGCACTTTGAACATGAGCCGATACTTTCGTTCCGCCTGGCTCATCACATACGCGCTCACGCCTCCCAGCATTGTGCGTCATTTGCATCACGAGCTGTTCGCACCATCTGTACGCCTATCTGAGAACTACGTCATCGCAAAAGGAGGGAGCGAGCTAAGATAAGGAAATGTAGAGAAAGAAAGTGGGTAAGCAGGGAAAGTAAAAGGGCGAGGAATTGCGGTGGTGGCGGTGGCGTAGAAAGCGACCTCTCCCGTCGAGATGCGGCACGTGGACAACGTGTGTGAATGTTGCAGACTGATACCTCGAGGCCATCGGGCTAGTCTCACGATGCGTACAGGGTGCACCTCACTCAAGCGCTGAATGGCTCCGATTTCGGAAGCTGAAGATGTTCCACGAAGTAATGAAGACTAAACGTTTGGCTCTGGCTTAGAGCTTGATCAGTGGTAACTGCCCAAATAAGTATGTCTGCAATGTGAGTGATGTGGCCCAAACAAATAACATACTCAACTCTGCTGCACTGCTTTAAGTAGTAGTGATTGCCTGGAACATACGGTTACTCAAAGCGCTGCGCTTGTTTACCGCATCAACATGGCCCCCGTGGGCGTTCTGGATGTTGCGACGAAAGATGCTCGCCTACGGCGAACAGAGCGACACGGCTTTAGAGAAAGTGCAGCAGGGCCTGTCATGAATTTCGCAAAAGAAAATGCAGAGAGCACATCTCATGGCCGTTATATATATATAAAGATACCTTAGAGTGCAATTTTATGCGGCATTGAGAAAACGGAACATTAAACCGATATACAAATTAATGTAAAAAGTCAACGTGCAAAGCTCATAATTATAAGCTTAAATATAACCCTTAGCAACCGACTAAAAGTAGCACCAGCTAGCAAATCCAACATTCAATACTACATACACATATTAGTGTCAAACAGAAAAAGAAAGAGAACGTTATTTCACAACCCAACAACATACAATTACTCACAGATCACACGCTCTCTCGTTTAGCGAAACTACACTGGCTTGCGTATTTAATGACGCCGTAGGTCACTTCATTACGCTACAGAACCGACGAGAGATTGCGAGAGATTAAACCACAGGTAAAATTGCAGTCATATTTCAGGATTCATGGTCAATACTTGTGGGAGACTGCTAAATAAACAGCTTAGATGGACAGCGGTCTTTTTAAATATGGTTTTAACACTCACTAAGCTGACAAAAGAAGCTTCGCGACGTCAAAAACGATGCAAGCTATACTTTGCTGTCCAAACAAGATGGCCGCTTAGCAGACTGTTTACGAACTCGACGGGAAAGTTGCCCGCGTACAAGAAAGTAGCCACATTTTCTTACGGTAAGCCATACTGTTTTTCAAAATTCGCACACGCAAAGCAAGACACGCACTTTTCTCGTTCAGCGTTATGTTCCGAGTGTCTCGAGTGGGGAAAAAGAAGCCAGGAATCAATGCCTCTCTAACCTAATCAAAATAGCGCAAGAGGGCTTACTCAGTATGCTGCCAAGGCAAGTCTGCGAATGCTTTCAGCAAACTAGATGACCTAACCAAATTATATACCTCGAAACTGAGAGAAGCTAAGGATATATATTTTGAATGCTTGAATTCTGACTATTGCAAAATAAACAAACGAAGAAGGCGCTTTTGAGGTACACTAAGCGCTGTGGTAAAGAAAGATACCAGCCCACTCAATTTGCTTCATGGTGGTCTGACAGTTACTGAGGATTGCGCTAAAAGCCTTCAACTTCTTTCAGTTAGTGTTTACACCCGATATTCAGACCCGCATCATCATGTATGATGTGATGGTCAAATAAACTTATTATTATTATGTATATTATTATTATATACAGGCTATGGCTGAGTGTCCGCGAGAGCAGTATTCTCTGTAGAGCAGGTCGAACTTTCTCTTAACAGCATAGTTAAATTTTTAGACGCGATTAGGCGAAATGCCATAGGGGCCAGTTGCTTTAGTTTCGTCAAAGTGCTCAAACATTGTTTTCAAGCAGTGACACGTTCGCTTTACATATTCATCCATGATGGAAGAACAGCCAGACGCACGCAAAAGAAGATCCAGCGACGAATGGACAAATTGGGATCTCGACGGTGGGCGAAATTTTGTAGATCCATAGATTCCCGAAAACTTTTTTCTGATATAAGGGGAACCGTGCGAGGTCTACGTGTATATCCCGAACAACGCGCGCCATTCAAAGCACTTGCGCTTTTCAAACGTCGAGGAGACATCGAGGTGGCCGAATATTTCTACAGGAAGATTACAGGTCAGTCAACACGTGCAGGCTCCCTTGGTGCGGATAGCATCATATACCGTATTCACTGGATTTACCTGCCTTTCACCACCAAGGAGCTCGATGCGGCTCTCGCTTTGTGTAATCGGTCGTCGTCGCGTGGACCAGATGACATATCGTATCGCATCTTGTGCCACCTGGGTGAGCGAGCATAAAATACGTTCATTGATATATTCAATTAATACTGGTGGGATGGAAACGTTCCTCAAGAATGGAAGACAAGCCGTCGGGTAACAATCCTCAAACCTGGCAGGTCGCCACTAGAGCTCACGTCATACCGTCGAATCGCGCTGGCTAGTTGCCTAGGGTAGGTGAAGGAACTCATGATCCTTACCAGACTGGAGAGACACTTCGAACGCTACAAAGCTTATCCAAACATTACAGCCGGTTTTTGACGTCTTTGCTGCTTCACTGATGTCATCGATCTGGTCACTACGTTTAAAATCAAAAGAGATGTAAACGGTTATCTGTCGACATGTTTCTGGACGTAAAAGGAATTTAGAATAATGTTGCTCATAGCGCTATACTTGATACTTTTGAATCGTTTGGCCTTGGTAGCTGGGTGTACCGGTAGCCACGCAACTACCTACAGAGAGAGAGAGAGAAAGAAAGAAACGTTTATTATACGATGCAGTGTCCCGAGCAAGGCCCGGTATCCCCTTAAGGTTGGAAGGCTCCTTAGTCCAGGAACCCTCTGACTTCGACTGCCCTCTTGGCCCTGGCGACGAGTTGTCTTTGGTCTTCCAGGTCCCCGAGGGCGAGCTTGGCCTCCCACGTTTCGAATATGTGGTTTGTTTCTTGTGCTAGGTTTGCGTCCGTTTCTGGTTGCATTTCACTGCTTTCCTGCCACGGGCATTCCAGGAGCAAGTGTGCCCGAGTGTCGGGTATGTTGCAGTATGCGCAGAGGTAGCCGTGGAGCGTTGGGTAGAGGCGATGCATTATCGTTCCGTGAGCAGGCGTCTAAGGGTTATGTTTTCTTCTCTGTCGAGTTTAGGGTGCGGTGGAGGATAAACTCAACGATAGAGCCTATCGTGTTGCAATATGGCCGAATAGTTGGTGAGTATGGCCTCCGCCTCCTCTGTCGCGGGTCGGAGAGCGCATGGGGAGAGGGGAGCCGGCTGACGTTCTCGCGGGCAGCGGCGTGGGCCGCTTCGTTCCCCTCTAGTTCCTTGTGTCTGGGTACCCACGTTACGCAGGGGTACGGGAGCGCAGTGCTTCGTCTTCTTAGTATCTTGAGTGCATCGGCCGAGATGCGGCCCCTCGAGAAGTTTCTACAGGCGGCCTGAGAGTCGGTGAATATAACCGCTGCGTCTGTGCACGTGGTGGTGGCGAGAGCCACTGCCGCTCTTCAGCCGTTTCCGGGTAGCGTTCCTTGACGGTTTCCAATGGTAACTTGCAGCCTCGGGAGTCTACGACGCTTAGGGCGTACGCGTTTCGATGCGGATACTTCGCCGCGTCGGTGTAGCGGGATTCGGGTCTTGCTTCAAACTTCGTTTGATGGCATTGTCTCTAGCCTGCAGTGGCGTAGCAACAGGGGGGGCCGGGGGGCCGTGGGCCCCGGGTGCAAGGGGCCAGTTGGGGGGGGGGGTGTCATATACGCCTGAAGACGCCCCTCTTTCCGCCGGCTTGACTGCGCGCAAATTGCAAAGAATGCTCTGGTATCCAGTAGCCCGAGCTCATGCACCCGATGCGTTGCGCCGCAGAATTGTCGGCTGCAGCTCTATCTATCAACACCCCACGAAATAATTGCACGAATGTGCGGGCTAAAAATTTTATTTCGCGAAATGGTCGCTAAACTACTCGCCTTAGCGGAACGTTTCATGTGGGGTGCGCTCGTGCTATGCGTTCATGCTGGGAGCAGGAGTCGCTAAACATACAGTAAGGCGTTGTAAGGCGTTGGGGCTCTTGGGTCCCTCTTCCGTTTAGAACGCGCTGCGCAGACGAACAAAGACAGCAGCAAGAGGGCGTTCAACCAGCGCGCCCAGCGCTCGCGTTTACAGCGAAGCGTTCGTTGAGAGCGACGTTGCATAAGTGGGGCCGTCAAAAGTCGCGAATGGGATTCTCTGGATCGTCTTCAGACTCGGTTGGGCCGAAGAGTTTGGCGGCGTATGACTTGACAGGCTGTAGTCGCGGGCCCGCCACGATGTCCGGCTCGTTCTTACTTCCCCTCTCCCACTTGCTCCGAGAAGCCGCTGCGAAACCTGCCGTTATGTTTCACGCTTTCCTTCTTACCCTCGAAAGCTTCAGAAAACTGTTGTTGTGTGACCATGTCACAAGTACAGTGTCTGTATCAGCTGCACAGAATGTTATTTAAAAAAAGGTGAATTTTGTAAGGATATTTCCCGATCGAGATTCTATGAAGTTATTTCTTTTTGTGATTACTAGGAACTCGGTAGCGCGAAAAATATGGCAGATAAGTAATAACCATATCCTTAATCATCCCGTAATTATTACTTATGGAGGAAGCACTTCAATTCGAGAATTGAGGACTCATAGTCATATTATTAACTCAACAAAAACTTCTTAAACAAAATCGTTTTGGGTGCTACAACCTACAGTACTTTGGCACTGCAGGCGCCGTCCTGTATATGGCAGCAGCGAAAGAAATATTGAATAGTGGACCAGTGACGTTGATCCCTTAATCCTCTCCATTGTGAGTGCAGACCAATAGTAGTGCAAGCTTTCGCTGGCACGGGCTTCATCGCGGCCTTTTCTTTCTTTTTTTATGGTGACGCCAAGAATCGACGCGAAGCGTGCTCTATTCTGTTCCGAATCTTGCGGTTGTGCCGCAGCTCGGATAATCACGTTGGTCCGTATAGCAGCAAATGAAAACAAGGCTTAATTGATCAGAATGAAGAGAACTCGTAATTGTCATAGCATTGGCGCACGCGCAGCGGGGAGGCAGGTAGCGTTTTCTAATAGGGTGTGGAGATCAGCGTCACTGACAAACAATTTAATTTTCGTTTTCGTACAGGGCTGCCCACAGACAAAATACTGCGTGCCATAGTAACTACGACAATTTTTGTGAAGTTGTTGTAGGGCAAGATATGAATGTCGGGCTTCAATTTTGCAAATCCAATATTGCCGCTAAAATTGGTAATTAAAACTTTATTATAAAGATATTTTTTGTTACTTGTGACGTGAGTCATATTTTCCACGATGCCGCATTTGTATTCGCTGCCAAGACTTACAGTTTGACAGAAGATATGCACATGGGCTTATCACACGTTATCAATGCAGCACCCTGTTATTTGGCGCAGGAAAAACAGCGTGTATATTTGCTGCATTCGCGATCTCTGGGAAAGAAAGCGATGGAGAGGGGGACCCGGGGAACGTGCGCGGTATCCAAGGCGGCTGTACTGGTGCTGAAACCTGGAAATTGTCGATATCCTCGCCTTCTTCGACTACAGCAGGGGGGGGGGGGGGGTGACAGAAGACCTATGGACCCCGGGTGCCAGACGACCTAGCTACGCCACTGCTAGCCTGTCTTCCACTCTTGTGGTATATCGGAGGCGTGTTGCGCGGGACACGTGCGATGCAAATGCACTCTTGAACGTCCAGTGGGATTCGCGCTTGTCCGTGTCTGCGACGTACGTCTCGCTGTAGTTCAGGTGTCGGAGTACTGATCTCCCTGTGGGCGTGAGCTTGAGTCGTTCCAGTTGGCTGTTCTTGTGCGCTTCGACGAGCTCTTGCCACGCGTTGTGGATGCCCATCTTAAGGAGACGTGAAGTCCTAGGGTGACTTTGATTGCCTTCCTTATAATGACGTTGAGCTTTTCTATTTCAGCGTTCTTCAAAGATAGGTACGGCGTGCCGTATGTGATGCGACTGGTGAGCAGTGCTTGTATTATTCTTAGCGTGTCTTGCTCCTTGAGCCCACTTCTTTGAGTTGAGATCCTGTTGACGAGGTGTGTGAGTTGCGAAATAGTGCGTTGTAGTCTTGATAGGCTGGCAGCTCCCGATCCGTCCTCGTGGATGTGGAGTTCATCATCATCATCATCATCAGCCTGGTTACGCCCACTGCAGGGCAAAGGCCTCTCCCATACTTCTCCAACAACCCCGGTTATGTACTAATTGTGGCCATGCCATGCCTGCAAACTTCTTAATCTCATCCGCCCACCTAACTTTCTGCCGCCCCCTGCTACGCTTCCCTTCCCTTGGGATCCAGTCCGTAACCCTTAATGACCATCGGTTATCTTCCCTCCTCATTACATGTCCTGCCCATGCCCCCCCCCCATTTCTTTTTCTTGATTTCAACTAAGATGTCATTAACTCGCGTTTGTTCCCTCACCCAATCTGCTCTTTTCTTATCCCTTAACGTTACACCTATCATTCTTCTTTCCATAGCTCGTTGCGTCGTCCTCAATTTGAGTAGAACCCTTTTCGTAAGCCTCCAGGTTTCTGCCCCGTAGGTGAGTACTGGTAAGACACAGCTATTATATACTTTTCTCTTGAGGGATAATGGCAACCTGCTGTTCATGATCGGAGAATGCCTGCCAAACGCATCCCAGCCCATTCTTATTCTTCTGATTATTTCCGTCTCATGATCCGGATCCGCCGTCACTACCTCCCCTAAGTAGATGTATTCCCTTACGACTTCCAGTGCCTCGCTGCCTATTGTAAATTGCTGTTCTCTTCCGAGACTGTTAAGCATTACTTTAGTTTTCTGCAGATTAATTTTCAGACCCGATCTTCTGCTTTGCCTCTCCAGGTCAGTGAGCATGCATTGCAATTGGTCCCCTGAGTTACTAAGCAAGGCAATATCATCAGCGAATCGCAAGTTACTAAGGTATTCTCCATTAACTTTTATCCCCAATTCTTCCCAATCCAGGTCTCTGAATACCTCCTGTAAACACGCTGTGAATAGCATTGGAGACATCATATCTCCCTGCCTGACGCCTTTCTTTATTGGGATTTTGTTGCTTGCTTTATGGAGGACTACGGTGGCTGTGGAGCCGCTATAGATATCTTTCAGTATTTTTACATACGGCTCGTCTACACCCTGATTCCGTAATGCCTCTATGACTGCTGAGGTTTCGACAGAATCAAACGCTTTCTCGTAATCAATGAAAGCTATATATAATGGTTGGTTTTATTCCGCACATTTCTCTATCACCTGATTAATAATTATAATATTTGGGGTTTTACGTGCCAAAACCACTTTCTGATTATGAGGCACGCCGTAGTGGAGGACTCCGGAAATTTTGACCACCTGGGGTTCTTTAACGTGCACCTAAATCTAAGCACATGGGTGTTTTCGCATTTCGCCCCCATCGAAATGCGGCCGCCGTGGCCGGGATTCGATCCCGCGACCTCGTGCTCAGCAGCCCAACACCATAGCCACTGAGCAACCACGGCGGGTTCTATCACCTGATTTCTATAGTTGGCTTCTACACTGGAAACCGATCAATTGAATTCTTTCTTAAATGGATTTCATTCCATCATTCATTTTAATGCTAGGAGTCTTCGTAAACACTTCGACGCTATCGATAATTTCCTCGCATCACTAACTAATCCGTTTTCACTAATTGCCATTACTGAAACCTGGTTATCTGACGATGACAAAAATTTGTATTGCTTCCCTAACTATAAAGTGGAATACTGCAACAGATTGACGACTAATCACGGTGGTGCTGCCATATATGTTTCTTCTAATATTGCTTATCAAAGAAGACATGATCTATCTTTAACCGTTACTAAGTGCGAATCTGTTTGGATTGAAATCAGTAACTGCTTTTTTACTCAATATAACAAGAACTTCATATTTGGCTGCATTTACCGTTCTCCCTCATCGTCAGTCAATGAATTCTGTACCAATCTCGATCATATTTTACATACTATATCTCTAGAAAATAAAAATGTTGTTATAATAGGTGATATAAACATTAATTTACTCGATGAAACATCAACCATCTGTATTAACTACACTAGTTTATTCCACAGCTACGGATATGATTGCTTAATCAATGTGCCCACACGCGAAGTCTCTTGTACAGGCTCACTTATTGATCATGCTTTTTCTAACCTGCTTCATTCACAAGAGGCAAAAGTTTTGCACATCGACATCAGTGATCATTACCCCCTGCTTTTACGTTTGAATTCTAATGTACGACCTTACCCACTTTCACACACTAAAGACGTTCTTGATAAAGATGGCTTCATAACTGCTGTTGCTAATACAAACTGGTCTGAAATTAAATCACTACATGACCCACAGAAAGCTTTTTCCAAATTTTTTTCTCTAATTACATAATACTTCCGTAAGTTCACCTCCAAAAATAAATGCAAAAAAATGTGTCATTTGTTCACAATCCATGGCTCTCACAGAAGTTATTAGCACAAATGCGCAAACGGGATAACTTTTATAGGAAAACTAAAAGGTAACCATTTAACATGAACTTACGTGCCAGATATAAAAATTTCTGTAACACTGTTAACTGTAAAATAAAAACAGCTAAACGTTTGTATTTCGAGCAAAGAATTTTACAGGCAGCTAATAACACTAAAAAGAAATGGGAGGTTCTCAACTCCTTTTTAAATAACACACGACTAAACCAGGTAGCCAGAATTTTAAAGGATGGAGTAGAGCTCGATTCCCCTGCCGAAATTGCTGAGGCTTTTAGTAGTTTTTTCTTTCCTAACAATCCACCTAATCCTGCAGAAAACATTAACATGAACCGTCTACCTCATTCATTCTTTTTATTTCCTACAACGCCAGAAGAAATAACTACCGTTATAAATAACCTAAAAGTGACAAGCGCTGGAATTGATGAGGTCCACCCTGCTAACATTAAACTTATCTCACACCTAATTTGAGACATACTTTCATTCATTGTTAATTTATTATTCAGGACTGGTTTATTTCCCTCTGAACTGAAGCGTTGCAAAGTTATCCCAGTTTTTTAAAAAAGGCGACAACTCACTACTGCACAATTACAGACCTATTTCCATTCTGCCGTTCTTTGGGAAAGTTATTGAGAAACTAATTGAAGTACGGCTAACAAAATATCTCTCTAAATTTAATATCATCTCTCCATTTGAGTTCGGTTTTCGCCCTGGGTATTCCACAGAACTGGCACTTATTCATCTTACGGACCAACTAAAAAAATTTATTGACGATGGATTTCTCGCCGCCTCAGTTTTCATTGATCTAACGCAAGCATTTGATAGCATTAATCATAATATCCTATTTCCTAAGCTCGAAGCAATTGGCATTTGCGGTCCCACCCTTTCGCTACTAAAAAGCTACTTATATAACCGGGTTCAAGTTGTTTCAGTTTCCAGTGCTTATTCTCGACAGTCAACTACTAACACCGGTGTGCCTCAGGGCTCCATCCTGGGGCCACTCCTATTTTTAGTTTATATTGCTACGGCACAGTATGTGCAATCACGAAAGGCGAGCAGTGTGAAGACGACGACGACGATTAGAAGCTAGCGCGGGCTGTTGCCTCTTGGCCAAGCGCAGCGTATTGCCTTGTAGCCTTGTAAATATACTTGTAAATAGCTTTTCGTCGGTGTCTTCCTACGTAACATATCTGGTGGAGGTGGACGTTCCCTGTACCTCGTCACGGAGCTTCGCAGTGGACGGTACGTCGTGCCTTCCTTCATGGCTCCCGGCGACGACAACCCGACTCCGCCGGCTCCGACACCTGCTGCCACTTCGACGACCTACATCACTCTCCCCGCTCCCCATGATCCTGGCGTATTCTCAGGCAAAGATGGGGAAGACGTCGATGACTGGATCAGCCTGTATGAACACGTCAGCCGCAATAACCGGTGGGACCCTACTATTATGCTCGCCAACGTAGTCTTTTACCTCGGTGGCACACCTCGAGTTTGCTATCGCACGCACGAAGATGAGCTCACCAGTTGGGATTCACTTAAGACACAGCTTCGAGACTTGTTCGGCAACCCCTACGGTCACCAACTTGCCGCGCAGAAGGCGCTTTCCGGCCGTGTGCAGACGTCAACAGAGCCCTATGTCACGTACATTCAGGACGTCTTGGCTCTGTGCCGCAAAGTTGACACCCACATGACTGAGTCAGACAAGGTTTCCCACATCCTCAAAGGCATTGCCGATGACGCCTTCAACTTGCTCGTGTGCAACAACGTAGCGACGGTGGATGCTGTTATAAAAGAGTGCCGCCGCCTGGAACTCGCCAAAAGCCGACGTATTGACCCGACGTTTGCCCGTCTGCCCAACACCCCAGCGACATCTTCCTGTGCCGACGCTCCTCGTCCCAACAACACTGCTGATGTTACCAGGATCGTCCGGCGTGAGATCGAGGCCTCCTATCCGGCTGCCTTCGACTCCAGTCCCACCAACACATCTGCAGTCACGGTCTCACTGATCCAGGCAGTTGTCCGCCAGGAGTTCGAAAACATGGGTCTTCACACCATCTGCTCGGCCCATCGCCCTGATACCCGCCCGGCTTCTTCCATTCCGCCCCGTCCCGCCTCTTCTTACCCACCACGTTTCCGCAACCCATCTGAATGGCGCACTGCTGACGACAAGCCCATTTGTTTCTACTGCCATCGAATCGGGCACATTTCTCGGCACTGTCGCAGTCGCTGGAGTTCCCCGATCCGATCTACTTACACTGCCTACTCTCGCTCCCCAGGTGGCCCTTCTCGTCCCTATGCCGCACCTTCCGATAATGCCGCCACTGATTCTCCTGCAATGAACCGCCCCTATTCTCGTTCGCCTTCGCCCCAACGACGACAATCTCGCTCTCCCCAGCCCCGTCGCTCCTATTCGCCAACTCCCTTCGGACGCCGCTCCCAGCCGGAAAACTAGACGATGCAGCGCCTCGAGGTGACGCTGCATTGCTCCCTACGCCGCGAAATCCTCTACTGACCTTGCCCACTCATCTGAACCTTCTTGACGTGCAAGTCGACGGTGTTTCTGTGTCTGCACTCATAGACACTGGGGCGCATTTGTCCGTAATGAGCGCTGACCTTCGTAACCGGCTCAAGAAAATTATCACGCCCGCTACGACGCCTGTTGTCCGTGTCGCCGATGGCGGAACAGCCCCCGTTATTGGTATGTGTACCGCCCGCGTCTCCTTCGCCGATCGCTCAACAATCGTGCTATTCACAGTCATCGCCCACTGTCCCCACGACATCATCCTCGGCTTAGACTTCCTCTCCGCACATTCTGCTCTCATCGATTGTTCCGCCAGTACTCTCCGCCTTGACCTGCCTGTTCTCGATCCTGCTGAACCACACCCCAGTCGCCTCAGTTCCGCCGACTTCGTTCGCTTGCCACCTTCGGCACTGACCTACGTTGACCTAGTGTCATCCCCACCAGTCCCCGACGGTCACTACATCGCGGCTCCTATGCAAGACGTCCTCCTTACACACGGGATCACAGTACCTCATACAGTTTTATCTATTATGGCGAATTGCGTCTGCCTGCCAGTGGTCAACTTTGGCTTGACGACACAAGTGCTGCCACGTGGGATGTCTCTGGCCCACCTTTGCTCATTCGAGGATCACTCAGTAGCATCCATTGCAGTTGACGACACTTCATCCGATACTCCTCTACCATCGCAGTCGGCAAATTGTACCATCGCTGACTTCCAGAAAATGATTGCCCCCGACTTGCCGTCCGAGCACGCTCGTGAACTCTACTGAGTTCTGTTTTCCTACCACGATATTTTTGACTTTAACGATCGTCCTTTGGCCCAAACTACAGCTGTCAAACATCGCATTAATACTGGCGATGCCCCTCCTATTCATCGCCGCCCGTATCGAGTGTCACCAGCTGAGCGTCAAGTTATTCACGCAGAAGTTCGCAAAATGCTTGCCAAGAACATTATTGAACCATCACATAGTCTATGGGCGTCACCTGTAGTACTGGTCAAAAAGAAGGATGGCTCATGGCGCTTTTGCGTGGATTATCGGCACCTTAATAGGGTTACCAAAAAGGACGTTTATCCCCTACCTCGGATTGATGACGCCCTTCACTGCCTCCACGGTGCTCGCTATTTCTCCTCTATTGACCTTCGCTCCGGCTACTGGCAGATTGCCGTGGACGATCTCGACCGCGAGAAGACTGCTTTTGTCACACCCGACGGTCTTTATCAATTCAAAGTGATGCCGTTCGGTCTATGTAACGCCCCTGCCACTTTTGAACGCATCATGGACTCCCTTCTTCACGGATTCAAATGGTCCACGTGCCTGTGCTACCTGGACGACGTTATCGTATTCTCCCCAACGTTCGCTACTCACCTCGAGCGCCTCTCAGCAGTCCTGGACGTTTTTCGTCGAGCCGGTCTGCAACTCAACGCATCCAAGTGCCAATTCGGCCGTCTCCAGATTACCGTCCTTGGACATCTCGTTGACGCGAACGGAGTGCAACCGGACCCAGGCAAGATCCATGCTGTTGCGCACTTCCCTGTTCCGAAGTGTGTCAAGGATGTGCGCAGCTTCATCGGCCTTTGTTCGTACTTCCGCCGTTTCGTGAGAAATTTCGCCGCCATAGCACGACCACTAACCGAGCTTTTGAGAAAAGACGCCCCTTTCCAGTGGGGCGATAACGAGGCCTCTGCATTCTCACATCTAATCGACATCCTCACTACGCCTCCCGTTCTGGCCCATTTCGATCCTTCTGCGCCTACCGAAGTCCGTACTGATGCCAGCGGTCACGGAATTGGCGCGGTACTGGCACAACGTCAGCGTGGCCACGACCGGGTTATCGCTTACGCCAGCAGGCTCCTCTCACCCGCGGAGCGCAACTATTCCATCACTGAGCGTGAGTGTCTGGCCCTAGTTTGGGCGGTTGCGAAATTCCGCCCATACTTATATGGCCGATCCTTTTCCGTTGTCACAGACCATCACGCGCTTTGCTGGTTATGCTCACTGAAAGATCCTACAGGCAGACTTGGTCGCTGGGCCTTACACCTCCAAGAATATTCGTATACTGTCACCTATAAATCTGGCCGACTACACAAGGACGCTGACTGCCTGTCTCGCTACCCGGTCGACGAGCCTGACGACGCCGACAGTAGTAGCGCCAACGGCATTTTCTCTGTGTCTGCCTTCGCTCACATCGCCGATGAGCAGTACCGAGACCTATCGCTGCGAGCACTTATCGAGCGTCTGCGTTCTACACCTACCGACGCATCCGTTCGCCGATATGTCCTCCAGGGCGGCATTCTGTATCGAAGGAACTTCCTCCCTGACGGCTCTGCCCTTCTTCTTGTCGTGCCAAAACAACTACGACAGACTGTGCTCTTTGAGATGCATGACGCACCCACTGCAGGACATCTTGGGGTAACCCGCACGTACGACCGCGTCCGCCGCCGCTTCTATTGGCCTGGTCTCGCTCGCTCCGTTCGACGCTATGTTGCTGCCTGTGATCCCTGCCAGCGTCGGAAAACACCTCAGGTGCTACCTGCCGGTCATCTCCAGCCGATCACCATCCCTGTGGAACCGTTCTTTCGTGTTGGATTAGACCTGCTCGGTCCCTTTCCCACGTCATCCTCTGGGAACAAATGGGTAGCCGTCGCGACTGATTACGCCACCCGATACGCTATCACTCGGGCTCTCCCTACCAGTTGCGCCACTGACGTCGCGGACTTTCTCTTGCGTGACATTATCTTGCTTCATGGCGCCCCGCGACAGCTCCTTACTGACCGTGGTCGAAACTTTCTCTCGAAAGTTATCGCTGACATTGTGCGTTCCTGCTCCATTCAACACAAACTGACTACCTCATACCATCCTCAAACCAATGGCCTAACAGAGCAGTTAAACCGTACTCTCACCGATATGCTGGCCAAGTACGTTTCCAAGGACCACCACGACTGGGACATTGCCCTTCCTTACGTAACATTTGCGTACAATTCTTCCCGGCACGACACCGCTGGATTTTCTCCCTTTTATCTACTGTACGGTCGCGAACCTACCTTGCCCTTCGACACGGCACTTCCTCCTGCTTCGGTCTCAACAAGCGAGTATGCGCGCGACACCATCGCCCTCGCCGACCATGCACGCCAGCTTGGCCGTGCTCGACTGACGGCCTCACAAACCACTCAGCAGTGCCAGTACAACGCCCGCCATCGTGACGTACAGTTTTCGCCTGGTGCGCTCGTGCTCCTGTGGTCGCCCACTCGTCACGTCGGACTTTCAGAGAAGCTCCTTTCGCGATACACAGGGCCCTACCGCGTGCTGCGCCAGGTGACGCCTGTGACTTACGAAATTGCTCCTGTGGGTTCAACCTCGTCCACTCCTCTGGCATCTAGTGATGTCGTACACGTCAGTAGGCTCAAGGCCTACTACACTGCTTCCGAGTCCGATCTTTAGTCGCTCCGGGACGGCGCTTTTGCCGCCGGGGGTAGTGCTACGGCACAGTATGTGCGATCACGAAAGGCGAGCAGTGTGAAGACGACGACGACGATTAGAAGCTAGCGCGGGCTGTTGCCTCTTGGCCAAGCGCAGCGTATTGCCTTGTAGCCTTGTAAATATACTTGTAAATAGCTTTTCGTCGGTGTCTTCCTACGTAACAATATTAATGATTTGCCTAATTGTCTTTCTTCGACAAAATGCATTCTCTACGCTGATGATACCACTATATTTACTTTTCATAAAGATATCTCTCGTTAACAAACTAAATGCTGACTTAGAAAATGTTCGGAGGTGGTGTAACGTTAACATGTTATCTATTAATGAAGCTAAGACTAAATTTGTTGTATTCTCTTCACATCAGCGAAACATAGCGTCCATTCCATCTATCAGTCTTGGTCCCCACTGCCTTCATCTAAGTTCATGTTCATCTTTCCTTGGCGCTCTACTTGACTGTAATCTGAAATATCACAATCACATTGCTCACATAAAAAAGAAAATAGCTTATGGTATACGCATCTTAATTAAAGCACGCCCTTACTTCACACGTACCACGTTGCTCTCACTTTACCACTCTTTCTTCCACTTTCACATTCCGGACAGGCCGCCATTGGAATATGAACCTGGCAACGTTTAACGCTAGAACGTTATCTAGTGAGGCGAGTCTAGCAGTGCTATTGGAGGAATTAGAGGGCAGTAAATGGGATATAATAGGGCTCAGTGAAGTTAGGAGGCCGAAAGAAGCCTATACAGTGCTAAAAAGCGGGCACGTCCTGTGCTTCCGGGGCTTAGCGGAGAGAAGAGAAATAGGAGTCGGATTCCTGATTAATAAGAATATAGCTGGTAACATACAGGAATTCTATAGCATTAACGAGAGGGTGGCAGGTCTTGTGAAACTTAATAAGAGGTACAAAATGAAGATTGTACAGGTCTACGCCCCTACATTCAGTCATGATGACCAGGAAGTCGAAAGCTTCTATGAAGACGTGGAATCGGCGATGGGTAGAGTGAAAACTAAATACACTATACTAATGGGTGACTTTAATGCCAAGGTAGGCAAGAAGCAGGCTGGAGACAAGGCAGTGGGGGAATATGGCATAGGCACTAGGAATAGCAGGGGAGAGTTATTAGTAGAGTTTGCGGAACAGAATAATATGAGGATAATGAATACCTTCTTCCGCAAGCGGGACAGCCGAAAGTGGACCTGGAGGAGCCCGAACGGCGAGACTAGAAATGAAATAGACTTCATACTCTGCCCTAACCCTGGCATCATACAAGATGTGGACGTGCTCGGCAAGGTGCGCTGCAGTGACCACAGGATGGTAAGAACTCGAATTAGCCTAGACCTGAGGAGGGAACGGAAGAAACTCGTACATAAGAAGCCGATTAATGAGTTAGCGGTAAGAGGGAAAATAGAGGAATTCCAGATCAAGCTACAGAACAGGTATTCGGCTTTAACTCTGGAAGAGGACCTTAGTGTTGAAGCAATGAACGACAATCTTGTAGGCATCATTAAGGAGTGTGCTATGGAAGTCGGTGGTAACTCCGTTAGGCAGGATACGAGCAAACTATCGCAGGAGACGAAAGATCTGATCAAGAAACGCCAATGTATGAAAGCATCTAATCCTACAGCTAGAATAGAACTGGCAGAACGTTCGAAGTTAATCAACAAGCGTAAGACAGCTGACATAAAGAAGTATAATATGGATACAATTCAACATGCTCTCAGGAACGGAGGCAGCCTAAAAACAGTGAAGAAGAAACTAGGAATTGGCAAGAATCAGATGTATACGTTAAGAGACAAAGCCGGCACTATCACTACTAATATGGATGAGATAGTTCAAGTGGCTGAGGATTTCTATAGAGATTTATACAGTACCAGTGGCACCCTCGACGATAATTGAAGAGAAATTAGTCCAAAGGAATTCGAAATCCCAAAGGTAACGCCGGAAGAAGTAAAGAAAGCCTTGGGAGATATGCAAAGGGGGAAGGCTGCTGGGGAGGATCAGGTAACAACATATTTGTTGAAGGATGGTGGACAGATTGTTCTTGAGAAACTGGCCACCCTGTATACGCAATGCCTCATGACCTCGAGCGTACCGGAATCTTGGAAGAACGCTAACATAATCCTAATCCATAAGAAAGGGGACGCCAAAGACTTGAAAAATTATAGACCGATCAGCTTACTGTCCGTTGCCTACAAACTATTTACTAAGGTAATCGCAAATAGAATCAGGAACACCTTAGACTTTTGTCAAGCAAAGGACCAGGCAGTATTCCGTAAAGGCTACTCAACAATAGATCATATTCACACTATCAATCAGGTGATAGAGAAATGTGCGGAATATAACCAACCCTTATATATAGCTTTCATTGATTACGAGAAAGCGTTTGATTCTGTCGAAACCTCAGCAGTCATAGAGGCATTACGGAATCAGGGTGTAGACGAGCCGTATGTAAAAATACTCAAAGATATCTATAGCGGCTCCACAGCCACCGTAGTCCTCCATAAAGCAAGCAACAACATCCCAATAAAGAAAGGCGTCAGGCAGGGAGATACGATATCTCCAATGCTATTCACAGCGTGTTTACAGGAGGTATTCAGAGACCTTGATTGGGAAGAATCGGGGATAAAAGTTAATGGAGAATACCTTAGTAACTTGCGATTCGCTGATGATATTGCCTTGCTTAGTAACTCAGGGGACCAATTGCAATGCATGCTCACTGACCTGGAGAGGCAAAGCAAAAGATCGGGTCTAAAAATTAATCTGCAGAAAACTAAAGTAATGCTTAACAGTCTCGGAAGAGAACAGCAATTTACAATAGGCAGCGAGGCACTGGAAGTCGTAAAGGAATACATCTACTTAGGGCAGGTAGTGACGGCGGATCGGATCATGAGACGGAAATAATAAGAAGAATAAGAATGGGCTGGGGTGCGTTTGGCACGCATTCTCAGATCATGAACAGCAGGTTGCCATTATCCCTCAAGAGAAAAGTATATAACAGCTGTGTCTTACCAGTACTCACCTACGGGGCAGAAACCTGGAGGCTTACGAAAAGGGTTCTACTCAAATTGAGGACGACGCAACGAGCTATGGAAAGAAGAATGATAGGTGTAACGTTAAGGGATAAGAAAAGAGCAGATTGGGTAAGGGAACAAACGCGAGTTAATGACATCTTAGTTGAAATCAAGAAAAAGAAATGGGCATGGGCAGGAGATGTAATGAGGAGGGAAGATAACCGATGTTTATTAAGGGTTCCGGACTGGATCCCAAGGGAAGGGAAGCGTAGCAGGGGGTGGCAGAAAGTTAGGTGGGCGGATGAGATTAAGAAGTTTGCAGGCATGGCATGGCCACGATTAGTACATGACCGCAGTTGTTGGAAAAGTATGGGAGAGGCCTTTGCCCTACAGTGGGCGTAACCAGGCTGATGATGATGATGATGAAGATGATGATGATGATGATGATGATGTTGGGGAAACACCTATAATACTCATATTAAGTCTTTACAAACAATTGAGAACCGAGCCATCAGAATAATTACATATAGTTCATGGTTTTCTAATGCCACTTCCCTACTACACGAGAATAACATCCTTACTATTTCCGGGCTCACTACATACAACCTAGGTATTTTTTTCTACAGACTTCTACATAATGAGCTACCGTCGATCACATTTTCACCATCTAACCTGACAACTAATAGTACCACCAGATTCGCAATAAAAAACAATTTTCTTTTACCACAAATCCGCACTAACTACGGTAAACAAACCGTGGAATTCGCTTCCATATCTGTATGGAACACTCTTACTCTCATTATGAAAAATAGAAGATCTTTACACCAATTCAAAAGGGAACTCAAAATGCATTTATTATTGACAAACTAATCAGAAAATTTACTGTAACCGTTTTTTTTCGTTCTTTGTCGCTTTTTTGCCTTTTTTGATTGTTTTTGTTCTTGTAAATAAACTACTGGTATATTTTTCACATGCAATTTTTTATGTTACTGTGAGATAAGCTAAACATTGTTATTATTTGTAATGAATTCTGTATTTTCCTCTGTTAACGTCCATTTCCTGTTGCTTGTATAATACCTTATTATATGCTACTATTGCTTTGCGATGCCAATTATCATAACTATTCTTGTGCAGGTGGTCCCGATACAGTCTTTGACTATGGGACCTCCTCCTGCATACTAAATACATGTAATTTGACCCAAATTCTATCAATAAATTCTGATTCTGATAGTGTGAATATGATCTATTGTTGAGTAGCCTTTACGGAATCCTGCCTGGTCCTTTGCTTGACAGAAGTCTAAGGTGTTCCTGATTCTATTAGCGATTACCTTAGTAAATAGTTTGTAGGCAACGGACAGTAAGCTGATCGGTCTATAATTTTTCAAGTCTTTGGCGTCCCCTTTCTTATGGATTAGGATTATGTTAGCGTTCTTCCAAGATTCCGGTACGCTCGAGGTCATGAGGCATTGCGTATACAGGGTGGCCAGTTTCTCTAGAACAATCTGTCCACCATCCTTCAACAAATCTGTTGTTACCTGATCCTCCCCAGCTGCCTTCCCCCTTTGCATATCTCCCAAGGCTTTCTTTGCTTCTTCCGGCGTTACCTTTGGGATTTCGAATTCCTCTGGACTAATTTCTCTTCCATTATCGTCGAGGGTGCCACTGGTACTGCATAAATCTCTATAGAAATCCTCAGCCACTTGAACTATCTCATCCATATTAGTAATGATATTGCCGGCTTTGTCTCTTAACGCATACATCTGATTCTTACCAATTCCTAGTTTCTTCTTCACTGTTTTTAGGCTTCCTCCTTTCCTGAGAGCATATTCAATTCTATCCATATTATACTTCCTTATGTTAGCTGTCTTGTGGAGTTCAAGTATTCGTATAGTGTCGACTTTCGGGATTGTTGTCCCGTTGAGGGTGGGTCGGCTCTTCGTAGGTGGGTGGCCAGCCTCTCGTTCTTGCTTTCAGGACGAGGTGCTCAGACTTTTCGGGGGCGCAACGGAGGCCGCTGTTTCGGAGATAGCTTTCGATACTATCTGCGGCTTCTTGTAAGCTACTTTCTTGCCTTCCAGTGTTCGTAGCTCTGGTCCAGAGCGTGATGTCATCAGCATACATTGTGTCACGCAGATCTGGTATGGTCTTTAGGAGTGTGGGTAGCTTGATCATAGCTACGTTAAAGAGTATCGGTGAAATGACAGACTCTTGCGGAGTTCCTCTGTTTGGAAGTAGGAAGCTTTTACTGTGGATGTTGCCGATTCATGAGATACTTTTTTTTCGCGCAGACAGATGATGATCCGACCTCTCAACACTACACACCGTGTGCTCCCCAAGGTGGTGTCTTGAGCCCCCACACTATTCAACAATGTTCTTGTCGGTCTCGTGGAAAGCATACCAAGTGCTATTCAGATATCAGTGCACGCCGATGATATCTGCGTCTGGACGTCAGGTGTAACACGTGCGCGTGACGCGTCAAAAAGCCGCAACTTCGATTTCGGCGTCTCTTAGCTACCAAGGTCTCCAGATTTCACTTCAGAAATGTGCGCTGGGCCGCTATTTTGTAGCGATGCTTTATGCCTTATTCTATGCTATTCTTATCATCCACCACACACGGCCCTCCGATCCTGTTGATAATGGTGGCAGACCGTCGCCCTGACCACTGGCCAAGCGCGAAGAGCGCGAAAAAGCATAGAATCGGAAAAGGCATCGCTACAAAATACCGGCCCTGGTCACGTTTACGCGCAAGTCAATAACGTCCTAAAGCCACATCTCTAAATGGACAAAACTACTGTTACACCAGGACGCATAGATTCTTGGGGGTGATCATTGATCGAAACATCAGCTGGAGTCCCCATGTGGCCTACGTGAAGAAAGATCTAATGGCCATTTGACACCTTTTTCAATTTTCCTGGAGGGAAAACGTGGGGTACGTCATTACACACTATGTTACAACTCCACAGGACGCTGTTTCTCGGGTATCTGAGCTAAAGCTTGCCTGCTGTGAGCAGTACCTGCAAAAGTAACATCCGCACAATCGAGAGTGCTCTGGTAGGGTTTTTCTTGGATTGCCGCGCTGCACATCAACGGCGGCAACAATTGCAATCGCCCAAGACCACCCAGTCACAACTCATACGACATTGGAAGTGCTCAGAGCGCGAACTGGGCACATTGCTCACGTCTCTTTCCACCACCTCAACGCGCTGCCAAAAGACCGGCCCAGTGCTTCCTTTTGCCTGGAGATATCGACTCACCGCGACTGCCGAGATGCTCCTGGTCCCTCCTTGGTGCTTGGCTCGCCCACAATTTCGACTCTCGGTGCCAGGAATTCTAAAGGAAATAGGATTCATGCTGCACAAGACATACAAGGACCATCTTCAGATTTACAGATGACTCGACAAATGCGGACGGATCTGCAGGTACTGTGATCTTCCCCGCAAAAGCCATGACCATCCAGTTTAGAACCTCTCATCGGACAACGTCGACTGCTGCGGAGCACTTGGCATGATTCATGATCATCCGCGAAGATGAAGCGTATTTACCGATTCTAAGGCATCCCTGCAATGTCTGCTATCCGCTCTACGTCATGGACAGCAAGACCAACTTGTGCTCGAAATAAGGCAGCTATATCACTAACACAGAAAGGACATGATGTCACTCTTCAGTGGTTTCATAGCCACTGCGGCATCGTGGTCGAAAGAATGTGCCGCTAAAGCTGCCAGGAGTGCTCAGGAAGATGGCGTGCAGGCACCCATCCCTGACTGAAGAGGCAGCGATAAAACTTGGCACACTCGCGCGTGGTGCCCTACTGTCTAAGAAGCCAGGTATACGGCCTACTCGACTGCACCACTTGGATCCATCTCTCCGACTCGCATTCCATCCGGACTATCCCAAATCAAGACAACTGTTCTCTTCCGACTCTGGCTTGAAGTATCCTTTACCAATACATTTTCTTGCCGCATCGGAATGGCTGACAGTGCTACCTGCGATAGTTGCGGCAGTGAGAAAACAGTCAAACATACATTCTGTTATTAGCTACCAGAGACAGTCGGTCGTGACGGCGTTGGCACGCCTCGACGACCGGCCTCCTTCTCGCTACAGACAATCTTGTAGCGCCAACTGATGCGGCCTTCACACCAGAAGGCGATGAAGGCGCTACTGAAATTCCTCTGATCAAGCGACCTATTTGAACGACTATGACACTCCCGCGCTCCTTCGTGTGCGTGCATGCGCGTGCGTGCGTGCGGGTGTGCATTTAGTCTCTATGTGCGTGCATTTTTTATGCTTCTGCAGAGTAGCCTCCCTGTCTTTCGATTCTCATTTATGTCGCTCACGTTTTGTGCAAAACTTCACTGCATGAGAGTGCTCTTCCTGAGGAATGGAAAGGGGCTAACGTAGTACCAGTCTAAGAGTGGCTCAAGGTATAACGTGTCTAATTAACCGCGTATTTCATTGACACCAGTTCCTTGCAAATTATTTGAACATAGTATTCAGCTATTATTCAGCTAGTATTCAGCTAACACTTATTCAAGCTATTAAACTGAGATCAATTAGGAGTAAAGATCGACGGCGACTACCTCAGCAACCTTACTTTTGCCGATGACATTGTTATATATCAGTAACACTGCAGACGAGTTACAACAAATGATTGAGCACCTTAACAGGGCGATTGTAACAGTGGGGTTGAAGATTAATATGCAGAAGACAAAGATAATGGTGAATAACCGGGCAAGGGAACAAGAGTTCTAGAGTCTGTGAAGGAGTACGTTTACCTAGGTCAATTAATCACAGGGAAGCCTGACCATGAGAAGAAAATTCACAGAAGAATAAAAGTGGGTAGGATCGCATACGGCAAACATCATGAGCTTCTGACTGGAAGTTTATCGTTATCATTGAAAAGGAAGGTATACAATCACTGCATTTTACCGGTGCTCACACATGGGGCAAGGACTTGGAGATTGACAAAGAAGGTCGAGAACAATTTAAGGGACCGCGCGAAGAGCGATGGAACGAGGAATGCTAGGCATAACTTTTAGAGAAAGAAAGAGAACGGTTTGGATGAGAGAGCAAACGGGTCTAGATGATATTCTAATAGACATCAAGAGAAAGAAATTGCGCTGGGCAGGTCATGTAATACGCAGATTAGATAACCGTTGGACCTTTAGGGCGACAGAATGGGTACCAAGAGAACGGAGGCGCACTAGAGGGCGGCAGAAGATTGGGTGGTGCGACGAAATTAGGAAATTTGCGGGTGCAAGTTGGAATCGGTTGGCGCAGGACAGGGGTAATTGGAGATCGCAGGGAGAGGCCCTCGTCCTGCAGTGGAGATAAATTATTATTATTATTATTATTATTATTATTATTATTATTATTATTATTATTATTATTATTATTATTATTATTATTATTATTATTATTATTATTATTATTTAATGAATATGTATCCGTCTGTATTGCTTGATTTTCCGAGCTTTCGAGCTTTTAAGGACAGCTTGGGTCCGTATTCCGAATTAGATTTTACTTTGGTAAACATAAATATTCGCAGTGTACGTAAATACTGGGATGAGTTTAAACATATTGCAGAAGACGCAACAAATTTTGTAGATGTATTTGTGCTAACCGAAATAAATATTTCCGAATCAAGCACACAGTTCCTTGCCATAAAAGGTTACAGTGCAGAATTTATCACTCGTTCACACCATCGAGGGGGTGGGATTGCAGTTTTTGTGAATGAAAAGTACACAGTATCATGCATTGATGTAGATCTTGCTCATGCGGAATGCCTGTGTTTAAATGTAAGCTTTTTTCAGACCACTCTTACTTTGTTAGCGATCTACCGGCCTCCTGCGAACAGCGTTAGTCGCTTTATAATAGAATTAGAGACTGTTTTGAAGCGTTTCAGTTGCGAGGAGGTGTTTTATATTATTCCCAGGCAAAGCTCAAGTGTCAGATTATTTATCTGCCCTTTCTGCTTTTGGCCTCGAAAGCATGGTCACCACCTTCACACGTGAAGAAATTCTGAATGGCCGAATAACGCATTCTACGGGCGCCTAATCATGATCTGCATTCATGCGTGATTACGCAACGCTTAGCAGACCACTATTTCACTGTCTGTCGTTTTAGCTTGAGGCGCCTTTTTAACACACCTCAACGTCGGAAAGTAACTAGCTCAGAAAGGCGAACTCGCGTTACCTTTGTTGATCAACGCAAATTGGATGAGATGATTGGCAGGTTCGACTAGTCTTCACTTATTGTTTCCGGAGTGCCAGTGTTTATTTATGAACAATTTTGTTCGAAAATGCGCAGCTTTCAAAAAGCCTGCACTCGAATTGTTCTAACTAAACAGAGAAGAAATCATAACTGGCTTACCGTGGATATAATGAACGCAATCGCCTACCGAGACTTGCTGTGGAAACGGCTTAAACGAACTCCAAGCAATTCTGAGCTTCGCGCTAGCTACAGAATCGCAAGGAATAAAGTCGTCGCCCTTATACGATGCGCAAAACGACGCTACTTTCAACGTCAGTTTCAATTATCTGCTCGAAACCCGGCGAAGACGTGGTCACTGATAAACCACCCAACGCGGGAAAGACACTACCGATTCAAAGCTAGCTGACGCTTTCCCATGTGCTCTTGCACAGACAGCCACAATCTTCAGTCAACATTTCGCGCGCGTTTCGGGAGCAACCTCAACGGTGCCAGCTGGCCGCTCTGGAAAAGAAAAAATTATATCGGCTTCCGCGTTCTTGCCGACGATAACATTCGACACACTCGCAAGAATAGTTGCTGGGTTTAGGCGACATAAGCCAGCTGGTATAGACGGTATATCAGTATCTTTGCTCCAACGAAACTTCAACGCACTATCGCGTATTCTTCTTGTCATGCTTAATGGATTCCTAGAGACAGCTACAATGCCATCGGAATTAAAAATGGCTATTGTATCTCCATTATTTAAAGGAGGAAAGAAAGGTATTGTGGACAGTTACCGACCTATTTCGATCTTGCCTATCATGTCACAAATAATAGAAAAATTTCTCTTAAAAACTATGACGTCATTTCTAGATAAGTTTTCAGTTATATCGAGTCGTCAGTTCGGCTTTGTCGCGGGACGGGGCACCATTGCTCTGCTCGAGGAATTTTCAGACGAATTAAACACAGCTTTAGAACAAAACATGTTTGCATGCGCTTTGTTTCTCGATACTTCTAAAGCATTCGATACTGTGAACCACGAACTCCTGCTTGAAAAACTATTCCTGCTCGGTTTCAGGGGGCCATTTTACCAGTTCCTAAAAAGCTATTTGTGCGGCCGCTCGCAGGTGATATCTTTAGACAACGAGTTATTCATCAATAACAAGCTACCTTTGAAAGCTGGAGTGCCTCAGGGCTCTATATTGTCTCCTCTTCTTTTTAACATATTTATAAATGATTTTTATTCTGCTGTATCAAAGTGTATGTTATTTCAGTATGCAGATGACACTGTCCTTTTAACTAAACATATCTGTTATTCAAAAGCAATTGCGTTACTTCAAGAGAGTGTGACCTGGTTTGCTAACAACTGTTTGTCAATAAACAAAGAAAAAACAAAAATGTTACGTTTTAGAAATCCACTTAAAGCAACGGTTACAAATTTACCCTTGTTTCTACACTGTCGTACTTGTCAATCATGTCAGTGTGCCCCTGTAGAATATGTAAACTCCATTAAATACCTTGGTGTTTTCTTTGACAGTGACCTCTCATGGAATGATCACATGACATATCTTTGCGGCAGGCTCAGAAGTGTTTCCTCGCTGCTTTTTAACATTAAATTCATTGTTACGATGCCTGTAAAAATCACTATCATGCAGGCCTTAGCATACAGTGTGTTACGTTATGGCATTACATTGTTCAGTTTTGCTCATCTCGATGGCTCTGTCGAATTGACAGAATTCTAAAAAATATGTTGAAGGCCATTGCTTATAACTCTTCCTCGGCCGACAATGTGAACTTGTTTATACATCTGGTTCTTCCGTCATTTAAAACTTTGTTCACTCAAACGGTGTGGTAAAACATTTCTGGAACCCTGATTTCAAACAGGAATATATTGCTCCCCGTGCACTGCGGAAAACATTGCGTTTTATAGTACCGCACTGCAACACAAGATTTGGTAAAGCTAGTAGGTATGCTTATGTCCCACGAATATTCAATGGCCTACCTGATCATATATTTACTGCAACTTCGAAACGAAACTTGAAAAAAATGTTGAAGGCATTATAAGATATGTATAATACTACATTTCTCTTTTCTTGTTCCTTGTATTTCTTTTGTCACTGATTTCAGCTGAGTTTCTGTTTCGATTTTTGTGTGATAAACTTCACGAGCTTTTAATTTCTGTACATGTTGCCATTTTGACTTTGCTTGCCGACATGCCGGGCCAAGTCACGCAAGCCACTTCATTGGCTTTGGCGGGCCTGCCTTGTGATGTACGATTATTGTAAGATGGCAACAATGAATATTATTATTATTATTATTATTATTATTATTATTATTATTATTATTATTATTATTATTATTATTATTATTATTATTATTATTATTATTATTATTTGAACACGTTATGTACTCTGCCTTAATGCACCTCCTTAGTTCAGTTGGGTTTTTTTACCGCTAAACAACGCGGATTTCGACGAGGATTTTCATGCGCTATTCACATAATCGCGCTCTTACGACGACTTAACATTCGGTTTAGATAACACGGTGCGAATTGGTTAGTTTTCCCAGATTTCAAAAAAAGCATTAGGCACAGTGACACATCCAAATTTAATTCAGAAGTTGAAATTTTTCAACGACCACGAAGCGGTTTGCAAATAGATTAGGAGCATTTTGACGTCTAGAGAACAGAAGGTCGTTCTAAATTAATCCTGTTCCTCTTTAGTTTCTGTTTTTCTGTGGTGCCCTAGGTTGCGTTATCGGCGCTGCTATTCTTTCTTGCCTTTAAATATTATACTGGTAATTTAATAAGTGCCACATCAGAATGCTTGCTAATGACTGTTGTGTGTACTAAAGTGTCAGATCAAACGGGTTCCACACAGCTTCAGGACGACTTCTGTCGCGTGGAAGTATGGTGAAAGAATAATAGCATTGATTTTAAAATCTAACAAGTGTGTTCATGTAAGTTGCACTAAATGGTTAAACAACCTAACCACTCAGTACATTTTAAAATCGTCGCCCAAGCTCTCCGTACAGATGGTTAACCAGCGAAGCTGAAACTTGCGGCCCCGGTGTTTATCACTGGGTTAATCCCGACGGTTCATTAAACGACGGCTTCGTAGGCTGCCGGATCCTCGGCAGGCAGTTGCTGCTTGCGCTCGGCTGCAGGAACCTCTTCTTGCGCCCAGGCTGCAGCATCGGCACGGCCCAGATGAGCTCGTTCCCGGTTCTGCTTGTGGCGTTGTGATCGAAAGCTGCCTGCTCCTGAGGAGTACGTATGACGCGTGGCCTGCCCATTTCGGAGCAGGAGATCTCTAATTCACAAAATATATCATAGTTCTCTCAATTATATACCTTACATCTTACCATCAGCTCTCACATCACTTTGTACAGGACATTCCCTAAGTATTGCTCGCCCCCGAACCGATACTCTCACCTTTCTGACCTCTTTTTTCACACGCACCACTGTAGACTGGAAGGGCCTTCCCACCGTCATCGTGGCGATCACCAACCCACACGAATTCATTGACGCTGTAAGAGCTCACTTCTTATCCTGAATGGTCAACATGCTTTCCTTTTTGTACACCCACCCCTTTTGTAATACCCCCACAGCGGGGCCGTAATAAGGTGATAAAGTGATAAAATAAAGTGAAACTGCTGCGCGTGTCCTCGGCTGCGACGGAGAGCAACGATGTCACTACTGGCGCAGCCAATCACGCGCGTCTCTTATTTTTCTTTTTCGCGCATGCGCATGAGGTTGCGCCGGAGGAGTTTTCGGCGTACAGGCGACAGACGGACGAACGTACGGATTTGCTAGCCATGTACAGCTTCGCTGAAAAAACTAGCTGCTTATAAAAGAACGTTCTCACATGTAATAGTGATCCGGAATGAACCGATAACAAAGACGACAAAGATGGGTCACAAGAGAATAACGAAGACAGAGAAGATCGTAATGGCAGCTGACCAGCATTATTAAAGTATTGAAGGCTTTTACCGTGTGTGGGAACGCGCCAGACCCCATCCTCCTAAAATTTAAGCGGTCAGCTCCTTCAAGCCACCGCAGTCAGCACGAGAATTTCGCTCATTCATTGGCCTATGCTCATATTTTCACTGTTTTGTTCCACGGCTTGCCGACATCGTTTACCCATTGACAAGTATTGTGCGACAAAATGCGGCCTTCGATTGGACGCCAGAGTGTGACGCATCATTCTCTCAATTGACGTTTATGCTAACATCAGCGCCCCTCTTGCGTCACTTTGATCCATCTTGCCCGACTAAAGTTCACACTGATACTAGTCGTGTCGGGAGAGGAACGGTGCTTCTACAATGTCAGAGTGGCGCAGAACATGTCTCATACGCCAGCCGTTGTCTGAGCAAATCTGAGCTCAACTATACGCTTACAGAACAGAAATGCCTGGCAGCTGTTTTCGACGTACAGAAGTTTCTGTTATCTTTACGGTAGACCATTCAATATTATCACTGACCAATCATTCTTTATGCTGGCTGGTCGGTTTCCGTGATCCCCCTCGTCGCTTCGCCAGTTGGGTGCTGCACCTTCAGGAATAAGACTGCGGTCTTGTAGAAGAGTAGTCGTCATCGCCGTGACACAGACTGCCTCTGTCGGGTTCCTCTTGCGACTGCCGACTGCGATGCGCAGACTTTTGACGACTGTCTCGCTGCTGTAACTTGTACGTTCCCTGACGCGGCGGACTTTCATCGAGAACAAAGCAGTGATCTTACCCTCGATCCGCATTTTGTCGCCGCCCGTACTTCTCAAGGCAGCGGTCGCTTTACTGTTCGTGATGAGTTGCTCTACAAAACTGATTACTCTAGGTATGAAGTGCGTTTTCTGCTAGTTTGTGCTAGTCCTGCGTACCATGTAGCGTTCGTGCGTTACTGACCTAAGATGTACGGAACAGTAAGCGTTAAGTCGCTAGTTAAGAAACGTGGCAACGTGCAAAGCGACCGGCCACCGCTGCCCCGGGTTCCCTTCGGCCATTGACACCACCCAGTACCTCTTTCGAGCAAGTAGGCATTGGGTCCGTTCCCGTTATCTAACAATAGGAACCGTTGTATAACTGTCTGCATGGACCATCTTACATGGAACGCAGAAACTGCAGCCGTACCCTGTTCCACCGCTGCTTGCGTGGCAGTTTTCCTGCTGCGCTCCATGGTCCTTCTTCATGGCCCACCATGCATTATCATCATCGGCCGTAGTCGCCAGTTGGCTGCTCATGCCGTTGAAGAGTTACTTCGTTTGTGCACTTCACAGTTCCTTCATTCCATGCCGTGTCATCCACAGGCTTATGGCCTCGTTGAAAGGACAAAGAGGGCACTGACCAGCATGATTACATTGTACGTCTCCTTCAATCACAACTGGGACGACGTGCTCCCCTTCATCACTTACGCATACAACACGGCGAAACGCCAAACCCCGAACCAAGCCCGTTCTATCTCCTGTATGCAAGGTTACCGCGAAGCCCTCTGGACACTTTTTTACGCTTTATTCTGCCAAATAACGGTTCTCTATCGAAGACCTTGTGTCTCGCTGAAGAAGCCCGTCGAATAGTTTGTCTTTGTATTCTGGCCTCGCAAAGTCGTTCGAAAGAGCGATACGACGACCGTCAGGAAGACGTATTATTCGAAAAAGGTCACTTGGTTCTTCTTTGAACCCCGCAGCACAAGCGTGGATTGTGGCAAAAGCGCTTGTCACAATATTCAGGCCCATTTGCAGCAGTGGGCCGCCTGAGCGAACACACGTGTTCGCTCAGCTCGCCTCTTGTGCAGTGGTCGGCGATCAAGCAGAACGCAACTGACTCATATTGCTCGCCTAAAATGTTTCTACCTTGCTTGTCCATTCTGACTCGGCCTACGGGCTTCATCTGCTTGCGCGGAAATGTAACGGAAATACGAAAGGCAAGAGGCCGGAGTGGTCGATGAGAACGAAAGCTTTGGAGGTTGGAGTGGGCTGCCGCCATCGTCCATCTCCCATGAATAAAACCATATCGTCACAACTCTTCCTAACAATAGAGAACGTGGGCCAGAAAAAAAATGATTACGTGTACGACGCCTCACCATCTAGCTCGGTTCTTTGTTCTACAGGGTCAATTCCACCTTTTAGTTTGTGTGAATATATATGTGTCCCCTTTGACGGCTTTATTTCGCTGCCAAGCTCATAACCTACAAATTTGGGGTGATGTGTTTCCATGCTACGAAGAAAAGTAGATACGACTTCTTTTCCGTATATATTGCATGTGTATTTGCTACGACCTTCGTTGAAATTATTTAAAATTTACGGCTGGACATTGCCGCATACATCGTAATAAAAATGTTCGTACGTTGCAGTTGATTGGTACACCGATTTCCTGTAGGTTCAATGTGGGCGTCGTACGAAAAAGACCTGTCATGCCCGCGCCTGCTCTGACCATCGCCATAGAATTCGACAGAACCCTTCAGCCAGGGCGATCAAAATGGGGTTAGCTTAGTCATGCAGCAAAAATATAGACAGCAAAACAGCCTTCGAGCTTCAGTGGAAAAGAAAGCTAAAAGAGTGGCCTCTATAGTTGTGAATATTTACACAGCAGCGCAGACGACGGAAGCACCAGAGAAAGATCAGACAGGACGCTGTCCTTGTGGGAACCACAAGGACAGCGCTCGTCCGCTGCCGTTCTTTGTTATTGAGGGCTCGCTGCTGTGCCCCTATGATCGACGCCTTCGTCTTCTTTTTCCGCATTTATCTCATCGTATAAAACACCTTGCATTCAGTAGCATGAAAGCGTTCGTTCTCATCAACTTTTTTTAAATAAACGATTCTTAGGAAATGTTGGCACCTTTGACAGGCGCCGGCTACTCCCTTTCACATAGAAATGCAAATAAGGTAGACCACTGACATAAAAAACAAATAAAATCACACTCAAGCTTAAAGTCAACTTAAATAAATGAGACAACCACTGTGTTAAGTAACATCACATGAAGTAGAGAAAAAGGCATAAGAACACAGCAATAGAAAGTTCAGTCACTTAACCGCACCAAAGTCAAGGTGCATAAGAGGACGCGAAATAAGTTCATTCGAGGGTACTTTCTTCCGCCGAAAATGCGCTCCCTCAAATTAAATAGTCCTACATCAAAGCCCGCAGTAGTACTAGAAGCGAGCATCATTTACTGGTCTTGCCCGACGATTGCCAAAGCCTCTACCATATTTGAAAGATTCTACCGCGCCACCAATTGTAACGTGCAGTTATATTATCGCCCAAATATCCCAAAATAATAACTTCGTGCCGATTTTACCGCACACATCAAGTAACGAAAGCTGAGTTGAAACGGTATTATGGAAGACACGAAGGCACACAGATACGCAAACAGCTGAATCTTAGCGGCTAGTGGCTATCGGAGTCCGACGACACTTCCTTCTCGCTGTCTACTGACCACAGAAGTTCATTTTCAGTACCATTCAATGCATTACAAATGCCGCGCTTCTGTAGGCTCGTGCAACCATCGTCTGCGGGAAGGCATTTCATGCTCCATGGACCCACCTTGCGATGTCTCCAAGCTTGCGTCGCTTCCTTCAGACGACCCGTTCTATGGCAGTGTGGCGAGCTACCTTGCATTGAGCTTATTTTTTTTAGATTTCTTTTATTTTTGATCTTGAGTAGAATTAGTCGCGATTATAACGCCCATGCAAATTTGAACGTATTTAAAAAGAAGTGCGCATTAGAATCGTGCAAATACGGTAATGCCGTGAGCCTCTCGCACAACATAAAAACGAAAAAATGAATAAAAGAAGGACAGAGTGAAGAGTTCGAAGTCGTAAGCGAAGCTTTGTATGCTGTTCCCTTTAACTGACGATAATTAGTGGTGATGTTGGCGGCGAATGTGCAATTTCTTCAGCGTTTAGTCCAGTATGAGATTGGCGAGTTGATGTTAAACGTTGCCTTGCGTGCACCACTTGCTGTTTGACTGCGTAGTCCACAGAACTCTGAGAGGTTTGATCATTACCATTGCCTCACATGACACATCGCATCGTGGCAGCAACGGTCTGGAGCACGATTCGCTGCGTAGCAACAACGCTCCTGTTACGCGCGACGCTTGTCCTCGACGCTGAGTGCACGCTTTGGAGTCATTGTTACGGCGCGTGTTCACGCGCTGCTTCTGCATACGTGGCCAGCACGCTGTTGAGACGCCGGCTCCAAGCGCTCTCTTCAGGCTATGGACGATTGTTATGTATACACTATCACAGCCCAGCACGCGACCTTCACCGCCCAGCATCTGCATTTTTGTCGCATTGAAAAGCAAGCACAGCACGTGCCATACGCACAACCTGCGAAACGCTGCCGCGGTGGCGCCGGCTGATGTGGATGGATGGATCCCCTTGGAAACGGGGCGCTGGGTTGCGCGCCCAGGCTCTTACTATTGTGCCTAATGTGCTACCTATATTCAAGAAAGAAAGGAAGAAAGACAGAAAGCCAACGAAAAATCTGCATTCTCCGCATCAAAGTTTCTTCACCAGTATTGTAAACTGTTTTTGTACGCCTCCGTTGCTTGTTAGTTAATTTAGGTTTAATGGCACAAAGGCAACTAAGGTCATGCTGCGCCAGTCACAAGACAAAAGGAAACGCAACGTTAGAGCAGTAAACCTGCATTGGATTATAGTTCGTGTAGATAACCAGTTGTCTCTAAACGTGGAACAGGTTAGTAAGTGGCACAAGCGGATTATCTGCCAGTAAAAGGGCAGGGTGTGAAGGCATATGTAAGTTAAACAGGTTGTGTGAAAGCTTCCGTCCCTGTTTTTCAAGGTGTGGACATGTTATAAGGACATGTATTACTGTAAGGGGTTCATTGCATTTTTCGCAAGTCGGCTGGTTTGCTTTTCGGAGGAGAAAGCTGCGCGTTAAATGTGTGTGTCCAATCCGAAGTCGACCCAGGATCACCTCATAGAACCGTCGCTGATGAGTGCACGACTTCCACTCAACAATTACGCGTTTAGTAAGATATAGCTTGTCGCTTATACAATGGTCCCATTCTTGTTGCTATTTCGACATCAAGGCTTTCCTAATCGCAGTGATACTATCCTTATATGGAAGCATTGAGTTTGTTATCTATTTGTGCGCTGCCATCAATACACACCTATCCGCTGCTTCATTAACCGGTATACCAACGTGGCTTGGTACCCAGCAATACCTAATTGACTTGCCGTATTTGTTTAATGTTACCATGTTTAAAATATCCCCTATGAGGGGTTCACATTCGGATTTCATGTGACGAGCCTTCAACGTGCTTAATGAATCCGTGTATATGATAGCGTTTTCGTGTTTTTCAGCGATTATCTTTTAACCACAGTCCATATTGCAATGACTTCAGCTGTGTAGACAGAGGCGTGCTGTGGCAAACGAATTCTTCTTTCCCAGTTTTTGTCACGGCCCCCACGCCCACGTATTCTTTTTGTTTTAGAGCCATGAGTGTAATATTCCATGTAATTTTTATATTTCTCTTGGAGAGCACGGAATTATTGTATGATGTGTTCGTGCGAGGTGTAATTTTTCTTTAGAAGTACCAATGCCCAATCACATAACTGTATGAATTCGCCACACGGGGTAGTCGTTGTTGCCGTTTAGCAACCTGAAGGAGCTGATCAGTAATGTCGTAATCACGGCAGTATTCCTCATATCGAAGAAGAAGAGGTCTAATCATGTTCGGTTTATTTGTGTAGTGTAATCGTGAGTTGCATTGTGTGACGATGTTGTAGCTTATATGTTGTGGTGAGGACTGGATTCTGAGTATGTAGGAAAAAGTTAGTGGCACTCTGCGATGTATGCTGTAAAGGAGGCTCATTACATTCAACGTGTAAGCTCTGGACACATGATGTTCTGTAAGTACCGCGTGCCACTCGTAGCCCTAGGCTGAATAAAAAAGTCCGACGTAAGATTGTCTGGCTGAACCATATATTATGCTACCGTAGTCTAATATGCTCCAAACCAAAGTGCGGTAGATGCGTAGCAGGTATTTGCGGTCAGAGCCCCAGCACTTCCGGGACAGGACTTTGAGGATGTTAAGTGCATTGTTCGCTTTAATTTTAACGCTATTTATGTGTGCCAGAAAGTTCAACTTTTTATCATATAGAACACCCAGAAACGTGTGTTCTTGTTTTACCGGTAGTGTGGCTTCCTGTAGCTTAAGAATGGGATCTGTTTGTGGGCCTCTTTTCTGTGACAAGACAACACTAATAGTTTGTTTCAGTTGTTTCGGATTCCCACTGCGTGAGTTTCTTTAGCGTAATTTGAAGTTGCCGTTCGCAGGTTGCCAAGTTCGATGCACGACACGCGATTTGTAGATCATCAACATATAATGAGTGCATTACAGAGGATGGAATTACATTACCGACTGAGTTCATTTTCACCACAAATAGTGTTGTGCTTAATACATATCCCTGTGGCACGCCATTTTCCTGGATGAATACGCGTGACGGCATCGTTGCTAAGCGAACTTGAAATATTCCGTCGGACATGAAATCGGCAAGACATTTGAGCATTCTACCGCCGATCCCTAAATCGACACAGTCCCTTAGAATACCAAACCTCCATGTTGCGTCGTGCGCTTTTTCTAGGTCAAAGAAAACAGTGAGACAGTATTGACTTTACAGAAAGGCCGCACGTATCGTGCTCTAGCCGGACTAGGTGATCCGTTGTAGAGCAACCTTTCTTGTACCCACACTGATGGTTATTTAGCAGGTTCTCAGTTTCAAGGACGCATGTCAATCTTATGTTTATGATGACTTCATAGGACTTTGCAAGATAACTTGTGAGTGCTATAGGTATATAGCTGGTTGCTGTTGTGGGAGGTTTTCCAGCTTTCAAGAAAGGGATTATGATGGGGTTCTTCCACTTTTTGGGCACTTTTCCCGGTTCCCAGATTATGTTGAAGAAATGAAGCAAGGTCTCAACTGCTTTAGAGGATAGGTGAGCTAGCATTGTGTAATGTACCCGGTCTGGACCGGGTGCTGTATTTTTTTTTCCTGTAGTAAGTACTCTGTTGATTTCTGGAAGTATTAAAGCGGCATTATACGGTCTCTCTGAACTTCCTGTGGCCGGAAGCTTTAGTTCTTCTGCTGATTGCTTATGTTTTAGAAATGTAGCAGAATAGTTTTCTGAGCTTGATATATCATGGAAAAGTTGCCCTTATATCTTTGCTTGTTCTTCTAAATTTGTTTGTGTACCTGGGGGTGAGAGTATAGGGATAGTGTAAGAACCGTAGTCGCTTCTGAACTTACGAAGTTGATCGCACATTCGTTCGGTTGTTATTGAGCTATTTATGGACGAGACAATTTTTCCAGGACTGTCTTTCGGCTTGTCTGCGTGTGTACCTGGCTTTCGCCTTTACTTCCTTGAAAGAGCAGATTTTCTTGTGTTAGGTACCGCCGAAAGATACCCCACGCTTTGTTTTGTAGTTTTTCTTTTGTTTGTGTACACTCCTTCGTCCACCAGGGTTTCAGGTTTTTTTTTCTTAGGAAGCCAGAGGATTGTGGGATTGTCTGTTCTGCTGCAGCAAGTATGCAGGCGGTAATCTTATCAGACATTTGTTCTATGGTGAAATCATCCGATATGTTGTCCAGAGTGGCATTTTCAGTAAAGAGATGCCAGTCTGCTAGATGGAGTTTCCAACGGGGTGGTCTTAATAGTATGGTAGGAAAAGGAGACGCTATTTTTTTAATAACAGCAGGCATATGGTCACTACCATAGGTGTTGTCAATAATACTCCATTGAAACTCGCCAAAGAGAGGGGGAGAACACTGCCAGATCTAGGCAACTCATAGCTCCTGTGCTGGGGAGCAGTAAGTTGCAGCACCGGTGTTTAAAATGCATATGTCCTTTGTTAGGATAAAATCTTCAAGTCTTTGAACCCTGTTATCAATTGTTTTACTGCCCCATAACGTGTTATGTGCGTTAAAATCACCCCCTATAAAAAAAGGTTCAGATAGCTAGTTTAAGATTAACTCTAGATCTCTTACAGTAAAATGTGAATGCGGCGGAATGTATATTGAACAAATTGCGATGGTTTTGTGAGCTAAAATGGTGACAGGAATGGCTTTTGTGTGAGTGTTAATGGGAACATCTCGAGCTGCAATGCCACCTTGCAGAACAATGGCTACACCACCTGGCAGCCGGTTCGCCTTAGTACGGTGGCGCCGTACAACAGTGAAACCTTTTAAAATGTTTGTGTTTTTCACCTAGGTTTGTTTCCTGTAAGTACAAGGCCACAGGAGAGAAGATCATTAACATGTCTTTGATGTCACCCAAGTTGTGTAAGAAACCTTTACAATTCCACTGGATAATAAAAGCCATTATGAAACTAAAAGGTAAAAAATGCCATTAAGGTATCAATAGGAGATAAGAAAGGTGTTAGGTGACATACATCTAAAGAAGGCTGATACAAATGAAAGATAACCTTTAGGTTATCGCTTTCTTATTTACTGTTGTTATTGGGAGTTTTCCCCTCTCTACGCGCTCGAGAGAGCGCTTGTCCCTCGGCGTCGATGACACCAGGGCTCTTGGGTCGACCTCCATCGCTCTCTCTGAAGCGCTGGAGGACCGAAAGTTGGGCGCCGAAACCCGTGTCTCGGGCCTTGCGGTTCGCTTGATCTTAGGTCCCTGCGGGACTGGTGTCTGCAGGGCCTTGGAAGATGATGGAGCAGCGCTGGCTGCTTCCACCACGGGGGCGGGAGGCGTCACTACGGGACCACTGTGCATGGGCTCGCAGGACTCCCGAGGCCTTTGTGACGATGCACCCACCTTCGTCCCATCGGCATAACTACGTCGCGAAAGGTATGACAGACGCCTTCTGGCTTCAAAGAACGAGATTTTTTCTTTCGCGGTTTGTGCCATTACTTCTTTTTCTTTTTTCCAGCAAGAGCAAGACCGCGAGTAAGCGGGATGATCTCCTTTGCAGTTAACACAATGTGGGGAAGAGGTGCAATTCTCAGTTTGGTGATTGTTAGAGCTGCATTTAGCACAAGTTGTTTGTCCTCGGCATGGATGTGAAGCATGTCCAAACCTCTGGCATTTGAAAGATTGTCTGGGGTTCGCGATATATGGTCTGACATTTACTTTTACATAACTTGCATCCAGCGAGGTAGGCATTACGCTTGTTCCAAAGGTGAGTATTACATGTTTGGTCGGGATTTCTTGGTCGTTTCTACGGATGACTATTCTTTGTACTTTAGTAACATTTTGTTCCTGGAAACCTTCCAGCACTTCCTCATCGCTCAAGCCAATCAAGTATTCTTTAGATATTACTTCCCTGCTTGTATTAAGTGTTCTGTGGGCTGAAATTGTCACTGTCGCGTCACCAATACTGGTAAGGTCAGAGAGCTTCTCTGCTTGATCTTTATCATTTAGTTCTAGGAGGACGTCCCCGACAGACATTTTGGAGGCTTTGTGTGTCGGCCCGATTTTTTCTTTCAGGCACTTGGCTACAAGGAATGGAGAGGGTTTTCTTACTGGCATGTTCCTTTCGCTGTGGATTACATAGCACTTGGGGAAAGATGGAGCGTTGCTCCGAAAGGATAATTGGTATGGTGCCTCGGTGCGGCATCTTTTCAGACGCCGATCACAGACGACAGAGATTTGCACTGCCATAAAAAATGTGTATGTTCGGCAACAGCGCCAACCGCTAACCACGGAGCCCAACCAGGGCACGCGGCAGAGCTTGTGTACAAGCCTGCACGACGCCAACCGTACGCCGTCACTATAATCAAATATGGTGTACTCAAGGTAGGATAGCCACACAAGGTTAACCCTTGCTGCCATGGAGAAAGGAAGTAAATGGAAGAGAGAAGAAGAGAGGAAAGGTCAAAAAATGAGAGAGAAAAATGAAGATTTGAGGAGAGATAGACAGGAAAACGCGATTGCCGATTTCCCCCAGGTGCGTCATTCTGGAGGTGCCGTCTATGTGACGCAGAGGACAAAGGGGTGTGTTGCCTCCGCCGTGGGGCCTTAAAGGTCCAAACACCCGGCATCGACTCAACCCCCAGGATCCCCCTTTCCCCAGACACGGCTCAGACGCACACGGTTACACGCGGATTGGTCCAACCCTCGTGTGCTCGGGTACATGGTGTCGCAACAAACCAAACGCCTGCTGACGCAGACGCCTCTGCGGGGTCCATTGCTTGTGATCTCCTTTCTTCCACCAATCTTTCAATCGCCTACTACTAATCCCTCTAACGGACGTTTACTTTTCCCATGCTGAACCCAAGGGCTTCGCTGAACCTAAGGGCTTCAAGGAGACAAGAGGAGCCTAAACCGACCGTTGGGTAGATATTTTCACATTCTAGTAAAACATGTTCCAGCGTTTCTGTAGCTTTACCACAACATGCGCATGGATCTTCTTCTTTGTTGTACCTTGCTTTATGAGTACGCATTCTAAAACATCCTGATCTCGCTTTGGAAAGTAATGAGTTTCCATTTGAGTTATCATAAATTGTTCTTTCCCGATTTCGTTTTTTCCTCTTAGGTTGTTACTCAAAGCAGGCTTCCTTTCAATTGCCGCCATCCAGAAGACTGTCTCAGCCCCGCTGACTTTGAATTTGACGTTCTTTGTTGCCATGTTGCCTTCTGTACCGGTTGCATATTTGCTGGTAAGCTTCCTAGTTCTTTTCCTCCGCTCTGAATCAACGTTTTTCCTGTACAAATATATGGACACTATAGCAACCCACTTAATATCTTCCATATTCCTAAGTCCTTCTTCAAAATCAATTTTACCTTGCCTTTCCTCACTTCAAAACTTGTCCAGACCATATCATCCTGCCCAGCTTCATTTGTAGCGTTCGCGTATGCGGACAATGCGAGGCGTCCCACTGACCTTTGATTGCCATCGAGCCCCGATTGCACCGCTGACTTCAAGCAAACAAGCGCATTTCCAAATGTAAGTACTGGAATCATGACACCTATCCGCATACGCTGGAACACCTCGTACCTATAGTATCCACACAGCTCTCTATGTTACATTATGGCCACATTTCTCTTCGCTTTCGCTATTATTACAGCGAAGCTGTTTACCTGACGGACCTGTATGAATGAGCCGTATGCGTGGTCTCATAAGGGGGAGGGGGAGGTATCAGGACTAGCTAATTGGTTCGTAAAGTGAACAAAAATTATGTTGACGCGAGCGCCGAATAGGGGAAAACGAACGGTAGTACGGCGGAGCGGAAAAAAAATTGGAGGACGCTTAAGCTTCACCTTCAAGAGTGGAACGCGATAGCGTTATCGCACCCCGTTCGCACCGCCAACTCAAATGCGCTACGCCAGCCAAACGTCGCGATCGGCACAGATAGCCGGGCCCCAACGTGCCATTAAGGCGGACGCGATCATGGGGCGGGTGGCGCGCCACGTGTCGGGCCAGCGCCGTACATTACGAGGAGGGGGTCTCCTGTGCTTGCCGCAAGATGGATCTGCGTGTGCGCAGAGCGCAGAAGACATGTAGCGGAATCGTACTTCGCTACTCGTGAAACTACGCCTTCTGTAAGTTACATGGTCATAATTACCGATATACACCGCAGTATAACTTTCTACGGCACGTTTCTAAGGCAACACCACATTCACTAGAGGCGATTTTGTCCTGTTCTGAAGGAACGAACTCGTGGCTGGGTGGTCTACTTCCGGCCACCGAGCGTGACGGACGTACGATGATGGGCTCCGTCGGAGCGGCTACAGCGGCCATGTCTGGTCGCGGAAACAGGGATATTGCATCGGACAACGAATACCAGGTCGTACTGCCTACTTTGCCTACAGGTCGTTTTGTCTTAAACGCCGTTTTCCTGCACGGGGACATCAGGGCCCGCCCATACCGGGTGGAAGATTTTCGTGATGCGCTCGTTCCACTTTCGCTTCTGCCGGATGTTATCGCCTTAGGCGCGTACCGCATGAGTCATGTGTGGGCGGTTACATTCAAGGATGCCGACGCCGCCAAGAAGATTGAATTGAATTGAATTATGGGGTTTTACGTGCCAAAACCACTTTCTGATTATGAGGCACGCCGTAGTGGAGGACTCCGGAAATTTCGACCACCTGGGGTTCTTTAACGTGCACCTAAATCTAAGTACACGGGTGTTTTCGCCTTTCGCTCCCATCGAAATGCGGCCGCCGTGGCCGGGATTCGATCCCGCGACCTCGTGTTCAGCAGCCCAACACCATAGCCACTGAGCAACCACGGCGGGTGCCAAGAAGATTCTCAACATCGGTGAGTTGAAAGTGAAAAATGCGAGATGTCTTGTGATCGACCCTGCAAACCAGGATGTTCAAATGAAGCTGCACTGGCTCCTTCACACCGTACCTGACGAGGACGTGCGTCTTGCTTTCTCCCCATTTGGGAAGGTGACGGACGCCTCAAGAGAGCTGTGGCGCGCTCACGGCGTGTCTGATAAGGGGTCAACTACGAGGATGGTGACCTTGAAGTTGAACGCTGGCGCGAAGCTCGACGACCTGCCGCACCAGGTGAACGTAGCTGGAGAGCTGGCGCTTGTTGTCGTATCGGGCAGGCCACCCCTGTGCCTTCGCTTCCGTGGCACAGGTCATATTCGGCGCGACTGCCAACTTCCACGGTGTGGTTCGTGCCGTCGCTATGCACATGACGAGGGCCAGTGTACACGGACGTACGCCAGCGTCGCCGGGCCAGTGAGCAGTGATGAGACGTCAACGCTTCTCATGGGTGAGGCCGATGCGGAAGAGGCGTCGAAAGAAGCTAGCGGACCAGCGGTGCACGAGACCACGTCGGCTGCTCCTCGGGCGCAGCAGTTGGACGCGCAACCCAAGGCTCGCGCATCTCCTGGACAGACGCTTCTACCTCCGGCACAGGACGCCGAGGCGGCGTCAAAGACCGCAGTGGAAACGCCTGACACGACTTCGGAGAACGCCACCAAACCGCTGGAGGAGCCCATGGACTTTTCCCCTGAAGGGTCCAGCCACATGGCCGGAAAGCGGTCGCACGATGATGCCGTGAGCAAGGCGTCGCAACCGGATGAAATAGGCAGTGATGAGCCTCCTTTTAAAGGAGCAGGTATGAGGCGAGCGTCCTGGAAACTGCGGCCAAACATTCCGGCCGAATCACGGCAGGCGGGGAAATCTCCTCTGTAGTCTCGTGCTTTAGATCCCGAAATAGGGTTTGGGGGCTTGCGATGCTGTCGTGAGGGTGGACACCATAAGATAGGGTTTCTTTTCTCTCGATATGGCGATCCACCTTCCTGAAGCACTACGTGTAGTGACTCTGAAAGTACGAGGTCTTGGAGCAAGAAGGCGACAGTGTCAACTTAGTCGCCTTCTCTTAGAAAACAATGTACACGTGGTGGCAATCCAAGAAACCCAAATTCATAGCCAGGAAGCGACTGATCGAATGGTGTCCACTTTCCGTCAGCATTACGATGTTTGTGTGTGTCATTCTGTCGGTGCCTCTGGTGGTTGTGCCCTTTTCATCCACAATAGTGTAGGTATAACTGTGCAATCGCTCTTTTCGTGCCGAAGTGGACGCCTCCTGGTTGTCGATTCTTTGCTATATGGCCTGAATTTCCGTGTCATTTGTGCTTATGCTCCAAATGTAGAGGCAGAGAGAAAACAGTTTTTGAACATTTTCAGATGTATCTTGATTGTAAAAAAGTACTAGTTTTGTTGGGTGACTTCAATTCTGTTTGTCGTTCATTGGACCGTGTAAAAGGTTTTCCAGTGCGAGTTAAGAGTGCGGAGGTCTTGGATGTTTTGGTTCACGACCACAACCTAGAAGATATCGGAAGTGTTGTCACGAATAGTACGCGTCCGCAATTCACACATTTTCAAGGCGATAGCCATGCACGATTGGACAGGCTGTACGTGTCGCTTGAACTTGTGCCACTATGCACATCGTACGATGTTAAGCCAGTGTCTTTCAGTGACCACTGTCTAGTTATTGCAACCTTTGGTAAAAAAGAGCGCAAAAAGTACTTCAAGTGGGAACTTTGGAAACTTAATGCGAAATTGATGGATGGTTAGGGTTTCATAAAGGATGTAGATATGAAGCTAAAGAAGCTACTCGCAGTGCAATCTTGAAGTACTGGTGTTGAGTGGGAGGAGTTTAAGCAATTAGCAAAAATGAAAGCCATCGAAAGAAGTAGCACATTGCGTAATGAAGACAAACGAAACGAAACACTGCTTCGTGAGCAACTTGAATTTCTTACGGGTATAGAATGCTTCCAACCAGGTACTTACACCAACGAATTAGGGAACATAAAAATTCAGTTGGAGAGAATTGATGCAGAAAAGTACAGAGCGGCGGTTATTCGTGCACGGGCCGAGAAGCTGTGGGCCGGTGAAACGCCCACAAAACGTGCGTTATCGGACGAAAAACGATACGCTTGCAATAAGGGAAAACGGCAAAGAGGAAGCGGGAATGACGTTTCGGAGGACCGCAATGAAATCAAACACGTCGTCGTTGATCATTTTGAAGAATTGCTCGGTCAACCGCGCACCATAATAGGGGGCTTTAAAGCGGAATTTATATCGTTAGTGCCAAAGCTGGATGAAGAAGAAAGAACGCGTCTGGAACAGCCAATTTCCATAAAAGAAATAGAGGATGCAATAGATGCACTACCTGTTGGAAAAGCACCCGGCCCTGACGGCCTAGGAGTAGCATTCTATAAAACATTCAAACCAATTATAGCCCAGATTCTACTAAAAGTTATCGCCGAATCGTATCAGCAAAAACGTATACCACTCTCCTTCGAAACTTCGCACATTGTTTTCATCCCAAAAGCTGAGGCACCTGAAAAACGTCAGCTGGTGGGGTCTTATCGCCCGATAAGCCTTACCAACGTCGACTATAAGATATTAATGAAGGTGTTGGCCAAACGATTACAGGGTGTGATAACGAGGCTGGTTGGCACGCATCAGACCTGTGGTATAAAGGGTAGAAGCATCGGCACGAACATACACGTAGCTCGAAGTGTGCTAGAATGTTGTGATGTATTTGGCGATCGAGTGGCTATGATGCAACTAGATCTCGCTAAAGCCTTCAACCGTGTTTCCAACGATGTTCTCTTCGCCATATTAGAGCACTCCAGCGTAGGAAGCGTAATAACAGACGGTGTCAGGATGGCGTATGCTAACTGCTCAACTCGGGTGATTGTAAACGAGGACCTGACAGACAGCGTGCAAGTGCTGTCTTCTGTCAGGCAGGGATGTCCGCTGTCGCCCCTGCTATTCGCGGCTTACCTTGAGCCTTTGTGCAAGGCCATCCTAAACAATGAACGGATAAATGGCTTCAGGTTACAGTCAACACAGGTGAAAATATTGGCGTATGCCGATGACATCGCCATATTCTGTTCAAACAGAAATAGTATTTGTGAGGCCGTGGCGGTAGTTGAATCCTTCTGCAAGTGCACCGGGGCGCAAATAAACTGGGAGAAGAGTTATGGGTTTTGGCATGCTGAATGGGAAGAAACGCCAGACTACTTAGCTTGACTTCGGTGGTCAAACACTGCAACAACCTACCTAGGCGTGCCTCTCGACTCTTATCGCGACCCTGAGCCGTACTGGAATGAACAAGTGGCGAGAACAAAGGAAAAGGCGAACGCGTGGCAGGGGCGACAGCTGTGAATGTTCTCGCGCGCCACAGTCTGTAACCTATTTCTTACGTCCAAGATATGGTATGTCATGGATGTGCTGTGTGCTTCGCGGACCAACATCCAAAAAATCCACCGTATCTTCGCCGTTTTTATATGGGCATCGACTTGGGAAAGGACCAGCCGCACAAACTTGTTCTTGCCAGTAAAGAAAGGGGTCTTGGGTTGGCACATTTATTTGTGCGACAAGTTGTGTCGCGCTTTATGTACCTTCGCGATCAGAATGATGTGTTCCTTCGCACAGTCATGCAAGTGATTTTACGTCGTCACCTTCCAGGGTTTGTTGTATGCTCGTGTGAAGCAATGCATGGTGCCGTTAAAGGTTACCTGCGAGAAGTCATGCTTGCGTACAGAATGTTGCATGTGCGGTTTTCTGTGCAGTATCTCGCCAATATTACTAGGAAAAAACTGTATAAGGACCTTATTGACACTATGCTCCCTTTACCGATTTACCGTATGTCAAACCGTGGAGGCCCAGGAGAAATCCTCAAAAGGGTTAAAAGAATGCCAGTACACCCTTCGGTAAAAACATTTTTCTTTAAACTACACACTAACACATTATCAGTTAAAACATGGATGTATAACACGGGTATTTTTGTCCCGTGGTCGATTAACTGCTTCTTGTGCAAGAAACCTGAAACAATAGAGCATGCGTTTCTAGATTGCTGGGACCCCATATTTTTTCTGGGATGTGCTACAAAGGACTTTAAAGAAAGAGTTACCTTTAGATCCACATGGAATAAGATTCTTACCGGTAGAAACGGAGGCTTTTCCGTATGACGCTATAATGCCCCTGGGCCTCCACAGTTTGTGGAAAGCTAGAACGCAGTTCAACAATGCTGATGTCAATTCGCGACCTACACGTGATCACTTCATTGAATCTGTAGGGCGGTTCGGGGATGTCCATCGGGCACTCCCTGAACAACCAACATGGATTGACATGCTAGATAAGCTTGCAGTATTGAAACAATTTTAATATGTCGTGCCAGCAAAATCCTTGTTGACATGTTTGCTTTTTTGTGTATTGTTTGTGTATGTCAAAGCCGGCAATAAAGACAAAAAGAACTCGTGGCTGTGTGGTAGCGTCTCCGCCTCACACTCCGGAGACCCTGGTTCGATTCCCACCTGCCCATCTTGCAAGATGTTTTTTATTTATGAAGTGCCTTCTGGGATTTATCGCTCATGGCCAACGCCGCTGACGACGACACCGGCTTTTCTGCGACACGCACTCCTTAACGCTGTCGCGTTAAAAGAACATGTGATTTCACCGCGCGCCGCACCTGCGCAGTTGGGGTAGTGCACACGCGCTGGTCACCGTTGCTGCCGACCGTCTGCTGTCGTCTGCCCTCAATACAACGGCGCGGCAGTTGTGGCGGGAAAACACGGGTATGTGCGCCGTGGTACGCAAGAACCGGATTGTGCATTGCAGAAGTAGACCACTGCAGAGTTGCGGCTCCAACAAAAAACTGGCAGTGGCTTAGCTCGTCTATGCCAGGATATACGTAGCGAAAGCTAAGGCATAGCATGGTTAGCCTTGGTTACTCTTGATTGCATGTCCAGGTTAGTCTGGTTGTGTAGCTATCTTGCGGCGTTTGGCCAGTCATTCGGCGCGCTGTTTTCTGGGCGATTCGTTTCCTCTTCACCTCGTTCCGATGTCGATTCCAGGCCTCCTCCTGCTTATCAGAATTGTCGCCGTTCATACTGCCGCCTCAACTGGGGTTGCGGCGCACGCGAGCTCTACTTTTCAATCCTCCTACATGTTATCAGGCATGCGACATAGCTGGCAGTGAGCGGAGGTGAGCGCAACGACGAGGAACGCGGTGAGACGTCATACCAAACGGCGGCGGCTTGGAGGCGCGGCGCTACGCAGCGGCGGCGCACCTGTGGCTCGGTGCTACTGGTGGAGCATGCGCAGTAGTGACTAGGGAGTGCGAGAGAGAGAAATATCCGCGGCCAGGCGCGCGTTGTGACGTCATGTGCCTCCTCGGAGCACCGCCATGGCGAAATCGCAAGTTCGCGGCCAGTAAAGCTTCCGCTTTAAAATTGGGAAAGTGGAAAGACCACGCATTGTGCGCACAGCCGAAGAACAAGCCGAGTACGAGGAGAGGCGTCGACAGCAGAGACGCGACTATAACCAAGGACAACGTGCGCGAGGGAAAGCGAAGCATGCGACCAGTTACTGTGCCTCCGAGGAACGTCAGTGACAACAGATGCGAGAGCGTAATTGCCTATGTCGAGCGAAAGTTACCGACGAAGATCGCGCACTGGAGGCTGCTCGTACGCGTCAAAGTAGGTCGCTGCGCCATAGTTGCTCGGTCTGCGATCAACAGCTTCGCTGGCTAATCCGGCCCCATATGAATGGCTTGGCCTGAAATTTTTTTTCCTGTGTCTCCAGATATATATCGTCATCGTTTATCCATACCCGAGGTATTTCGTGTACTTGTATTAACACTGTATTTTCTCTGTTTTCTTTGAATACCATAAACCCTGATTTCTTAACGCTAAATTTTAATCCTAAATTCTCACCTTGTCCACAGATGTCAGCCGGCCGTTGCATATCACATTGCTTGTGAGCAAGCGACGCAGTGTCGTGTGCATAAAATAGACCTGGAATTTGCTGCTCCACTAGGTGCCCGCCTGTTTGCATGAGGGATTAAACGGGATATTGCTTATCTCCAGCGCCCTCTCCATCCTCACCATGTACACCATAAGCAGCAGAGGGGATAAATGGCACCGCTGCCTCAGTTCCCTGTTGATATCAACTTTCTACTTGCTCCTCATCCCTTCCCTTTCAACGCAAACGGCATTTGCTACGTAAGTTCTCTCAAAAGTTTTGTACAATCGTCGCCTAAGCCTTTCCCTTCCAGAAAATCCCACAAAATGTTGCGGTATACGTTGACATACATTCCTATAACGTCTAAATCGGCCACATATAACGGTCTCCTTTCTACTCTGGATATTTCAATGCACTGAGTAAGAGCAACTAATTTATCATCCAGGCGCCTACCTGTTCTGAATCAATCCTGAAGTTCTTCCAATATGCCATCAATTCCCAGAGCGTCCATGCTCGCAGTTTTAATTTAATCACCTGCATTGTTAACCTTTATATTCCAGATGTAATGAGCAACGATCTACATGAGAGAATTCTGTCCTTCTCCCACTTGCATTTGTAAAAAAAAAAATACGCTGTACCTTGTCGCCAACTGTCTCGTATTCGCCTATCATGTCAGCATTTTTCTGCTGGTTTCAACAGAGATTCCTTAATTTTTGCTCCTAGTTCGTTATTCAGCCCACGTAAACACACAGGGAGCCACAACACAGGCTCTCAGACCATATTGGACGCTCGCAGAATTCTTTCTACTCGCACTCAAGACAAATTCTTGGGTGCAAATCCTTGTTTTCAGTGGTTAAGAAGCAATTTTCGAGTTACAAGCTCTTGGTGTTTGCGCTCCTTGACGTTATCGTTTGCGCATTCTGCCGGTGCAAGCAACACACTCCCGTGTTATCACTCTTGGCGATCGCTCGTCGCATTTTCGACAAGCGTGAGTACCGAAAGAAGGTGTGTGTTGGTTGCGGGGCCACAAAAATCGTCACAAACTTGATTCAGTACACGCCTAACCAACTGTCCATCACGGCCGAGCTGCTTTTCGCTGCGTCACGACAAGCGCGGCGTGTGTGCCTCAACATCATCCCAAGGTGTAACGAAATTAATTACAATACTGTTGGAATCAGAGAAGGCGTTATGAACTTGTCCTAGTAATATCCAGCACACGCAAAAAAACTGCGCCACATGGCCGAACTACATTTCCCTAACTGTGCCACAACGCCAGGCCCAGCGAGAGTGCCTCAAAAGTACCAAAAAGTACCGAAATTATCTTCAACGATCTTGGGCGTGAGAAAACGCGCCACAAACTTGTCTTGTAAAATGCATTAAAGTGCGAAACTTAACTGCACACCATGGCCGAGCTGCTGTTCGCTAGCCTCTTCACAATGCCAGGCGCGACCACTGCGCTTTAAAAGTATTCCAAAAACTAACGAAATTAGTTAAAATAACCTTGCGGTTCAGAGGAAGCGCCAAAACTTTTCCCAGTAAGATTCAGTACATGCGAAACTGCGCCACAGCGCCCTGTGGGCCCAGCGTGCCCAAAAACTGCCCATATAAGTTAAAATAATGTTGGGGTTCATAGAATGCGTTACAAACATCTGCCAGTGAGAGTCAGTAACTCAACTTACCTGCGCCAGGACGGCCGAGCTGTTTTTCGCTCACCGCATCACAAAACTTGGTTCAGTGCCGTAAGCCTAATTGCTTGAAACGCGTCGTATACTGTCAAACAAATTTCTCACTTTGCCGTAGTCCAATAGTGCAGTGGTGCCATATCGAAGCGCAGACGGAACGCTAGAATTCGCCAGGAGCCCAACAAACCAGGCTAAATCCAAAAACAGAAAAACAGGCAGACGGGTCGCCGAACAGGCAGCGCTCAGATGTGCAGCCGGTCCCACTCGCTTCGGCAGCGTATCTGACGAATGACGCATGCACCTGGCGCTTCATTGGCCTGTCGCTAGGTAACGCAAGCTAGCCGCAAAGTATAACTTAATTTATACACAGACAGTTTTAGTTTTGCTGGGAAACAATAAAAAAGTAAAACTGTGTCTGTTGCTTCATGTCACATTCTTCTTTTTTCGGTGCTCGCGGCAGCAAAGGGTCAACATTAGTATTAGCGCTACGTATTTCGTGTTGCCAGTTTTCGTCGAGTCTCCCCTCTTGCTGAAATCCTTTCTCTATGGTAGGAGCGGTAAGGTCCCTGAATAAAACGAAATGGTAACGACATTCCTCTTCTCCCGGCCTCTCCTTCTCCTGGCCTTTCGCAACTCGCTCTTTCTCTCGTAGCTCGTCCTCGCAGTTTGGTAGTTCGCTCGGAAACCGCCCTTGGAGTTACACGAGGTGAGACATTAAAAATTGTCTTTGGGTGTTTCCGCATGAATCTTTACCGTATTTAAGGTTTGGTTATTTTGGTGCTGTGCTAGGCGCGTTGATGGAACGCTACGAAACTGGCAGAAGAAGTTGTTTTCTTTTTTTTGTGTGTGTGTGTGTGTGCGTGCTTTTCCAACCCGTAACTGCGCGCTTGTTTTGTGGCTTCGGGTTCGCTGCCTGCTTCCAGTTAGAAGAAAGCTATGGAGGCTAGTTTGGTGCACAAATTCTTTTTAGTTTCGAGTAATATTCCAAAAAATCAGAATTCTTTGTGTCGCGAATAATGTATACGTAATGTACGCGATGTTTACATACATGCCAGAGCTTTGTTTTGAGTGTTATGTCGTCCACGGCCATGCGTTGTACTCGCTGGTAAAAACACTGTCGCGACTTGCACAGATGAACCCGCTTCGCTAGTTATTTCTATTGCATTCATCAGATTCTTTATTTGGCTTTCTAAAGACACTTGCCCGGCGAGAAAGGGCTGCAATGGAGGTTTCACCGGTACACGCCAAAGCCGATGTGCTTGCGTGTGTGCAGCACTATATAGCTGCCGATTCAACAACTCGGATGCGTTTGCGCTGCTCTAAGTGCGTACGTGTGTACTTGCGTGTATCCAACCCTCATATACCCAACATGGCTGGACTGCTGTTTGTCCGGCTTGTGCAGCTTCATTATTTATTCTTCTTAGTACCATGATGACCGAACGCAAGCCTCGTGAAATATTCGCCTGAATAACACGAGCGTCACGTAGAAACGTGCGCTATCAACGTGGAGCATCTGCGCTATTCTCGTAGTTTCGTCATGCCGCTGACATCTTCTTATGCAGTGAAACGAATCCTAGGCTTTTATGACAAGATGATGCCGTTGGCTCTGAAGCGCAAACATCCCTGTGGAACCTGTACTTCATTTGTGAACAAAGCGTATGCAAGGGCGAAATTTATACATAGAAATGGTTTCCATCGATGAGCACTTTCCCCCTTGCGCAGTTCCAAGTCAATATGAGCCAACAAACTCGGGTACCATTTTATCCTACCGAGACGGCGAAGTGTAGAAAGCCAAATTCAGAATAGTCAAAATCCTTTGCACTGGTAGTGAAAAGCTTGTCCTCGCAAAATATATTTGCAGCGCCTAATATAAGCATAGACTGGCAAAGCTACGTAGTCTCAATACCACAACAATAACACGTGTTACCTTTCTAGCACGATATATGACAGAACACAGTCTACACACTCCATGGCTTCATGCACTTGTTGGAGATAGCGCGATCGCGAAACAAATCTGATTGAGCACCCATAATAGCACCCACGCATAAGCTTACCCATGCCTGAGCTCCGTACCCCGTCAATAAAGAAAAAGCTCCGTTCGTACATATTTGCACCTCCAGTACTCTTAAGATCAATCCCTAACATAAAACAAAACAAAAACTGAGTTCTTCAATGACGCGGTTAGCCACGAAACTTAGTCAAAACCTCCGAATTCCCTTGCAAAAGCCCCGCTGCGGACTTTCGACGGCCAACTGTCATGGTGGTCAACTTCATGCGCCGAGACGCTGAAAAAAGAAAAAAAATTAGAAAAGGGAGCGACGAATACCACGCGACAGCCCTCAACCAATTGAGAGACTTCAGACTTCCTCACTTGCCTCCTCGCATGCTCCTCGCAGCAGCGGCGGCGGCAAGATAAGGGTATGTCGCTACTCTTTAGTTTTAGTCAGAGACTTTGAATGGCTACTCACTAGGCCACACAGCAAACTCCGGTTATACGCTGGAAGTAGTTACTTGCTCAGCAGGGAGTGTTCTGGCGCAATTTTTTTTTTCAAATCGGCTCATTAACAACCGAGATGAAATATTTCAGTGTCGCGACCTGGAAATGCATCTTCTAACCCTAGGTGTACTTTAAACGAAGAAATTAAGAAAAATATACGGGATTTTACGTGCGTAAGCCACGATCTGATTATGCCCAATCACGCATGCACTGGGCACACCGTCATTGAGCCAGAACCATGGAGCCGCCGTAGTGTCGAGCAAGCGTGCTCGCTTCAAGCCCCGGAGGCGCTGGCTCGATTCCCACACAGAGTCATCATTAGCCTAGTTAGGCCCACTGCAGGGCAAAGGCCTCTCCCATATTTCTCCAACAGCCCCGGTCATGTACTAATTGTGGCCATGCCGTCCCTGCAAACTTCTTAATCTCATCCGCCCACCTAACTTTCTGCCGCCCACTGCTACGCTTCCCTCCCCTTGGAATCCAGTCCGTAACCCTTAATGACCAACGGTTATCTTCCCTCCTCATTACATGTCCTGCCCATGTCCATTTCTTTTTCTTGATTTCAACTAAGATGTCATTAACTCGCGTTTGTTCCCTCACCCAATCTGCTCTTTTCTTATCCCTTAACGTTACACCTATCATTCGTCTTTCCATAGCTCGTTGCGTCGTCCTCAATTTGAGTAGAACCCTTTTCGTAAGCCTCCAGGTTTCTGCCCCGTAGGTGAGTACCGGTAAGACACAGCTGTTATATACTTTTCTCTTGAGGGATAATGGCAACCTGCTGTTCATGATCTGAGAATGCCTGCCAAACGCAGCCCAGCCCATTCTTATTCTTCTGATTATTTCCGTCTCATGATCCGGATCCGCCGTCACTACCTGCCCTAAGTAGATGTATTCCCTTACGACTTCCAGTGCCTCGCTGCCTATTGTAAATTGCTGTTCTCTTCCGAGACTGCTAAACATTACTTTAGTTTTCTGCAGATTAATTTTTAGACCCACTCTTCTGCTTTGCCTCTCCAGGTCATTGAGCATGCATTGCAGTTGATCCCCTGAGTTACTAAGCAAGGCAAGAGTAAAACGTACCAAATTTTCTTTTCAGAGCCATTAATGTGCGTTGTTTACAGGAATCGCGTTGTTTACAGGTATCTGATTAAGCGCAGCTTCATTAGATTGCATGCCAAACATGCGAGCGATTCTTCACGCCATCTGATAATCGCCCAAGCATATGCGCGCACTCGTTCAACTATGGCGTGCCCAAATGTGCCTGAAATGACGTAAAATGGTGATTAGCAGACGTGAAGTGCGGCCACCGGGACCGTTCTGGAGAACATAATCCAGCTGCGTGGTCTACTATACATGTAGAGCATTACAGATTATGCTTCCTTGAAATACAACATAACCTTCATTCAGATTACCTGTTGTGTGTATATTGTGGGTTGTGACGTACAAAATGCTAATTGTAACTTTATATAAACCCTGTATTAACACTTTGGAACATTTAGTTAATTCTGTTGATATTCTATATAATTTGTGTGTTTCTTTGAGCCGGTCTATCCGTGCTATGCACTGTTTGCCTAACAGGGAAGGAGTAGCGGGCATCACCCATGATGCCAACCTGCAGAAACATTTAACTTAAAAAGGAAATTAGTATAGGCGGTTTGGACATTTTTCTTCTTCAGCTTCAGTTTCAGTTTGTTATTCTTTAAGTACAATGAATTAGTAACACACAATCTACGACCTATTCGCTTGCCTTCTTCATTCCTCTAGGCGGCGTTCTACCCGTCTTAATGCCAACGAGCTCTTCGTTTCTTCTTCTGCTTCTTCCTGATTGCTGCAACGGCCATAATGCTTTTGGCTATACGACTCCCACCAAATGTCTGCAGAAACATGTAACGTAACATACACCATATTTAGCAAACATTCTAATCAGTCAGGAAAACTTGAAGTGAAATAACTACCAAATGCTTTCTTCTCAGCCGGAAAACACATTATCTTCCGCTGAACCTACAGAGTCAACAGAGGCAGAGCAAAGAAAAGACGTCTCACATTTCCCTGCTTGATTTTCCAGGCTTTCCCACAGTAAACCGTCACAGAAGAATATAATACAAGCGCAGCGGGCCCACTGCTCAAGTAGCTGCAGCCAGACCTCCCGGTTATCAGCTGATCCTGCTGAACCTTGCTGGATCCCGTGCAGCTTATCATCTACTGGGCCTGTGATAAACGAATGCTGGCATCGACGATACACTAGTTGGGAACAGAGGCAGCGCGAAGAAAAAACGTCTCACATTTGCCTGCTTGACCTTCCAGGCTTGCCCAGAGTAAACCATCACAGAAGATTAGAAGACAAGCGCAGCGTGACCACTGCTCAGGTGAGTGCAGCCACACTGTCTGGTTATCAGCTGATCCTGCTGCACCTTGCAGGATCACGTGAAGCTTGTCGTCACGAGAGCCTGTGATAAAAGAACGCTGGCATCTACGATACACCATTTGGCAGTAGAGGCAGCGCGAAGGAAAGGCGTCTTACATTTCCCAGCTAGATTTTCCAGGTTTGAGAATTTACCTCATAGTGAAACATGGCCACAATTAGTACGTGACCGGGGTAGTTGGAGAAGTATGGGAGAGGCCTTTGCCCTGCAGGGGGCGTAATCATGATGATGATGATGATGATGATGATGATGATGATGATGAAAATTGTCTATTTGTTAGTTTGCTGCCTCTGTTGTCAGCCCACTGTTTTCTCTGACTGCTTTTCATGGTGTCAATGGAAGTGTCAAATTTAGCGCGTGAACTGCGCAAAGAGATAAGGGAGCGTAAAAGTAGTCTTGAGTTTATCAACTTAGAGTTTCGAAACCCTCAAGCAGGACTGGGCTGAAGTGCAAGCGGAAAATGTAGCTCTCAAGACATCGCAACAGGCACTTACGCAGGAAGTCGAAGCACTGAAAAACAATTGCATGAAACATCGTTCAGGGTCACTGTTCAAGACCAATACTCTCCGCACAGAAACATCGAAATTAAGGGAATTCCGGATGAGAAAGCTGAAAACCTAGTTAATGTGCTAGGCGAAATAGGCGACGCACTGGGCGAACCGATTAAGAAGGAAGACATTGAGATTTGCCATCGAGTAGGTTCACGAAGGGTGGACATGGAGCAGAGAATTGTGAGAATTGTGGTTGTTTTCAACCAGAAAGCAAAGCATGAAAGTTGCTTGAGAAAGCATGGAAAGCTAGAATTAATTCCAGTGACCTAGGATTTCACAAGCGGCAAGCAATATTTGTAAATCAGCGTCTTTGTCCGCAGCTAAAGAAGCTTCTTGGAATGGCCATGGCTAAGAAACGGGAAATGAAATGGCGTTCTGTTCCGTTGTAGCGCGGTGAAATCCTTGCACCGAAAACGGAAGCATCCAATGTAAGCTAAAGAAGCTTCTTGGAATGGCCATTGCTAAGAAACTGGAAATGAACTGGCGTTCTGTTCCGGTGAAGGGCGGTGAAATATTTGCACGGAAAACGGAAGCATCCAATGTAATTCGAATTGGTAGCGAGGCAGATGTGCAAAATATGTGCGAGTAGACACGTGTACATAAATATTTCATCTCTTTTCTTATATAATGTTGCGCCATGGGAATGGTTTCACCAAGAGACGTCATAAAGCCGAATTCGCGCGATTACCTTTCATTTGTTCACTGCAACGCACAGTGGGCTAGGCGCAAGCATGACAAGTTGATCGCGCTTCTCAGTGACTTCCCGTTTCAATATGGCGATGTAATGATTACGGAAACATGGTGTAGATCAGACGAGGAAGTGTTTCGAATGCCTGGTTTCCAAACCTTCTATTTGAACCGTTCTGATAGGTGTGGCAGGGGTGTATGACAGCTTGCATCTGAGCAATTTCATCTAGCATGCTTCCAGCTTACTCTGCATTGACAACAGATTACAAAGTGTTAAATCTATAATCGCACAAGCATGTTTTCACTGTTGTGTATCGTTATCCTAGCGGCGACATTAAGAGTTTTTTCGCGTTTCTTGAAATATTGTTGTGCTCTATCAGCACAAATCACTTGCAACTTATCATTGGCGGGGATAGCAATATTAACTTTTTAGTAAATACACCAAAGTCGCGAAGACGACAGATTATTCTTGATTCTTTCTGCTGCATAAACGTAATTACGGCACCCACACGAATTTACACCAACTTCGAAAGCTTGCTTGATTTGTTTATCACAATTACCTAGGACGGCTATGTACAGTCTGGTGTAATTGAACGGAACATAGATCACTCGCCCATGTACATGATATATAAGGTGAATCGCACATTTTGGAAGTCTCAGCGTTCGGAGCCATTTTAGATTCGAACAATTAATCAGAAAACTGTAGAAATTTTCGCACGGAAAACAAAAAAAAATAAATTTCAGCTCTGCACTTGACTGCACAGACGCAGATGAAGCGTATAATATATTTATGCATACGCGTTTAAACCTTTACAAAGGTTGTTTCCTGTGCAAAAAAAAAAATAAAAATCGAAAAAAATTAGCAAACCATGGCTAACTGATGAACGCCTCCGAAGGATCAGTGAAAAAAAATTATTTGCGCGCAAAGTTTCTGGAGACTCGGGATCCTGCGGACTTCATTTAGTTTAGAATATACAGACACTGTTTAAACAAATTCCTGAGAAATACCAAAAGGACACATTTCGAAAACGTTTTTAATAGAGAAGTAACTAGGAACGATGTCGTTTAGCGTGAAATAAACAAATTTGCACAGCCGGAATCTCCTAATAAGCAGGAGTCAGAGCGGACAATTAAGAATAAAGCAATTATACTGCTCAAGAATTAGCTGATAAATCTAACACTTAACTTCTCTAATCTTAAGCACGCATGATATAAATGGAACTTCCTTCCTTAGAAATCCCAATACTTATGCAGCCTTTTTGAACCTGCAACACCAGAAGTATACTCGACCTTTATGTCCTTAAAAAACAGCGCATCGCGCGATATAAATGGATTTTAGATTAAACCCATTAAATTTGCGCTTGAACTTTTGTTACATGTGATTACTCACATTTTTAAACTTTGCTTATTAAACGGCGTCTTGCCTGAGAAAACGCAGCATGCGAAAGTGATTGTTATATTTAAGTCCGGAAACTAAAACGAGTTAAGAAGTTATATGCCAATATCTATACTTCTTGTAGTTTCGAAGGGTCTGGAAAAAATCATTTGCAAGAGAATTACGCCATTTTGTGATAAACATAGCATCCTATCAGATGTGCAGTTTAGTTCCCGGTATGTAATGTCTACAGAGCTTGCCCGGCTAACGCGAAAAGAATTAATTTTAAATAATTTTGAGAACAAAATGTCAATTCTAGGTGTATTCGTTGACTTGTACAAGTCTTTGGATTCGATTCACTATAAAACCCTATTTGCAAAATTAAACCATTATGGTTATCGCGGGATTCCCCTTAGACTTTTAAAATCATATCTTGAGTACAGAAAGCAGTGTGTCGCTATTGGATCGAAACTTTCATCGGCAAGGGAATGAACGCAAGGCGCTCCACAAGGAAGTGTGGTTGAGCTTATTTTATTTAATATTTATAATAATGGACACAACCAATATTGGTGAAGATGCACAGTTCGTAGTCTCTGCGAATGATACGAGCCTTCTTTTTCAGATCACTTGACATTGCGTATCTTACACATATGGCAAACAAGACTTTAAACCTGTTACAAAAGTGGAGTAATCTAAACTCATTAGCAATTGATGCGAAAAAACTAAGGCTGTGTTGTTTACGCCAGCACAAAAGTAGGTAAAGTGCAATACTGCTCTTTATTTCGGCACAGAAAGGATAGAATTAGTTGATAATGTAAAAACGTTAGGAGTAATATATAACAAACATTTATGTTGTGATGCGCACGTTGAGCATATTATGCCCACTTTGGTGAGAGCATGTGGAATAATCTGTCGATTTCGACACATGCTAGACTCTGAGGTAAATCTGATGTTATGTAACAGTCTCTTCCTTTCACGTTTTAGCTATTGTAATCTAGTGTGGGGTACGACATCGCCAGCAAACATTTCAAGCCTAAAAGCATTACAAAAGAAAACTTTCCGATATATTTTAACGCACCGTTTGATGCACATACAGTCTAGATATTTCGCGCTTATAGTGCTTCCTATTGCATATTTTTATAATTATAACCTAGTCTTAAAAACTAAAAAAATATCTTCGGTGTAACAACAAGTCTTTCATAAATTTCTGCAACTTAGTCTAATCAAAGGAAGCGTCATGTGAATTCAGGAAATGGAGCCATTGGCTGTTGCCTTTCGCAAGAATTACAGAACAAAGAATGGCTAGGCACAACGTTAAGAGACAGAAAGAAAGCGGTTTGGATCAGAGAGCAAACGGGTATAGCCGATATTCTAATTGACATTAAGAGAAAAAAATGGAATTGAATTGAATGAATGAATGAATGAATGAATGAATGAATGAATGAATGAATGAATGAATGAATGAATGAATGAGTATTGTTTAGGGGCGCAAGGGCCAGATATGGCCAAAGAGCGCCATGACTGATAATGTTTTGTTAAGCGCTGATTTGTGAGTTGAGATGGTGGGATGTAAAGTGGCCTAAAAGCAATCCGTATCATAGAAGGGTAAAATTATATATAGTATAAAATTATGATAGTGATACATGTAGTTGTCTATGGATATAGTAGGCGTGATAAGTGATCATGGCGCTAAAATGCAAGAATATGGAAATAACACCTATGCCTCCGGAAGGCCTTTGAGCCCAAAGGCTGGGAGGCAGGTGCTTTCTTTTAATGCAGTTACCGTAGCAGAAACCTCAGTGAAGAGGCCGTGCTACGGATTTCCTGGTGATATAACATGAGAACTACGCACATCTTTTCAAAATTTGAACAACGATTGATATTTAAAGAGAGGTTCTATAGCTATGATCATTAAAGGATGAAGTGGAATTTGTTGCCTGTGTGGTAATGGGAAATGCTTTTTCCTATTAGCGTCTAATTTAGTGCATTGCAGCAGGATGTGAAGCACGGTGAGTGGCTCACCACATTTATCACACGTGGGTGGATCGCCACCGGACAAGAGGTATGCGTGTGTGCTGTATGTGTGTCCTATCCTGAGTCTGCAAAGTGTTACTTCTGTATGGCGGTTCTTTGATACCGGCGGCCAGTTGCGAAGATACGGCTTGGTAACATGTAATTTATTTTCCGTTTCTTTATCCCACAAGCGCTGCCAGAAATTTCTTAGCTTTTTCCTTATTGAGGGCTTGAGGTCCATTACAGGGACAGTCATGGAAGTGTTGGAAGCGTTTGTGTGGACGGATGTTGCTAGCTGGTCAGCCAACACGTTTCCGTCTATCTCTCGGTGCACCGGCACCCAGCATACCACGATATACTGCTTGGACGCATAGGTGGTTAGTAATGCTGAGTAAAGAGATACAATGATAGGGTTTTGATATTTTTTTACAGTTTTCAAAGCGTTGACGACGCTCAAAGAATCTGTGTATATAACTGCCTTTTGGATATTAAATTCTTTAATGTGTTTAGCGGCGGGCAATATCGCGTAGGCCTCTGCTGTGAAAACACTTGTGCTAGGGTGCATACCACCGGAATCCGAAAAGGATGGACCGACCGCTGCGTAAGACACGCCAGAATAACACTTCGATGCGTCTGTAAAAAATTCAGGAGAGGAGTATTTGTGCTGTAATTCGAGGAAGTGCATTCGGATATGCGCGACAGGCGCGCGCTTTGTAACAGCTACGAAAGATGTATCACAATGTATAGGTTGCCACTGCCAGGGCGGGGGCCGTATAACAGGGGGCGTAAGGTGGTATTCAAGCAGTGGAACCCTTGTTTCTTCAGCTATGTCTCTAACACGCAGTGAGAAAGGCTTTGCCACTGTGGGCCGGTTGCGAAAAAGTTGAGAACTGAACAAATCATTTATAGTGGAATACGCGGGGTGCTCAGTGTTTGTGTTCACTCTCAGAAAATACATGAAAAACGAATGTGTTCTCTGCAGATGAAGTGACCACTCATCCGATTAAACGTAAAGGCTTTCCACTGGGCTTGTTCTAAAGGTCCCTGTTGATAGGCGAATTCCTAAGTGGTGTACAGGGTCTAGCATCTTCAGAGCAGTTGGAGTAGCCGACTGGTAAACTATGGCTCCATAGTCTAGTCGTGTGCGTATGAGGCTTTTATACGAGTTCATGAGATTTTCTATCACTGCCCCAGGTTGTGCGTGACAGCACCTTTAAGATATTCATTGATTTCATACATTTGTTTTTAAGATACTTTATGTGCTGTATAAAGGTTAATTTCGCGTCTAAGATTATGCCTAAAAATTTATGTTCCCTATTTACAGGCCGATGCTCACCATGCAATACAATTTCAGGATAAGGGTGCAGGCCTCTTTTTCTAGAGAAAACGACACATGTGCTTTTTTGTGGGTTCACTCTGAACCCGTTCTCATCAGCCCATTTGGAGACCTTGTTAAGGCCAAGCTGGATCTGTTGCTCACAGATTGCAAGAGAACTTGATTGAAATCCTATCTCCACATCGCCAACATATGTTGAGTAGAAGATGTTACGTGGTATGTGTAGACGAAGAGAATTCATTTTTACTATAAAGAGCGTGCAGCTGAGCACACCGCCCTGCGGCCCTCCAGTCTCCTATACAAATTTCCGTGACAAAACGTTGCCCACTCGAACACGGAATGTGCGATTAGCCTGATAACTTTCTATAACATTGAACATATTACCACATATACATAAGTCTGAGAGGTCTCCCAATATCCAGAACCGCCACGTAGTATCATAGGATTTCTCCATATCAAGAAATACAGATAGGAAAAACTGCTTATGGACAGAAGCTTCACGGATACGTGCCTCGATACGTATGAGATGGTCACTGGTAGTTCGACCCTCCCGAAACCAGCACTGATATGGGTCGAGCAAATTGTTTGACTCGAGAAAGTGTAGTAGGCGGCAGTTAAACAGTCTCTTCCTTTCACGTCTTAGCTATTGTAATCTAGTGTGGGGTACGACATCGCCAGCAAACATTTCAAGCCTAAAAACATTACAAAAGAAAACTTTCCGATATATTTTAACGCACCGTTTGATGCACATACAGTCTAGATATTTCGCGCTCTTATAGTGCTTCCTATTGCATATTTTTATAATTATAACCTAGTCTTAAAAACTAAAAAAATATCTTCGGTGTAACAAGTCTTTCATAAATTTCTGCAACTTAGTCTAATCAATTGAGCGTCATGTGAATTCAGGAAATGGAGCCATTGGCTGTTGCCTTTCGCAAGAATTACGGAACAAAGAATGGCTAGGCACAACGTTAAAGAGACAGAAAGAGAGCGGTTTGGATCAGAGAGCAAACGGGTATAGCCGATATTCTAATTGACATTAAGAGAAAAAAATGGAATTAGGCAGGTCACGTAATGCGCCGGTTAGGTAACCATTGGACCATTAGGGTTACAGAATGGGTACCAAGAGAAGGGGAACGCCATCGAGGATGGCAGAAGGCTAGGTGGAGCGAGGAAATTAGGAAATTCGCGGGCGCTAGTTCGAATCGGTTGGCGCAGGACAGGGATAATTGAAGATCGCAGGGACAGGCGTTCGTGTTGCAGTGGACATAAAAGATTACGATTATGATGGTGATGATGATGATGATTTCAAGGCGATTGCAGTACCAGGTGCCGAGAATATTAAACGTGATATATGCTTTCCATACCGAACTAAATGCTATTACGAGAAAGGCACTGAAATTAAGTTTAATTAATAGAGGTCGAATTTTTAAATTATAAGGTTTGCAAATTTTTACAATGTTCAGGCAACCTATAACCCCAACTATTTCGAAGTTGTCTGGTACCTCCTACTTTTGTGTAATCAATTTCCCATAGTTAACCCATTTCCAGTAAACAGCGTTCCAGCCTCTTAGCTGACATATTGTGACCTTTGCTTCTCCCTAAAACTTTATTTCTTTATTTTTTCGCATAACGGAGCTAATTAATTAAATTATGGGGTTTTACGTGCCAAAACCACAATCTGATAATCGGGCACGCCGTAGTGGCGGACATCGGACATTTGGACTACCTGGGGTTCGTTAACGTGCACCTAAACCTAAGCAGACGGGTGTTTTCGCCCCATCGAAGTGCGGCCGCCGTGGCCGGGATTCGATCCCCCGCGACCTCGAGCTCAGCAGCCCAACAGCACAGCCACTGAGCAACCACGGCGGGTCGTGCGAGATTCCTTAACGTGCACCCAACGCACGGTACACGAGCGTTCTTGCATTCCCTGCCCATCGGAATGCAGCCTGCGGAAGCGAACCCACGACCTCGAACTCGGCAGCGCTTTGCCATATACCTACTAGGCTACCGCGGGGGCGCGGATGCCGTCGCTTTGCACTTGCCAAAATTTCGCAGCAAGATGGCGTTTTATGGCCCTCGTTGTTCGATTGAACACTTGGTTCTGTTACTTGCCTGGTTTGAGAACAAAAATATATCCGAATTTACCTTCGTCTGCGCCTCTCGCAGTGAGGAATGTTTAAAGATATCGGCTAATATGTTGCCTGATGCCTTCCAGTATTTGCACTGTACGAAAAAGCTTTGCCTTCGAGATCAGTTTTATTCATTGCAAGGTTGTACGATTTGGACAAGACAGCGCAGTCAAATGTACATTTCTTTCTCTTAACAAACCAGGCAACTAACATTTCCAAGTGCCCTACTGAGCGATAAAATGTTATCTTGCCGCGAGACTTGAGCAGGAACAAAGCAGCGGTAGGCGCGAAATCATTATTTTAGTATTTGAGGGGTAAACGTATTTCACTGTACTGGCTTTGCTTTCACGCGACATTTTGAACACCGAACCCACAAATAGTCCCACAAGTATGCCCACAAGTAGCGCGCAGGAAGTTCAAGCACGACTACGTATTCTGCCTAAAACTTTTTTTATGTCATTCCCACCACAGTGGCGTGCACCGCGTTCGGTCGCTGTGCAACTCAAGCGTGCGGAATTTCAAGAAGTCTATCGAGCCACGCCAGAGGATCGATAGAGAAGAGGACCCGGCAGGGGATACCATTGGCTGCTTCGCAACGTGTGGAGCGACCAAGCGTCGTGGGCGTCGCTCACGCCGGGATGCGATCATCGGCGTGCAACGAGCACCGATCGGTGTCGCGAGAGTACGGCCGAGCCTATTTCCAGCGCACTTCGGACGGCCGCGAGCGTAATTGGCAGACTTGAATATGTTCTGCTCCTGGCATCTGTACGGCGTGTCTAGACCTCCGCGTTCGGAAGCTGTTACGCGAGATGCTTCGATTCGTTTGCTGTCCGAAACCACCCTTTCCTGAAATCGTGCTTCGAAGTTAATTTATAAGGCTCGCTGCATCGCTGTTCAGGAAATGTCTAAGCACCTCCCATGCTACTTGAATGTCAGAAAGGAAGCCGCTTGCGCGTGGCTCCCGGCCTCGGCGAAGAAGACTCGAGGTAGCCACGTCCTCGCCGATATGCGGGACGCGTTCACCGTTCCCTGAGTGCGTTAAAACAGCTCTTGACAGAATAATATTAGAACACCACCGCATCATGCCGTCTTTATTTTCATAGTTGAATACTCTGTGGGCACTGTGAAACTATGCATTGCTCATAGGTGTTAGCTGGAAAATTGACGTAAATTGCAAGATTTTGAGGACATGCGTTTCGAAAGAGGTGCTGATTGCAAGATCTCCGCTAAATGGATGTCGTTTAATTGCTACTTTAATTGATCCCCTGGCGATCGAATGTAATCTGGAGTCCCCCACTGCGGCGTTCCTCATAATCAAATTGTGGTTTGGCAAGTTGAACACCAGAATTCAGAATTTATTCAAACGTAACCTCTCAATTGCGCTGCAATGCCTGCATGCAAGGCGCGTTCGCCGCAAGGTTCCTGGGCGAGGCCGGTGGGAAGTCGCGCTAAAAGCACAGCGGCGCGTTCTCACAAACACTGAAATCTTTACTCCTCCCCAGTGATTATTTTCTTTTCTTTTATCTATCATTTGAAAACATTGTCTCATAGACATTTGAGGTAGAGCAACAAAGATAGAACGGGATAATGCGGGGATGTTAGGAATGCGTTGGTTGACTGCCCTACGCTGGAGGACAGGAAGAAGGGAATAGAAATATGAAAGAGAGAGAGAGAGGAAATACGCGGTGATTTCGCGCATCTAAGCCAACGGTGTTTACACAGGCCAATCGCAACTTACACAATACTAAGGCTGCACAAGCCAAACCAAGCTTTACGGTGATTATTCTGCACGAACCTCGCAGTCTGCAGGGGCTTAACTTGCAATAAATGCACTAAAATTCTAGCAAGTACAACGGGTTTTTTTTCATCATCTGAGCGCCTGTTTGTCTCGCACCGCATCGCAGCCTCGTGTATCTATCGGGGTCACAATATATATGTTGGGGATCGCTATACTCTGTGTAGTGCAATTTCTCCTCGCGTTTTATCTGTGTATGTTCTAGTGAGTTATACGTCCACGTGATTTACTGTTTTTATCTAACTCCATTCTAGATTTTCTCAATATGTGACTATTTATTACAATTAGCTTTGTTAAACCACATGTTTAAGCGGGATCACAAGTCTCACACTGAGTGATTGGAGAACAGCCCCTCTAACTTGCCGGCCGACTTTTTGAGACCCTTTCGTATGCGCTCCAGCAAACGTGGAGGTCGTATCCGTTTGCTCGACTCATTTGCTGGAGAAGTACAAGCAGTCGCTGCTTTTCTTGCGCTTAATTTCTCGTCAGTATATAAACCGTTTTGAGAGAACGGCCCACCAGCTCCGTTCTTCCGCTCGAAGCTGGTACAGTTCTTGACGAGAATCCCATCAGCGTCAGGCGCCTGAGGCCATCTTTGTCCTGCGGCGCGAATGGCCTCCAGACTGCCATTGTCAATGCTTGCGGCAGTAGATTTGTGCCTACATGTGCTGATATCTATGCTTATTTACTGTATGAATAATTTCACTTTTCCATGTGCTTGGACAACCACTCGTGCATTTCCTCTCTTTACATCCGGTGCGTAAACAGAAGTCGCATACCATCGGCCCATTTCTCTTCTCGCTGCCATTTCCAAGTTTCTTAAGTTAGCTATTCGCAGTATATTGTTGTTCAGTGTAAAAATGTTCTCGTTCTAAATCGGCGTTGATTTCTTTCAGGCCGCTCAACGACCTCCAACCTTGTCAGCTTTACGATGCCGGCTTCCCCGCCGGTCACGGAAGGGGGGCAATTTGATGTTGCGTAATGAGACCACAGCAAACCGTTTGACGTAGCCACTCATCCCCTGCTGCTCGAGAAGCTTCCTCACTACGGTGCGAAGCTGCTATTGTGGCACACTACGCAGCTATCTTCTCGATAGGTTCTGCTTAGTGAGGGTCAATGATCAATCTTCTTTCGCCTATGTGGTATCCAATGGTGTGCCCCAAGGTTCCGTGTTGGGTCCGCTTCTCTTCCTAATTTTTGTCAATGGGGATTCCTCAGCAAACCAGAAGACTTCATTGCTTCTGTGCGCTGACGACATCAAAATGTTTAAGAAGACACACAGTATTGAGGATTGCCGCACTCTGCAGTCGAACCTATCCTTATTCCCCGAATGATGCCAATTAAACGGGTGCGCTTTAAATTTATGTGAAACCACGAATTTGTCGCATTGGCGTAAAACCCATAACATTGCCTTTTCTTGTTTTTCTACTGATCGTACAGTGTCGACCGAGGTTGTTGAAGTAAGCGCGCTCGCTGTGCTTTTCGATCGTACACGCTGAGCTCTTCTCCGCCCTCGCTAAGCGCGCAGCATCACGAAGCCTGCGCGCGCTCGGTTCCGTCCGCGGACTTACTAGATGTCCGTACCCAATTTCTTTTTTCTGAAATTGTTCACATTCATATGTTTCTCATTACTTGAATACGCCTCCGTAGTGTGGAACGGTACAATCAATTCACATAGCAGCTTTCCAAATCTGAATAACAAATCCTACACTTCCGTCACTAAGCTGCAGACGTAGCCGTACCAACATTTTGTACAAAACCATTCATTGGATTATTACATGCATTGATCTACTAGCTGCCGTTTCACTGCGGGTCTGGAAGACGGCTGCCAGGGAAGATAAACCTTTCCACGTTCCTACCTCTTTCAGCATACACTCACCTCTCCACAGAGTGCAAAGTCAATGCAACTGTCATTTTCTCCATCTTGCGAAGCGAGAAGGCAACGAAGTGCGTCCGCATGCTGGGCCGGAAGGTCAGGAGGGATTTCAGTAAAGCGGAAAGTTGGGCTAGTTGGTGAGTGATCATCATACCTTGCTGGAAAATAGTTGCGAGTGCAGCGAGTGTCGTCTTTTCCTGTTTGTCTTCACTGCGTCCGCGTCAGTGCGCTGCTTCACCACCAAGGTATGATGGTCAGGAGGGATGATTGTCGTGAAAGGTTCTAATATTCAGCTTGTAGGGCCCCAACCAATGGAGGTAGGCGACGCAGTATCACCAGTTAAGGCATAAATATGTTAGTCGCAAGCCGAGGCCAAGGTTGCAAGCGATATACCCTGAGGTAGCACTTGAGGGCAGAGGCCGAAATTCACCACAGCAAGACAGGTGGCATTGTCTTTTATACAGACAACCGAGCGTGGAAATGCGACGATCTGCGACGGGAGTATGGTGGCGTTGAAACGGGTGAAACGGCGATATAGGTCACGGCTCGGCGACGTAGGCGAACGTATACGGTGGAACATAGTCGACTCGGCGCAGCATCAGGAGGGTCAGTGGCATGCGGTAGGGCGACTTGGACAGCGCTCGCAGAGCAGTCCATAACGACCAAATGGGCCGACAGACAATCAAGGCCTAAGGTGATTTCGTGTGGGCAGTGCTTCAGGACATAAAACAAAATAGAGGTATGGCGTCCAGCTACAGTGACGCGGGCGGCACACAACCAAGCGACAGCTGCAGTTCCACGACGCGGATGACAGCGAGCGGGGTCAGGGTTATGATTTCCTTGGGCGCGTAGGGAGGTTCGAGTTCGTAACCGATGTGTGTGTTCCTGTGTCAATCAGCGCTGTCAAGTCCGCGTTGATGCGGTTGTGGTGGCCAGCCGATGTAAGCAGAGAAACTTCGGGTCGGGTCCCCATGGCAGGTTCACCTCTCGGAGCTGCACCCGTTAATTTTCCGAGGAGCGGCAGGAGTAAGGAGAATACGACGCAGGGGCGGAGGGAAGGACGTGGGAGTGGCGAAGAGGAATGGTTTGGTCGTGCGGGCAGAGATGTTGGAACTGTGTCTTATTCGATGTGTGTCGGCGGGCGGCGACTACCAGGCGGGCGCCTGGTATTTCGAAAGCTCGGTCAAGGCTGCGAGTTCCAAGAACTGCGATAATGGCGGGAAATATGTCTAACGCTTCCGCAGCAGAAGATAGTCCTGTACGCCATTCTACCGGGTTTTGATAACGAGGACAAATGTGAGAACTTCATGTCAGGTAGATCGGGCTCGCCGGGTGACCGGTAGTCTGGTCTACTGACTGGGCAAAGTGACTGGAGTCCGACATTGGCCAATTCTTGCCGTACAACGGTCTGGATAAGGGATAATGTTGCGCAGGAACCGTCTGTGGCTACAACCTGGGGAGTAACTGGAGAGGCAGGCTCAGTCTCCCGGCGGATGATGGGCACAATACTGTCAGATGCAGCCAGCACGGATGGGAGACAGAGGTCCTGACAGGTAGGTGTTGCAGTCGTGTTAGGAAGGCGAGAAAAGTTGTGTGCAATGCGACGGCTTTTGGCTTCTTCGAAAAGGCGGCATTCAGCAATGATGTCCTGCACTGTCGAGGAGTTCTTGAAGACGAGCAGAGTAAGCGCGTCGTCCGCGATTGCTCTGAGGATATGATTGACCATTTCCTCTTCCGGCATTTTCTCGTCAACTTTGCGACAAAGCCCAAGCACGTCCTGAATATAGGTCCCATACGACTCAGTACAAGTCTGAACTCGGCACGCGAGGTCTTTCTGCGCGGCATGCCGGTGGCCAACAGGCTTGTGAAACAAATCAGTGAGCTTTTGTTCGCACAAGTTCCGGCTGGTAAGTTCCTCTCCGTGGGTCTCAAACTAGACGCGTGCCATCCCCACGAGATAAAATATCAGTCTATCGAGCATGATGGTCCGGTCCCAGTGAGTGATCGCGCTCACCCGTTCGTACAGTCGAAGCCAATATTCAACGTCGGTATTATCCGTGCCAGAAAAGGTTCCTGAGTCGCACGGTTGTGCCGCGATGACGGTGGGTGCGGGTGGCAACGTGCCCGAAGCATTCTCGCCTCGAGTTGGCGTTGCCGATGCAGCCAAGGAGCGCCCGCTGCGTAAATCCGTCGTGCCTCTTGGAGAGCTCGCAACCTCCACCAAAATGTTACGGGGAGAAGAGAGGTTTAAATATATTTACAGGGTATTTACTAAGCATTCACTGGCACACAAGATGGAAGACAGTCCACGCGACGTCAGCGAGCTTCGTCGTCTTCTGTACTGTTCTCAACTTCGTCTCTGGCTCTGCTTGGTAACAATATCTTTAAAAACGTGCTGTCTACATTCTATTCCCAGCTTCTCACGTTCCCTTGAGCCTTCTTTCCAGCTGCAATCCTCCTTGTCTTATCATAGTTTCTCCCCCCTTCCTTATAAGTACTCCGTCTCTCACATGTGTGTTATTGCCGTACTGTTGCTCATATGCAGTTGTATATGCAGTTCCTTCCTGTTTCTTTTTTGCCTTCTCTGTTTTGTTTCAAACTTACGGTTTTAGTTGTCTTGCGTTTCTACCCTCTTTGCTTTGTTTTTCGATGCACCAACACTCGGACCTCTGTGTTGTTCCTGGGCACATTAAATATATTATTTATTTATTTATTTATTTATTTATTTATTTATTTTCATGATTTTTTTGTAGCAGCCACTATTATACGGTGACTAAACCTCGTTTTACCTTTTAGTGGGACGATTTTGAACGCACATATGCGAATGCATCGGCTCCCGTTTCTACAAACCTTTTGGACCAGATTTATTGCCTCAACCGACAGAAACTGCGCATCAATCGGCGCAGTTTGCTCCAAGGAACAAGCAGCTACCGAAATCTTACCGGTGGGTGGATTTTTGGGACGTTTCCGAGACTTTTCCACCGCACACCACGTTGGCGCGCAGGTACGCCTAACGAGCCAAACCATATGGGGCGGTCGGGCAGGCGTCGAGCCTAGGCCCAACGCGTCGTCGAGCTAGAACATGACCTCCAACCCCAATACTTCGGTAGTAGAAGGCATGAAAATCAATCCGGAGGAAGCGGAGTGCTCAGCCTGGATCGAAGTCGTGAGCAAGAAGAAGAAACTTGCCGAGCGGGCTGATCCCAACGCGCCCACGTCAGCGAAAGGAAGCGGTAATGGCGGCGCCCGCACTGCCGCACCACAGAATGTATTGAGACGAGTCGTGGAAGCTTCCAGAATCGCGAACCTACCTAGGAATCACTTTAAGACCATTATAAGGCCTCGCGGAGGGCTGGATGTTAAGAAGACGGACCTTATTATTTTCAAGCGTGCACTCGCCAAGACGGCTTCCCTAACAGTGTACGACACATCGACGACACGGATCACATCGACGACACCTTGTGCACGAACCCCTCCCAGAACATTCTTGTGGTTGCCACGCCGTTCGAGGCGAACGCGCGCGCCTACGCCGAGGTTCAGCAGATTTGTATGGCAAGTGTCGTCATAGAAGTGGCGGCCTACGTGGCTGCGTCGGACGACACATGTAAAGGAGTGATCCGCGGAATTAACGTGGACATCTGTGACGCAGAACTGACGGAGATGATCGTCAACCGGAGAAACCCTGGCACTCTGGGGGTTCGAAGACTCAAGAAGACACCAACAGTGATCGTGTTGTTCGACGGACACAAGGTCCCCCTAAACGTCGTAGGTGATGGTGTTCGCTACCCTTGTTCCTTGTATCGCAGGCAAGTAGACGTTTGTTATGCGTGTGGAGAATTGGGCCACAGGGCCGACGTTCGCCCGAAGGGCAAAGATCAGAAAAAATACCGCGGATGTGGCATGCTCACACCATCAGAGGATCATCAATGTCATCCCAAGTGAGCCATCTGTGGTGGGGCACAGCAAACGGCCGACCGCAAGTGCAAATAGCGCTTCCATGTGCCATACATCGTGCGCCAAAGACGGCGGCGACGCAGGCGCGCACAGCACGCGCAGCTGGCGGCAGGACCACGTGGCTTCGACGCAGCTAGCGGTGGAGAAGCAATGGCGGGAGAGAAACCCTTCTATTCCCCCCGCCGCAACATATCGGCACCGAGAGGAGGCTCCCGCTCCCGATCCAGAGGGCGCCCCAGCAGCAGATCGCGCTCTCGCTCCAGAGGGCGCGATAATAGCACCAGACGCTCCCGTTCGAGAGGACGATCGGGTTCCAGAGTCCCAATCCAGGAACCGATGTCCTGGGCGGACAAGGCCAGGATGAACCTCCCAAGAGGCAAAAAGGTAACACACATCATCTCGCCGGAGCATAAAAGAGAGCAATCTGAGATTTTAATGCTTAAGAAAGAAAATGCAGAGCTAAAAGAGGCACTACGAACGCTGAGATCTGAGTTCGAGCTTTTCCGTAACTCACGTGAACCCCTCGAAATAGCCTTACCCATCCCAGTTCAAGCAGAAGGATCGAATAAGCGCAAAGCTACCCCCCCCCCCTTGCGCCCATGCAAAGCCCATGCAAACTGACGAGTCCCCCGCTCAGGATCCCAAGCCAGAGCCAAACATACTCGCGTCTTTGAAGGTAATTGAGGAATCGCTCACGCAGATGAGAGAGGCCTTAGCCATTCACTCTAGCACTGTCGAGCATATGGACGGTAACATCTCCCACCTAACACGTAGAGTTGGCATCCTCGAGTCTAAAGGCTAAACCCCGTAAGCGCGATTTTGTGCGCGACAGCGACGAGCGTCGGCTTCGAGCAACGGATCGGTCCGTCGGCGAGGAGTTACGGAGTCGCCATCTATCGGAAGCGCCTCGCTGGCGTAGTATGAGGGATCACGCGGCGCGCTCCTCATAAGTTTTGCTGTCAGCGCTCACTGAAAACACCCCGCGGGAGCTCTCCCGGACATGTCTGCATGTACATTCGAAACGAGAGAAGTTTTTTACTGTCTAAATAATAATCTTGGGCAAACTGAAAGCACACAATCGTTTACAGACGCTATCTCTTTACCGAATACGTACAGTGAACGCCACTGTGCATGGTCGCCGCGTTGGAGTCTCCCGAACCGGCTTCTTGCGTGAAAGGTAGGCAATGGCTGAGAGCAAACTATGTGAAATAGGTTATTATAGTGTTTGTATTGGCGGCGAGGAGTTACGGAGTCGCCATCTATCGGAAGCGCCTCGCTGGTGTAGTATGAGGGATCACGCGGCGCGCTACTCATAGGTTTTGCTGTCAGCGCTCACTGAAAACACCACGCGCGAGCTCTCCCGGACATTTCTGTAAGCACTTTCGAAACGAGAGAAGTTGTTTGCTGTCTAAATAATAATCTTGGGCAAACTGAAAGCACACAATCGTTTACAGACGCTATCTCTTTACCGAATACGTACAGTGAACGCCACTGCGCGCGGTCGCCGCGATGGAGTCTCCCGAACCAGCTTCTTGCGTGAAAGGTAGGTAAACGCTGAGAGCAAACTATATGAAATCTGTTCTTATAGTGTTTGTATAACTCTTGTATAGTGTTTGTAAAGAAGCCTCAATGCAGCGATTGCGCAGTTTCGCAGCGACCGACTGCGCGTCTGCAAGCTTGTCCGCGCACTGTTTCGCTTTCGCCGCGTGCGCGTTTTCGCACCGTGCCATGAGCTTTAGGCCGCAGAATATGAGCATTTGACAGTATACAAGCAACCATTGTTGCGTGGGCGCTATCAGAGCGGTTCAAAAATAATTTCATTGTAGAGACTTCGACGCCTACAGGGACTATGATATGCCGTCGCGACGATACAATCTTTTTTTTTTCTTCTAAATTCTTTGACCTTTCAATACTATTTCTCGAGTTGCGTCGCACTGTATGTTTATCGGTGTTCTCAGCGTTCAATATCCCGCTGCTCCTTTTTTTGTAATCCAGTGCATTAATTGATAACACAAACATGACCATGTGCCATGCTTTTTTTAAATGTGCTTCTTACCGCTGCCTTTCCACTCCACTGAACTTGCCAGTATCTGTAGCATCGACAAGTTGATAGACCAAACCGTCATGACATTAGTCGTGCAGCAGACTCGGGCGAGCGTCTCAGTGCGCGTCTTCAGAACATCGCAGACCGGGCGCCGTAGCAGAAATATTCCTCGCGTCTGTGCTTGCTGCATACCCGAGTTGTAGCCGATGACTGTTTGCCGGTTTTATGTTTCGCGAGCCAAGCTTCACGCAGCTTCTTGTCCTGCGGCTACGTGTGAATAAGGCTGACACCGGGCTCCGTTGCGTACGTCCGGCACTGCGGCACCGAGCAGTAGCCTACCATGTTGCGCGCCTTCAAAGGCAGCCACTACCTATTGTAGTGTTTTCAATCGTTGTAAAGGAGACACCCGAAGTGGGAAAATCTCGCCACTAAATGAGGACCGCAGCGTACGAGGGAACTTTCGTTTCCAGCTCGCTTCGGCGCTCCCGAAGCAGCCGACGCGGCCGCTTTGTCCACATGATCCCTAATAGCACGTCACGCCGGCGGTGGCGCCAGCTTTTCCAGTGGTGTAGCTCGAGGCCAATTGCTCGGTGTTGTCGCGCGTTCGCTTGGTTCTGCAAATCTAGAATTCTTCGCTCGTCGCCAGGAAGTGCTATGAGCGACTAGCCAATAGTAGGCAGCCGGAACGGGATGTACATTAGTGACGTACTACCGGTTTGCTCACGTGCGCGCTTCTCAGTACACAAATGGAACGAGCGGAACGAGCGAACTACCGAATTTTGATATGTAAACGAAAAGAAACTTACTGCAAGACCCTACAGAAATACTTTATGTTGCTTTGTACAGCCAAACAAATCAACTTAAATAATTATAGCAAGTGCTACACCAGGTTTGGCACTAACTCGATCCCCTAATACCGGCAACACTGGAGAGCCGTCGCGCGAAGCGGCCGCTCGCTTGGAGTTTGACTTCTAGGCGACGAGCGAACGCGACAGCCATCTCCATCGCGTCGCTTGTCACTGAAGCGCGCAAGATCGCTTGCATGGGGTTTATACTTAAAATGAGAATGACAGATTCTAGCAAAACCAAAAGCATCACCACTGGCACCATTGCAAAAGCTAAGAAAGTACAGCAGGATGCCGATAACACGAGTTCCCTGCAGGCTATGCTAGTTCAATAGAAATCAAAATGGCCGCCGGAAACCTCATTATCTGGCAGTGGAATTGCGCCAGCTTCTTAAGGCACAAGACTGCTCTATTGCAGCTCATCAAAGCACAAGCGATAATGCCGCACGTCCTGCCCTTGCAAGAAACACTTAGTGAGAAGGTAAATTTATCGGGCTACCGTTCGGTTAGCCAAATAGGAGAAAATGGCAGAGGTATCGCCACGCTCGTCAGGAAAGGCACCTGTTTTCAGGAGCACGAAGTAAAAATTTGTAACTCGGATAAGAAATCCGGTCTCGAGGCACGCATAATTGAAATCATCCCCCACGGAAAAATCCGACATAACATTTTCATTCTCAACTTGTACAGCTCCCCTTCCGCTTATAAACATAATCTCCGCTCACTACTAAATAGGGTCGCAACCGCTGCAAAATCGCAGCCCTTAATAGTCGCAGGAGATTTCAACGCTCCCCCACCCGGCTTGGGGTTATGTAACGCGAACTAAGAAATGTGCCAACCTAGTTGCAGCGAGTACAGACCTAAACCTAACGCTGGTCTCGGACCCACGTTTCCCCACGAGGCTGGGAAACTCGGTCGCCAGAGACACGGCGCCTGACCTCAGCCTCACTAGAAACGCGGTGGCCACGTGGTCCAACTTACAGGAGAACTTGGGGAGTGAGCACTACATAATAGAACTCAGGATGAAAATAATAGCAGCTCCTCCCAAAACCTATAGTTACAGACTGGGATCCCTTTAGAAAAATAAGAGGTGAGGATGAGGCAGTATACGACACCTTCAGTGAACTGCTTGTACAGACCCAGATAGATATCGAGAAGGCCTCCAAGGAAAGAGTTACAGATTTTGATGCCCCAGGGATGGACGCAAGGTTACCGTTACTGCAAGGTTAGTGCACCTCCTGGAAGCCAAACCCTCTCTCCTCGAGAGATGGAAGACACAACGACTCAATCGCAGGCTACGGAAAAAGATCGCGGAGCTCAATAAACTCATTGAGGAGCATTCCTCCGAACTTAGTAAACAGCAATGGAGAGCAATAAACAGCAACGTGCTCGGCAGCGGATGGAAAAATGCGCAAAGGAGGCAAATTGACCCTCTTCAAGCATCTCTTAGACGATGGACAATCCAAATGTAATCAGAGACTAGTTATAGACCGATTAATTAATAGGTAAAAAATGGAAGGCATCTCAGAAGCCTCCATATTTCGGAAACTAGCCAACAAATAGCTTCCAACTGGCCAAAGCCCAGGTTCTCCCCTCCCTCAGCATGAGGCCGCGCCTTCTCCAGATCTGGACGTCCCCTTCTCGGAAGCTGAGATCAGGAAAGTGCTGCACAATTTAAACGGAAGGACTGCCCCAGGCCCCGATGGAGTTACAAACCGGCTCTTAAGAAATTTGGGCGACAAAGCAATTCAAGCTTTAGTGAAGGAGGTAAATGAGGTGTGGGAGGAGGGCGTTGTACCGGAGAGTTGGAAGAAGGCCACAGTGGTGCTAATCCCCAAGCCAGGTAAATCACCCAGCTTGGAGAACCTCGTCCTATCTCCCTTACTTCTTGCATTAGCAAAGTAGCGGAACATGTAGTGCATAACAGGATATCGAGACATATCGAGCGCAACGAACTATTGTCGTATAATATGGTTCGTATCAGGCCCTTGCTTTCAACGCAGGATGTCATGCTCCTGCTAAAAACACAGATAATCAACTCTCAAAGCAAAAATGCAAAATAGGTCCTGGCGCTGGATCTATCCAAGGCATTCGATACAATTGCACATGACTATATCCTTCAGGAGATATCGGCCTTGAACTTAGGAGTTAAATTCTTCTCCTTTGTTGCATCCTTCCTCAAGATCAGGACGGCGGCCGTAAAGTTGAGGCAATCAGTTTCGGAATATTTCACACTCGGAAGAAGGGGCACTCCCCTAGAGGCAGTTATCTCACCCCTTCTATCTAATATAGCAATGCGCAAGTTATCGAAAAGCCTTGCAGCAATTCCTTACGTAGGTCATGCATTATATGCTGACGATATTACAATCTGGTGTCCTGGAGGATCGGAGGCTACGGTCGAACAAGCTCTACAGGAGGTTCTGGATATTATAGAGTCTTTCTTGGAAGGTACGGGACTGGCACTCTCGCCTGGAAAGTCGGAACTCCTGATGTACGGACAGGCTAGAAGAGGTGCTAGGGGACTCACCCCACTCGATCAGGTCCCCGTTAGCGTTCGTACCAGAGATGGGCACACCATCCCGAGAGTAGACTCTATCAAGTGGAGTAGACGCTTCAATAAACTCAAAGGGATGCAACGCTAAGACTATACTCACCAACTCACCACGAAAACTGAGAACATTATTAGATTAATTATGAGAGTGTCCAACAAGAAAGGCGGCATAGGCGAGGGTATACTCCTTAGGGCTCACCATGCTTTCCTCATCAGCCATGTCATATACATAGTCGCGGCCCTCAATTGGACGAAAACAGAAATGGATAAATTAGACACGCTTATGCGCAAAAGTATCAAAAGGGTGATCGACGTGCCAATCGCGGCTAGCACAGAGAAACTCGTGACATTGGGAGTACACAACTGCGTAATTAATAGAAGCACAAAGATCAGCACAAGTTATTAGATTATCAAACTCCAAAGCAGGCAGAAGACTGCTGGATGCGGCAGGCCTCCGTCCTAGCTTCAATCAGGGAAATACCACGCAACTTGATATTCAAGCAAGGAACTCCTTTATTGTAGACCCTTTTCCAAGAAATGTCCACCCGCAACACAATAAAGGTCGAAGGTTGGCGAGGGCTAGAAGTTTCTTAAAGAACACATCCGGAACAGAGCCCTTTGTTGACGCGGCGCGACACGCCAGTGTCAACGAGTTCTCCGTAGCCATAGTCAATGACAGGGGAGAACTCCTCTCGGCAGCCTCGCTGAAGATCTCCTCGGTCGATGTGGCGGAACAGGCTGCCATAGCTCTCGCCTTACTTGACTCAAAACGCACTACGGTGTACACGGACTCCCGAGCAGCCGTTAGAGCGTTCGCATCGGGATTGATAGCCGAAGAAGCAGCCAGGATTCTGAACGGCAAACACCCCTCTGGCACTGTTCACCGCATAGTCTGGTTCCCCGCTCACATGGGACCAGACGTATTACCGGGTCACCTGAACCCCAATGAGATAGCCCACGACCGTGCGCGAGGTTTTGTATGCCGCGACGGTGTCTCGGGTGAGTTCGGGAGAGCTCGTCCACTGTGATCCACTAGTTACTTTTCATGAAATCACGTCTCATTACAGAGGGAATAGGCAGAGTTTTCCTTTCTCCCATCATAAGCTCAACAGGCCATAAGCTAGCACGCTCCGCATGCTCCAGACGGGGTCCTACCCCTCTAGGGGCTTTCTGAACATGCTCCACCCGGACATTGATCCACTCTGCCCAGATTGTGGCACTGAATTTAGCTCATTAAATCATATGCTCTGGCAGTGCCGTGTGTTACAGGATTTTAACCGAGAAGAAGACTGGACGACGGCCATCACAGACCCGAAACAAGACGACCAGCTCCTGGCTGTCCAGAGGGCCCGTGAACGAGTGGACATGGCCTCTCTGTTCCGACATGGGACTAGCCAACGGCTGGGTAGGGACCTGCAGGCCTCCGCTTAGCTCCTCAGGACCCCAATAAAGTCGTTTACTACTATTACAACTACCTATTTAGTGGCACGAGTATCCAGTGACACTCTTGTTTCTTGTGCAGCACTTCCGATTCACCTCCTGAGACGACCGTGGAGGAAAATTTACATAAATCAGAAAGAAAATAGAAAAAATAGTACAGTACAAAATTCATGAGTTTCATTATAAATGTGGTATCACATCATAAGTTTAGTTACGAGTTACTGAAGTATCTGGAATAATTAGAATTAATTAGAAATCACTGATTACCGCACACCAAAGCACATAATTGCAGACTTTATAGAGGCCCGCCACGTGAGCACGACTTAGGCGAAAATCCTGGAAACCCGGAAGTAGAAAGCGGAAATAATGACGTCGTTACTGACGTCATGCACAAGGTGGCATTATATTTAACCGACTAATTAATGGAAAACACTTACCTGGCATAGACGGAACATCTGCCTAGTAGCACGAATGTGACGTCACTCCCTCCTCTCTCGCGGCGCTCGCCTGCTCACTTGCAGCAGCAGCTGCGCGCGCGCGCTCGTTACGTGCTCTGACGTCAGCACGGAGAGGGCGCGTAAGGTGCACTTCGTGCGCCGCTCGCTTGAGGCTACGCGCCGACAGGTGGCGCGCCCTGCGTTACCTCGTCCATAGAGTTACTATACTGACTCTAGAGGACAAGCTACCCATAGGGCCCATGCATTGAAATCGGGAACCGCAAGAGCGCCGCCATGTTGCTACGCGCCGAGGTTGCCAGCACCTGAGACGCTTGCTAGACTTGGTGACAGTAGTCAGTTTTAATCCGGCAACAGTAGCAGCGTAGCAGCATGGCGTCTCGCTTGTACTGTCGTGATGTGTGCGTGCAGCCGTGTGTTTGGGCTTTATAAGTTGGTTCTTTATTCTATGTTGCTGGACGGTCCGGGTGTGGTCCATGTTGGCCGTACAGGTGGCAGTTATGCAACCGAGGGATGATCCTGTTGAAGTTTCCGGTGGTATGCGGTTTTCAGCGGTCACGCCTGTTGCAGGAGTGTCACTCGACGAGGTTACGAGCTCGAAGCTGTGGTCAGATTCCTCGTTGGCGTTCCGTAATTCTCTTCGCACGGGCGCGGTATGTTGCAAAAGCCGCTTTCGCGATCTATCGTCGCGACGATAGATCGGGCTTTTTTATTATTATAAGCACTGATCCAGTTGGGGTAGGGCACATGTAACCTACAAACGGAAGTCTCAGGAGAGCACCTGAGATTATAATAAAGCAGGCGGCGCAGGAACTCTAGGGCACCCAAGGGACAGTGGGGGGATCAAAGCTCGAAGCAGAACGGTACGTAGGTTGGGGCCGCCGAGGCACGTGTGTGCCAGGAAGTGTTCGCACGGACAGCTCCCCTGGCACGCGCAGCAGAGCCTCGCAAGGTCGAGATACCTTAAAGGCACCTCCGCCCATCATTTTTCTTTTGCCTCGGTGCAGTGTGCACGATTAAAGAGAATAATATGGAGGGCATCCGGTACAGTCGCGAATGCGTCATGACAAATGTAGCTCTCGTCGCCTGGCGTGTGCAGTAATATCAGAGTTGGTTGTGGGAACTTTATGCATAATACGCTTTGTTACGGTATCTTAACGCAATGGGTCTAGAGGACGGTGTTGGTACATTTTTTCGTACCGCCCTAATCCTATACCCCCTACTACAAACACACACACACATACCCCCCTCTTCTTATGTATACATACAATTCCTTGCCATGACGGATCCATAGCCTCCTTTATTTTTGAAAAATAGAGGAGGCTATGGACCAATTGACCAGTTCAAGTTGTCAACTTGTCAGTAACTGTCATAGGAATCACTGTATTAAACACAATTCCACGATTGGATTGTTTACTTTCATTTTTTGTTGTAACACTGAGGACTACATAGAACTTTATTTTGTATATGTGAGAGAAGTATGTGGATATCACGAGCTTAAGCCAATGTGCGATACACAGACACAGCAGCTGCTACAACATGAATTGCATTGAGGGCCACACAACACATACGTAATTAAAGGTGCAAAATATGGGGGGAAGCTTCAAAATACGCTCTGTAGCACTTATTTGGATCCCACCGATGGCATCAGTTGTTGGGAACTCGGCGCTGACGCCCGTGGTTGTACCTGGGTCGCAAGCCCCAAGGGTAGCGTTGGCCTGGCGGCCTGGGGTACAACTGGAAGCATCCGAAGGTCCCGGCAAAGCATGAGTCGACTGGTAACAACAAAACAACTTGTTTATTTTAACATCGCAAAGAGTTGGCGGTCAGGTTGACCGAAGTAGAGAGACGGGAGAGCACTTTACTCAACAGAAGAAATCGGAGCCCTCCTTTTGGCGTCCGGGGGCAGCTGTTTTTATACTCTCGCAGTTGAGGGCAAGAAGGAACCCCTCAATAGACGAGCACGTGATTGTACAATGGGTTAAGGTGACGCATACTGTCGTAGCGCCGCTGGTCGGGCACAAAGACTGGGAGGAGAAGGTAACTTCTGCTCTCGTAGCGCCTCTGGTCGGGCACAATGACTGGGAGGAGAAGGTAACCTCTGCTCTCGTAGCGCCTCTGGTCGGGCACAATGGCACATACACTCACACACGCACATGAAGACACGTGGCATCGGAACATGCCTGGAAACGCCTGGAAACGCCTGGAAACGCCTGGAAACGCCTGGCGGGGAGCGTAGCGGCGACGCCGAACGGGCCAAAATGTCTGCCGCTTTGTTGCAGTCGCGCCGGCTAAACCGCGCGTCGTAGGCGAAACGTAACAGACCGCCCCGCCGGGGGAAGGAGATCCCGATGGACAGGGGACTGCATCCGCTGTCCGGAGGGATGTCGCTCGATGATGCTCATAACCGAAGTCGGGCGTCCCTCGACGTTTCTTGAGCGCAGCGCACAGAGAAGGCCTCGTTCTCTCGTTCAGGTTCGCACGGGACACTGCAAAGTGACTTCGGGAGAGTTCACATTCTGGTTCTCGTTCCCGGCAAGCGTTAGAACTACGCTGAAACTCAACCGCTCAGTCAGCAAGCACGGCACAACCCTCACTAAGCCCTGCCAGGCTCTTTCCCCTTTTTATACCACTGCCTAGTTCCTTACAGTAGTCTAGCATCACTCAGAACGCGTCCACAAATTGGAAAATTGCACTAGAAAGCATATCATCACTTTGAAACACTAAACAAAAGCAATATGTTAAAAAAAATCCTGCCTCAGGAAGAAAAACATCAGTAACAAACAATTTTGAGGCTGATTCCTACGTTAGGGGCTTCGACTTAAGCCATCGGCGTTACCGTTGAGACTCCCCTTTTTGTAACGCACCTCAAAGGAATATTGTTGCAAAGCGAGGCTCCAGCGCAGGAGGCGGCCATTTTTGGGAGAGATGGTCTGCAGCCATTGGAGAGGGCAGTGATCCGTCTCAATGATAAACCTCGAGCCGGCTAGATAGCATGACAATTTCTGAACGGCCCACACGAGACATGCACACTCTTTCTCGGTGGCGCTATACGCCTGCTCACGACTGGTCAGCTTACGACTAGCATACAGGACGGGGTGTTCTACTTCTCCATTTTCCCGTTGGCACAGTACAACGCCCATGCCTCGCTCACTAGCATCGCACTGAACAACGAACCCTTTGGTATAGTCTGGCGATCGTAGCACAGGCTGGCTTGTTAGGGCACTCTTTAGGGCGCTAAAAGCTCTTTCCTTTGTCTCGTCCCAGACGACTGTTTGAGGCTCTGTTTTTCTTAGAGCATCCGTCAGGGGAGCCGCGATATCAGAGTACCTGGGAATGTACCTCTGATAGTAGCCGGCGACACCTAAGAACGACCGAATATCGGTCTTCGTGCGCGGTTGCGGAAAGTCTCGCACAGCGGCCACTTTTATTTCAGAGGGGCGGCGACGACCCTGACCAATCACGTGACCGAGGTAGACAACCTCGGCCTGTGCTAACTGGCACTTAGGAGCCTTGACTGTCAAGCCCGCTTCGCGCAGGCGGGTTAGCACTGCCCGCAAGTGTGCCATATGCTCAGACCAGGATGCGGAGAATATCGCTACGTCGTCTAGATACGGTAAAGCGAATTCTTGCTGTCCCCACAACACTTTATCCATGAGGCTTGAAAAACAGTATGGCGCGTTCTTCAAACCAAAACTCAACACTTTAGGACGGAATGTTCCCATTGGTGAAATGAACGCCGCATACCTACTAGCCTCTCCTGTAAGTGGAACCTGCCAATAACCCCTGACAAGATCTAGGGTGGAAATAAACTGAGCGCTACTAACTTTCTCAAGGCGCTCCTCGATGTTAGGGATCGGATACATTTGATCCTTAGTGATGGAATTAAGCCTGCGGTAGTCGACGCAAGGACGAGGTTCCTTGCCCGGTACCTCAACTAAAATCAAAGGGGAGGTATAATCACTCTCACCTGCCTCAATAACACCGAGCTGTAGCATTTTCTTTACCTCAGCCTCCATAATATCGCTCTGGCGGGGTGACACCCGATACGCCTTGGATCGTACTGGCTCTGGGGAGGTAAGTTCTATGTCATGAGTAAGGACAGAAGTCCTACCAGGCCTCTCAGAGAACAGACCTTGAAACTCTTGTAATAGCTGGTGTAGTTCGGTTTTCTGCTCAGGCGACAGCGGTGCTTTACTGATAAGGTCACTAATGACTTGACCGGTGTCTTCCCTGTTCGTCACTGAGCCCAGTCCCGGAAGCTCGACCGGAAGCTCTTCAGGAACGTTTACCATCATGCACACCACTGCTTCCCTTTGTCTATAAGGTTTGAGCAGATTACAGTGGTAAACTTGCTGTGCTTTCCGCTTTCCTGGCAGACTTACCACGTAGTTAACGTCCGACAGTTTCTGAACAATTCGTGCTGGGCCCTCCCACTGCACGTCTAGTTTGTTGTTTAGCGATGTGCGCAATATCATGACCTCATCGCCCACCTCAAAACGACGGGCCCTGGCTGTCCGATCATAATAAACCTTGGCCCTCTGCTGGGCCTTTGCCATTGCTTCACCTGACAACTCCTGTGCCCTTCTTAAGCGTTCGAGGAGCTTAAGCACGTACTCCACCACGACTGGGTCGTCGCCCCTGCCTTCCCATGATTCTCGAAGCATGCGAAGCGGAGACCGAAGCGAGCGACCGTACACCAGTTCAGCTGGCGAAAACCCCGTAGCCGCATGCGGCGCGGTCCTTAAAGCAAACATCACCCCAGGCAGACACAGCTCCCAGTCAGTTTGATGTTCAAAACACAAGGCTCTCAACACGCGCTTCATGACGGAGTGGAGCTTCTCAACGGAATTCGACTGTGGGTGGTACACTGAGCTGTGTAGCAGCTTTACCCCACACCTTTCGAGAAAAGTTGTCGTCAAAGCGCTAGTAAACACTGTGCCCTGATCTGATTGGATTTCCGCAGGGAAACCAACTCGCGCAAATATGGACAGTAGTGCATTGACTATCTCAACTGAGCTGAGTTCTTTAAGCGGCACTGCTTCAGGGAATTTTGTCGCTGGGCAGATCACAGTCAAAATGTGTCTGTACCCCGTGGCTGTTACCGGCAGAGGTCCCACTGTATCAATAACGAGCCGTCTAAAAGGCTCCGTAATGATAGGTACCAATTTCAACGGCGCCCTCGATTTGTCCCCTGGTTTGCCCACCCGCTGACAGGTGTCACATGACCTTACGAAATGGTCTGCGTCCCGAAAACACCCTGGCCAATAGTACTCTTGCAAGAGACGGTCCTTAGTTTTCTTAACTCCTAGGTGTCCGGACCACGAACCCCCGTGTGACAAGCGCAACAGATCCTGACGATAGCATTGAGGCACGATCAGCTGATCGAACTCCACTCCTCGGCGGTCTAGATACTTCCGGTACAGGACTCCACCTCTTTCCACAAAACGCGCAGTTTTCCTGGCGATACCTTCTTTGACATTGCAGCGCACGTTTTCCAGGCTGCCATCCTTTTTTTGCTCGGCTATCAAAGCCGACCGGCTGACTTTTAGCAACCTATTAAGTCCGTCTGACGTAGGCGCGATGAGCAAATCAGTAGATAGCTCTTCTAACTTTCCCGCATCGGGATTTTCCTCTCCGGTATCTGGTGCCTTTAACGTTACAGACTCAAGTTTATTCAGTTCGGGCGTGCTCTGAATATCAGCTTGCTGCGCCTCTGACTCTTTTTCGTTGTTTGATATCGTCGGCCCCGCAACTACAGCCTTTGCAGCGAGCTCCCGAACCTTCGATCTGGTTAAGGCCTGAACACTAGCTTCACCAAACAAAAGCCCCTTCTCGCGCAGGAGGTGATCGGACCTGTTTGAAAATAGGTACGGGTACTGGGGGGGGCAGCATAGATGACACTGCCGCCTCCGTTTCAAGTGCTCCGAAAGGTCCTTCAATAAGCACTTTTGCTACCGGCAGACACACGCTATGAGCTTCCACGGCTTGCTTGATCCATGCGCACTCGCCCGTGAACATATGGGGTTCTACGTAAGACGGGTGAACTACATCCATCGTAGCTGCGGAATCGCGAAGCACCCGGCACTCTTTCCCGTTCACGAGGAGGTCTCGCATGTAAGGCTCGAGAAGCTTCATGTTCTCGTCAGTGCTGCCTATTGAAAAAAACACAACTTTTGGTGTTGTTTCCGGACACTGCGCCGAAAAGTGACCCGGCTTCTGGCACGTATAACAAACGCGCGCTTGCCTCATCTCGAACCGCTTTCTGCGTTCGGCTTCGGCTGCCGCCGTCTCCTTAGGTTCGGTCGCACTGCTTCCACTCGCATCCGCACTACGCGTGTTCCCCTTTGCTCTCATGGGTGTGAACTTCGGCCTCTCAAACTTCGAGCCAAATTCACCCTTTTGACCGTCCTTAGCTCCGCGAGCCCGACGCGTCACAAACTCCTCGGCTAGCTCAGCGGCTTTAGCCACCGTACAAACGTCTGGCCTATCCAAGACCCAGTATCGCACGTTCTCCGGTAACCGACTATAAAACTGTTCTAGCCCGAAGCACTGCAGAACTTTATCGTGGTCACCAAACGCTTTCTCTTCTTTGAGCCACTCCTGCATGTTTGACATAAGCCTGTACGCAAACTCTGTATATGACTCACTTTTGCCTTTCTCATTTTCCCGAAACTTCCGACGGAACGCCTCCGCAGACAGCCGGTACTTTTTTAGAAGACTCGATTTCACTGTGTCGAAATCCTCTGCCTCCTCTCTATCCAAGCGAGCGACTACGTCGGCCGCCTCGCCGGGTAACAAAGTGAGCAAGCGCTGTGGCCACGTTTCCCGAGAGAACCCCTGCTTCTCGCACGTTCGCTCAAAGTTAACCAGGAACAAACCAATGTCCTCTCCAAGCTTAAACGGCCGCATCAGGTCAGTCATTTTGAACAATACGCGTTCTCCTGCACCGTGTGCCTGACTTCCATTACGAGCGCGTTCCATCTCTATCTCGAGACGCTTCATTTCCAAAGCGTGTTGACGGTCACGCTCTTCTTTTTTCTCTTGTTGCTCTCGCTCTTTCTGTTCTTTACGTTCACGCTCTTCTTTTTCTTTCTGTTCTTTAAGTTCGCGCTCTTCTTTTTCTTTCTGCTCTTTAAGTTCGCGCTCCTGTCTTTTTGCAGTCTCCCTCTCCTCAATGGTCTCAAGGCATTCCGACAGCTCGTCATCCTCAGCTTCTAACTCAAGAATAGCCTTTAGCAGTTCAGGTTTTCTGAGTTTGTCTGAGACATCCAGACCCAACTCTCTTGCAAGCTCCAGCAATTTCGGTTTGCGCAAAGACTTCAAATCCATGGCTGCTCTGAATGCTGCTTTCTCTACTGCTTACTATTGTCTTGCCGCAAACTAACCCGGCAGCAACGACAATCACAATTACCAGCTCTGTTTCTGACACTAACAAAAGCCTGGCAAAGCTCAGAAGAAGAAAGTCCCGCACTCACCAAACCTCGCAGCCAAGAGTTCAGCGCAGTCGTTCCGCTGCAGGCAACCAGTCATCACACAGGGCTCGTTGCACTGCTCCCGGATCGTCGATGAGCTGCTCAGCATACAGTCAACTGCATCTCTTCGCTGCTGGCCTCCGTTGTCGCGATCTCACCGCTGGCAGACAGTTATTTGGATCCCACCGATGGCATCGGTTGTTGGGAACTCGGCGCTGACGCCCGTGGTTGTACCTGGGTCGCAAGCCCCAAGGGTAGCGTTGGCCTGGCGGCCTGGGGTACAACTGGAAGCATCCGAAGGTCCCGGCAAAGCATGAGTCGACTGGTAACAACAAAACAACTTGTTTATTTTAACATCGCAAAGAGTTGGCGGTCAGGTTGACCGAAGTAGAGAGACGGGAGAGCACTTTACTCAACAGAAGAAATCGGAGCCCTCCTTTTGGCGTCCGGGGGCAGCTGTTTTTATACTCTCGCAGTTGAGGGCAAGAAGGAACCCCTCAATAGACGAGCACGTGATTGTACAATGGGTTAAGGTGACGCATACTGTCGTAGCGCCGCTGGTCGGGCACAAAGACTGGGAGGAGAAGGTAACTTCTGCTCTCGTAGCGCCTCTGGTCGGGCACAATGACTGGGAGGAGAAGGTAACCTCTGCTCTCGTAGCGCCTCTGGTCGGGCACAATGGCACATACACTCACACACGCACATGAAGACACGTGGCATCGGAACATGCCTGGAAACGCCTGGAAACGCCTGGAAACGCCTGGAAACGCCTGGCGGGGAGCGTAGCGGCGACGCCGAACGGGCCAAAATGTCTGCCGCTTTGTTGCAGTCGCGCCGGCTAAACCGCGCGTCGTAGGCGAAACGTAACACACTGCAAAGTGTAACATATATTGTATGTGTACAATAAATGTTCAAAAATACAATGCATCAATGTCCCATTTGCCTTCAAGTTTATAATCAAGTTCAAGTTTACTGAAGTTTATTATGAGCATATGTACAACAGGAATCTACTGACACACCCGCAGTCAAGGTGGCTGTTCGAGGTGTGCTGGCTGCCTCAGTGTAAGAAAAAGAAATTGGGTGAATGTCGACACCAGTGCCACTGCTTCTTGCCTCTGACCTGCACGTGCCTCCACGGCATCTTTGTGCACAAGTGTGCTGGCGTGGCGAGGCGTAGGAGTCATCCGAGAGAAAGAGTATCGTTTACATGGAGAAGTGGCTGTTCACATTGACTGTCGCTTTCCCTCAAATGTTTCCTTGGCGACTAGGGTGACACACCCGCAGTCAAAGTGGCTGTTCGAGGTGTGCTGGCTGCCTAAACGAAAGAAAAAGAAAGAAATTAGATGAATGTCGATACCAGTGCTATTGCTTCTTGCCTCTTACCTGCATTTGCCTCCACGGCCTCTTGGCTTGCGGAGTCTGTATGAGGGAGCTGCTGTGACTAGGCGTAGGCATTGTCTAAGCAAAAAGAAAAGGCCATTCAAATGGGAAATTATTGAAATCAATGCAGTTATGTCTGCTTCTTGCACTCTTCTTGCCCAAAAGTTTTCAAACATAGTGTCCAGTACACACCAGGACTTTGACTGCTTCTGCTTTTTACCTGCAGGTGTTGCTGCGAGATCCTTAGTATGGCTGCGTGCAGCATTGTAACACTTGGTGGAGGCATTTGAAGTGGTAGCCAAAAATATAAAGAATCATCCTTGTCTGCACGAATGCTTTCAATTTCTAAATGCAGTGGTAACTATCACTGTTAGTGCAAGGCCCCCCACAACTATGCGGCAAGTTCCATAGCTCGAAACTGAATTTTTCCTTTAGTGTTTCACAAGACGTCTGATATGTCCACATTAGATGTGATGTGTTTGTTTTTATTTACCCCACTGTGGAGAGAGCATCATTAAATAGTTTTTTTTTTATTTTTGCTTGTCTTGTTTTTTGGTTTATTTCTGAATTTATCAAGCACCAGTCTCATGATGCTAAAATGACTAATGTAATGGCAATCAGCTTTTGTATTGCTGAAAAACAACGCATTTCCTGACCCATTGTTTGACATCCCCTCACTCGCATAATTTTTCAGAGTATTCTACCTATATTGACTTACTTGACCTCCACTAAAGAGTCTTGCATTTTCAAATATGACTCTTTCCTTAAAATCATTCGACACTTCTCATAATTTCTGTACCTTGGGCTTCGATACTCTGCATTCACCATTTTTGCTTGCTTCTGACTAAAAATGTCTTCTCTAATTTAGAGCTTAAATTTTACCTTTGGAACACACGGAAGGGCTTGCCATTGCATATCTGCATAAAAGGGAAACATGTTTCATTAAACATTTGCAAAATCCAATTGAAGATTGATGAATGCAGCTTGCAGTGTGATATGACTGAATGAGCCATAAAAGTAACTCATCTCACTTGGTAAATTAAAGCACATATTAGTGTGATGTGCAAGATACGTTACACTATACGTGGTGGGTTCTCTTGCTTATACAGCAAAATAATCGGTGCGCGAGAAAAAAATTATCTTTGCATACCCCTTGTACACGCTGATTTAAGGAGAATGAGCTGGAGCTGTCCACATGATCTACTTATTTTACCTGCGAGTATGGTCAACAAAAATGTGTCCCAGCTGCTTAGTGGTACTCGGGATTGTCAGTATTGCATATGTGCCTGTTGTCTAAAATAATTGAATTTTGAAAATGCTCGCAGGGATCTGATGTGCATATCTTCAGTTTATGGATACATGTAAAAGACTCAGCATCAAGTGCAAGTGAACGTTCCCGCAGGCCCGGAGTCAATCATGCAAATAGATTCGCTGCACAAATTTGTGACCAGAAAAGATATTCTATATGAAATGGCATGCAAGGAAGTGTTGAAAATATTGCACAGTTAATAAAACGCCTACGCTATTAATATGTGGGTTGATGCACTCGTTATGCAAAACGGAGGTGAGGCGTGCAGACAGGACACAAGAGTAGAGTATTTACAAGCAAACAACACGAGCGCCGCCCACTTCTCTACTCTTGTGTCCTGTCTGCACGCCTCACCTCTGTTTTGCATAATGAATCCTTACCAAGTAGCTGAGCTTTCTGCCGTTCTAAGTCTCGATGCACTCGATTTCGTCCGCATTAGACACTCGCCTCTTGATTACTTCGTGGCACAGAAATACTCGGCATCAGGCTGTTTGTCTGCTGTGGCCTTTGTAGAAGCATGATTGTTCAAAGTGCAACAATTAAACAGATTCTTTGAGTTGCTTGCGGCTTCGCCAGTACAATTCCGGTGCGCTGGTCCACCTGTCCAGCAATTTCCTACTGAAGGGAAACCTGCAAATAAAAACACCGCTCCGCATGCAGAAAAATGCTCTACTGTGACGCTTCTCAAACGATTGTGATGCACCACAAGAGCTGCCTACTCGCGTGATATTCTCAACAAGGAGATACATTTGTTTACTTACATGTGAAGGTATATGCCAGAGCACTTCGGGGCTTCGGTGGCACACTAGGCACGAATGTGTGTGCCATAGCGTCCGATGTCGACGCGCGATCGCATGTCAAACCTAAACTGTACGAAACTACTACGCATCCAAAAAACAGATTCGAAACCGAAATTCGCGTCATCCTTTATTGCAAGAATGCGTACATCGTGATTTACATAAGTCGCGGACTTAGCGATCGCTTTCTGTAAACTTAATATTAACGTACCACTTCCATAAAGCCATCAGGTATGCGTTTTTAGATGAGAAAGCATAAGGTGACCTGTACTTGCTTTCAGCTCTTTCAATAGTAATTGCGCTGGCCACATTGACCAGTAGCAACAGGGCGGCGCCCTAGAGGTTCCCACTTTTCCGGCCCAGCTTTTCCTCTAGAGTTGTTCTACTAACTCTATGACCTCGTCGCCCTCATATCGTGCCAAGGGAAAGACGTTCGCTCGCTTAACCTAAGAAACACCAACGCAGAGTGCCACTGAGAGACACGTAAGTCAAATATTAGGGTCGCCTACCATTTTTATTTCAATAAAAAGCTTATATAATGGCAAGAACGTGCAGGGCTAGCGCAATCACATCGAGAAGCATCGTCAAAAGCCGAACACTCTTTCACCGTGCTCAGAGCAAAAAAAAAGTGAAATAAATAAATTCGCAAAATACGCATTAAAAATGCTGATTCCCTACGTAAAAACACGGAGCAACAGAAACAGTCATTTTTCAACATGGAAACCCCCGGAGCAAATGCAAGCGATAGTGAAAGTGGAAGACAAAAACTGAAATACTCGTGCAAATATGAAGTCGAGGTTTGCATGCAATTTGCATAATGTTCCCCTGGCGTGGGCCATGCTCGAAACAAGAGATTCTGTGCCAGCGCTTATTCCGCAGCCTTTAGCACCCAACCCACATCACACAGTTCCTGGGGCATTATATAAGCGTGCGTCGAAGACCACGTACGGCTCGGCAGCTAAATTCTGTCCGTTTGTTTTCGTCTCCGAGTTTTCCTGTGCAGTACTTGGGTGGTTATGCAGGGCGTGGAATCGACTGCATAGCGGCGCGAAACTCTTGCTTTGCTCTCTCAGAACTACCACACAGAAGCCGCACAACAGAACCCGAAGGCTAGTCACCCATGTTTAAAACGCAAAAACCACTGCGCAAGAAAACAGGATATATCCTTACCGACGTTCCTGGTCGGTACACCAACAAATGCAGCATGCGACGACGGGAAAGGCACGTCTCGTTCAGTGGTCAGAGCTAACTTACAAATTGCATAAAAAGAATCTGCAGAACTTTAAAGTGAAGAGGTCGTGCCGTGGCTAAAAGCCCGCATGCCCAAAAAACGGGCTCTTTCTTTTATCCTTTTCGTTTCTTTCTTTTGTTCCCACTTTATTTTTGTTGCTCTTCTTTTGTGAGTGGTGAGCGGTATTCTCGCTTTCTGGGCTTCGAATAAACGAACCGGATTGGTGCGCAGCGCACCTTGCTTGCAACTGCTGACAGCGTGAACCAAATTTACGCAGCGGTGCATTGCATTAAAGTGCCGAATGTCATGGCGAGCGTGAAAATGTCAGTCTGCACGCTTATACATAGCAGGCGAACGTCAGACAGTATCACTCAATTTCTGTAAGTGCGAGGGGCGTGACTGAGATAAAAAGAAAGCTATGTTCAACTCGAAAGTCCCCGCCGACAAGGCGTATGCGCGGTCTTCAACACTGAGAGGGAAGTGTTTCCGCTGGCTGATTGGAAAACAAGACAACAAAACCGAGTGTAGTCTGGCTCAACTTGCTTCGCTGCTCGACTGCGGCATATGTGGCTTTACGTATGCGCCTGGTAGCATGCATTATGCATGTGTGAGAGGTCGCAGAGCTACTTCTTCCTTCTTTTCTTTTCAGGAAAAAAAGAAGCAGTGGTGGCTGCAGTAACAGCAGCTTCGGCCGAATCTAGTCGGGTAGTTCCACGGAGTGTTTAAAGAAATTAAAGACCTACTTCTGTCAATATTTAGAGCGCAGCTCTAGGCGCTCTAAATATTCACATAAGTAGGTCGTTCCTGCGCTGAGCGTCGCCGTCCCTCGGCGCAACCGAGCGAACGAGCAGAACGAAGAATGAAAGAGCGAACGCGGAGCACAGCGGGGTTGAAAGAGGGTGAGAGTGAAGAGAACCCGAGGAAGAAAGCGGAGCAGAAGGCTGCAGTGGAACCATGAGGCGGAAAGCGGAGGAAGAGGGTATGGCGAAAGCGTGAGAAGTCTAGTGCCGTGCAAGACGGGGTTCTGTGGTGACGAAATGGCGCCAGAGTAGCGCGTTGTCTAAAGCCCCTTAATCTTTCAGAAGCAGCGCCATTCTTAGATCTTTCCGCCACCCCCCAATAACCGGCGTTTCATCCTCGCCACCTCTTGTGGCCCCAGCTTCCTCCGCTCCCCCATTGGCCAATCCGTGCCACGTGGAAGCACGCGTTGCTCATTTGCATTTTTTTCAGCGCGCTCCAACCGCCATTGTCGACCCAGTGTAACGAAAGTACGCGCAAACCGATTGATCGAGTGCCTTAGCGTATAAAATCAAGTTTGTTATGGACGAGAACTTCATTGTGATGCCGTGCTGCTGCGCCTTCGGCCGCCGCAACCGGCAAAGCGAGTGCAAAAGGCTTTTTTTGTTGACCATCCGGCCAGCGCAACCCCCAAAGAAAATCGTGGATGCATAACGTCGGGCGGGCCGACTTCAAGGAAGCGGGAAAAAACGCACCGCTTTGTGAAGTGCCATGGTTCTTCATTACCTCTTTTTTTAAAATATAGTTTACGCCTGCCTCTTTAAAAAAAAGTGCTTAAATGTGTGTCCATGCTATGCGCGGTTTTTAGCGCGTTTAAGTTGACTTTTCTGAAAGGTGCTCGCTTTGTTTCGCAGTTTTGTTTTGCCACAAAAGTGCTCGCATCTGCAGCCGGCGTGCGACATAGAAGCGACTTTACTCAGGCAATTTTTTTTTTCAGCTCCACCAGAAGTTAGAAAAGTGTCGACGCTTTTGCAAGACTTACTAAGGCTTTCGAATGCAGTCGTTCAGCTTCAATGTACGCCCTGATGTGTTAATTTGGTTTGTGATGTTTAAGGTATTTAACATCCCGAAGTGACTAAGGCTATGACGGAGGTCGTAGTGGATGGCTCCGGATAACATTATTTAGGTAACCTGGGGTTGTTTAACGTGCACTTTGACCGTACAGTACGCGGGCCGGTGAATTCCTCGTTGACGTCCCGTAATTCTCCTCGCACAGGCGTGGTAGTGCTGCGTCAGAAGTTGATGCCTGGGCGTGATTGTATTTATTTAATAGCTTTTATTTACTAGTTGCAACAATATGCCATTATTTAGTATTTTTTGCGGCGCCTCCGGCACTAACCAAAGCTAGACCCAGGGGTGGTCGTTTGGTTGGGACTCACCGAGACCTGTGCGTGCCGTGGGGGTAAAAGACGGGCTGTCCGCTGTCGCGTCGCGGACAGCCAATTTTTCCTGCGAACACTCCCTACGCCGCCTGCTTTATTATAATCTCAGGTGCTCTCCTGAGGCCTCCGTTAGCGGTTACATGTGCCCTACGAGAGCAGTACTTGTATAAACCAATCTATCGTCACGACGGCAAAAGCACCCCGCAACGAAAAAAGTGCCCCGTCACTTCCGCAACGTACCGCGCCCCTGCGACATGAAATTACCGAACGCCAACGAGGAATCTGCCCACCGGCATTTCGCCTTTATTCCGGCGGCTGCCGCACGCTTCCCCGGCATCAGAGAGACGAGCAGCGGCTACTCGCACGTTTTGTGTGCAGGATTATCGTAGTTGAGAAAGTCTGCAAAGGACCACAGGTCTACTGTAAGGATGAACATTTTTACTGCTTAAAGTTAACATTTTTACGGGTCCTATTAAGTAAATAGGTATCGCATGCGTCATATGCACAGTACGCGGCCTTCCTTCTCTTGCGACAAATAATTTCACGGTTTTTGATTGTGGGATGCAGCCGGACTTGCCGTGGAAGCTGCGCGTAGGGTAGTTATGTAAGTTTGCATCCCAGTACCACGACAAGAATTGGTGCATATTTTTCAATTCGCTTTAATAATTAATCGTTCTTTTTCCTTCGGATTTCATTGCTTGTGCGAGCCTCACAGCTCAGTGGACTGTGTGTGCTGTGTACTTTCCTTCTCTGCAACACTGTGATAAGCACCTATATGAAACCCATTTGCGGTCTGTTTGGTCCTACAACCCTATTGTTCTCTCTGTCTCTATAGCCGCCGCGGCGGCTTAGCGGCTACGGTGTGGCGCTGCTAAGCACGAGGTCACGGGATCAAATCACGGCCGCGGCGGTCGCATTTGGATCGGGGCAAAATACAAGAGCGCCCGTGTCCCGTGCATTGGGGGCCCGTTAGGAGGGGGGGGAGGGGGGGGCGTCCGAATTAGTGCCCCACAACGGCGTGCCTCGTAATCAGATCGCAGAACTTGGGTCGTGAAACCCGCGAATTAAATTGTTCTCTCTATGTCTGTAGTGTTCGAGTTATAGGGACACTGCTTTCCTCCGGAAACTTACAACGCAAAAGAATACAGACGCCCACACTATACAGATATAAAATTAACACTTGAACAAAAGTGTCACTGGTGCTAAAGGGAGGGGGGGGGGGGTGTAATTATTTTCGGCACCTCTGTTCCTTTTTCCGATCACGTTTGTTCTTACTATGAAATTCCAGCCTCTTGCACTGTAATTAAAAAAGCAAGAAAATGATCTTATGTACTGCGAAAACTACCGGTATCGTTGTTTACATTATCAATACCGTCTACGTGTGAAAACGTTGTTCATGTTTGCCAGAACCAGTGTATCAGCGACACACATCTGCAAAAGACGCAGAGCATGCAGAAGCGGCACAGTTGCTACTCATTGATGGCTCCAGACAGTTGGCATCTTTCACGCGCCGGCCGAGCAAAAGTATCCTGCAGGAACGTAGATGAACCTACGAAACCGCGTTCACATACTTTCACGCAGACAGAACTTGAAGTTCTGGTCATTCGGGCGCGTTTGAGCACACCGCATGCAGGCGTCGCGCTTCAGCAACACGAACTCTCAACGTGCGGACGCTTTACCCCTTAAATAATGGTGATTTTCTCCATTCTATTGCGCGATTACGACACGGCATTACTGAAGCCAATTACTGACTGATGAAGCAAAATCTCGCCTGAAAAACTCCTCCACAGGGCTGGAACGAAGTTTTCCGCGGATTTCCTCCCGTGGCGCGTTGGCCGTCGTGTGCTACGGCAAGGTCGGCATAGGTGGCGCAACTTTCGAGGCCGCGCCGAGCGGTGGAGTGCAACGTAGGAGGAGGAGAGAAGTGCTTAGCGCTCCCTTTACACATTGAGGGGTTTTAGCGTCGTCGTCTGTTCACCGATGAAGCCAACGATAAGGCATGCGGCGAGCGCGTCCACCGATACCATATATGGAAACAAAGCGCCGCATGAGCGGAGGTCTGTCTGCGGCGGCTGCTGTGAATCGCGCCCGCGCGTCACCCACGAACTGCCTCTCGCGATCTCCCGATTATCGAGGCAGTCGCCCCACGCTTCGTTGCGTTTGCAATGTGCCGCACTAAACAGATTGCCCGCGCCAGCCACGCTACTCACAGTGCTATCTTCGTAATATAAACCGCGTACCTATATAATCATATTACAAAATATTGACACGCGAAATGAGAACACGGATAAAACCGCGCTCGAATTTTGCGTTTGGCAGTATCCTAATCGTCGGTGATTTCTTTAAAGACAACTTCAAAACAAGCATGTGTGCCAAAGCAACACAATATACAAGCCGGACAGAGTCATCGATACCCTGCGGAACGTCCGTGCATTGCTCAAGCCTCACAAAAGGTTAGGGTCGGTAAAGACGCGAAATAACAACAAATGAAGCGTGGCGTCTGTGAACAAGCATGAAATCGGTGTAACGTGCAAGCAATCCTGTAGTTCCACTGCAAGATGAAACAATAACGAGTAACCATAACATAATCAAATCTACGGCTGTACAGACAAGCACCAATTTATTCATTTAGGTGTATTTTTCAAAATTTATGTTCTATATTCCTACTCATTTTCTTATTCACGGTAATATACCTCTACCCTGCAAAAAAGAAGTGAGGCGTGCAGAAAGGACACAAGAGTAGAGAAGTCGACAACACGAACGCCGACTATCAAATGAAGAGAGCACTGAGGCGAAAAAAGAAAGAAGACACAAAACTCATCTGCGCATGCTCAGGAATGGTAACACCACGTGTCAGTCGGGTACACGTGCCGGTCTACGTGAGAGATAACTGTTAAGGCACTTAATCTCTTCCCTATGTAAAGTAATCGAAGGCTGACTCAAGCACGCCCTTCCACCATTATAGATATGCCATGCCTCTACCATAAGACGCGTATCTTCATTCTTATGCCTGTACAATATCGCGCATTCATCCAACTCTGGCGTGCAGTTACAATCTCAGCAATGTAGCGAAAGATTAGAAAGCGATCCAACGGTTAACGACCTTTTTTGTTCCATTAGCCTCTGACTGGTACACCGTCCCGTTTGCCCTACGTAGAACTGGCCACAGCTAAGGGGAATTTTATACACCGCACCCATACGACAGTCAGGAAAACTGTTGTTCTTATTGTGCTTCACTGGACAAATATCTGTTCGTTTTTTGCCTTTTACCCGCTCCTTTTTATTCTGTACGGCAGCGCATATCTTACCTAGCTTATTGGGAGCAGTGAAAGCAACATTAACATCATATCTACTTGCAACTTTTTTAAGCCTGTGCGACACTGATTGAACATACGGAATAGCCACTATTTTTTTGCTATTACTACTTTCTGTAATCACGTCCGTCCCTCTCAAAACCGACTTCTTTAGGCGCTCAGCCACAGTGGCCACTGCTACACTAGGATAACTTGCTTCTAATAGGCGCCGGATCTGCGCATTAAAACTGGCGCTCATTTTGTGCATGCAGGATCTGGTGAGGGAAGACTTAAGGCACGACATGGCGATTCCGTTTTTTACTACTTTGGAATGCTTGGATTGAAAGTTTAGCAACGGCTTCGAAGATCTTGCGGAGTACTGCCAACATACATGATTTTGTTCGAAGATCGAGGAAATTACAAGAAACTGAATTACGCGTCGCTGAGGAAATTCCTTGGTAAACTTTAATCCTCCCCCATAAAGTTTAAATTGCTCACTTACTGAGGCAGCAGCGGAATCGAATTCTTGCGCATTGCAGAAAATCAGGTAATCATCAACGTAACGAAATATCTTGATAACGCTATCACCTAAGGCTTTCTCTAAGCAGTTGTCAACCTTAAGGCCCAACCACACGCAGCCCGGGATACGCGTCTCGCTACGCGTACACGTAAGCGTATGCGTCTGCGTGCGCGTATGCGGGTGATGAAGGGAAGGGCATCCAGCCACACGATACGCGCACACGTGCGCGCTTCGCTGCGCGTAGCACAGGGCTGACAGACCAGCGGCCCAGCGATGGCGGAAACGGTCGTCTTTGGCTTTGAGAAAAGTTCATCGTTAATTTCATTATGGCTAGCCATATTTATTTAATTTATCAATGTTAGAGCTAGTACATTGTTTTTAAGTTGAGAAATGCACGCTGTTCGTATCTATACATCCTTATGGCAAGAAAAGCTACATCAATGATCAACATCACGCGCGATAGCGTCTGCTTGCTCACAACTGCAGCTGACATCTGCGCGCGACCACGCACGACGTTGCTGCCGAGCTCTTGCTTAGCCGCTTGCTTCGCCGGCATCAGCGTTCTCTCTCCGCAATGTACCACATGAGAAAGAAGCTTTTGCTGCTGCTGCTCTTGCAAAGGCGGCGGGAGCGCAGAAAGCGTCTGCGACCTCTGCGGCTATACGTTGGTGGGTCCGGCCAGTCTTTCAACTGCGTAAAGAAGAAGGACTTTACGGCTGTGAGTTACTTCTTTCCTTTCGATGATCTACAGTGGTAGAACTAGGAGCCAGTGTTTGGACATGGGGACTTATCTTCGTTAGGACAGCAATTACTTATCAGCGTTTTTAAGTGCGCGCATAAGTGAAAGGGTTAAAGCAGTAATGCGGGGATCGTACTCGCAGCGCGCGAACGCCCAATTCGCAGAACAGCATCGCGTCGTCGGTGCAAGGTTCGTCCAGGTTGACAGCACCGATCGAAACGATAACGTGACGTACGCGAACAGGGGGAACGACAAGAGCAGGGTGTAGTTCGGAAAGCGCGAAAGCATAGGCGAAGATCTGGCTGATTAGCCGCCGGAAGCATACAGATAGTATATTGGATACGTGGTGACGACACCTCACGACGTTTCAACCGCCGTCTGTCTAACCCGTGTATGCCGTACGACATACGGTCATTAACTTTTCAGCTTCAGAGGGGAAGAAGCGCTTGATTCTATTTAACAGACAATCTGTAATACTAATTTGGAGCTCCCTTCATTATTAACAGTAGACCATACTGTGTACACAGAGCTTGTGTAGCACCCTCTTTTCTTGCACAAAATTTGTAAGGATTAAGTTTTGTGATACATTTTCTGCTATTCGATATTTTATTTGATATCCAGATTTTTTCTTCTTCATTTGATTCGATTCTAAATCTACTTTTCGGTATTAGCACACCCCTACAAAAAGCTAAGGACTGCTAGTTATATTTGTGCCATTAGTATAGCACATAGATTCAAGAACACCTTTTTACACATGTTGGTTGTCTTATATGAAGCTTGTGGACGAGATACGATTTCCTATATTTTCTGTCTCTCAGAAGTGTGACTGTAGAATATGAAGCGTAATGTGATTAAATTGTGACCTGGGGGCAGGTTAAAATTCTGTGCGACTAATTTCGGAAGTTTCTTGGCAGTGGCCGCACGATTTTAATATACCGTTGACTGGCTCTCCTGTTTTGCCGAACCACTGTTTGTATTCAAGCACATAAACAAAGCAGGGGGTAAAATTAATGATGGCTAGTGGCTATACGTGTGTGTCAGTGAAAAGTGTACAGCTCCTGATACCTGCGCGTGTATGTGGGCAGGGCATGGTCTTGCTGCCAGGCAATGCACCATTTTTTACAGATGCAACGGATACGTCAGGATGACTACGGATTTTTCTACAAGTTCTTTCGCAAGGTGCCGCAGCTCTTGGACAAGCTATTGAGCTTTTTAGCAGAGGACCTCACACGGCAGCACCACATTCGAGAAACCCCTGGAGCCTGGAGAGCGACTTGCTGTAGCATTGAGGTTGGTAAAGGACAGTATCCCCTTGAGTAATAATGTGCGATTGGAGGAATACAGAACATCGTTTCTTTGTCATTTAATGTATCATTTATTTTATTTTATTTACATATTACTGCCTGCCGCCTTTTGGAAGCCAAATCAGGAAGGAGTCACAAAACATTGAAGCAAAACAAAAGAAAGAAGGAAACGACTGACAATGAGCGTGCATAAAAAATACTAATACATAATAATAATAATATATTAATAATCATCTTTATTTCTCTCTTTCCACAGAATGCAGAATCATACACAACTAACTATTTATTAACTCATAAACAAATAAAAAAATGGGACATGAAATGCTTATACAAAACGAGAAATAGGAATGATGGTACTGACAATGCGCGTGAAAAGAAATACAAGAAAAAATGATCGCATGATCACAGAGACTGAAAGTTTCCACTTACTGCATCACCAGTGTAACAGTTACGGCTTACTCTAAAGAAAACTGCCATCGACTGGCATCGCAAAAAAGCTACCTCAGTGCTTTTGACCTTGCGCAACCTGTAAAACATGCACTGAGGTATGCTTGCACATGTAGTATTAAACAAAGGTGGTAGCTAACCTACACAAATGAATTTTGATCGTATGTCACCCGAAAAGGGCCCCCACAGCCATGTAGATCATTGTCAAGAAAAATCATGTCATCATAATTAGTATTCAAACAATTGAGACATGCGTACTAATTTTTTTCAACTTGCGTTCAAGCTACTTGGCATCCCGGTAAGACATAAAAGACTTTGCCTTGACTTATTGTGTGGGGATTGAGGTGGCTAGACACTGCAGTGGTGTGTAAGTCATATAGTGGCGATCGTGCCTGCAAAGTATTAAACAACTGCAGAACAGCACGACAGCCGCAAAAATTTCTTACATTTTTTTCAGCTTAAGAAATTTTTTAAAGCTCACATGCTGTTCACGGCTCCCGTCATGTAGCCCTGCTTCCTGCCAGAGAAGCAGGGTCATACGTATAAATGTCTCATTTACACACTACCTTCAATGTCACTGATTACGTACAAAGACTTTGGCCAAACATCCAATGCAGAACATGCAAAACCAACTCTGGAACTGAGCCACGGAACACAAAGAAAAAAAAATATGCAAGGAATGTGGCTTGTGGATGATAGTTGTGGGAGAGGTAGAGATTGTCTATGTTGGCAGTGAACCTCGCCTCCTGGCTATGTGGTGGCAAGACTTTTCCCTTTCTGCTACCTCTTCTAATAATAATAAAACAATTTGAAAAATGCTTGCGCTGCTAGAACGCCCCGACAGGCTTTACAACTTGCAGCATATAACCGAAATTTTCAATGGGGTCTGGTTGAAGGTTCATTACATTTCTTTTTATTTACAGGCATGTACAGGCATCTCTACATGCATGCACAAACTCTACATGCACAGTTGGTGAACTCAAAAAGGTTCATTGCTGCAAGACAGGCTGAATGAGTAAACACAGATGAAAGCGATAAACATCTGTATTGCAACAACAAACCTTTAGTTGCAAGTCAGTGCTTCTTTATCGTAGGTGTGTTGCTAAAACATGCTCACACATCTCTACAGCAGCAATGGCCAGCCAACCACGCCCACAGATATCAACTTTATGAAATTCTCGAATACCGCACAAAAATATGGACACAACACAATGTAAAATGAACAAAAAAGAAGAGCTGAGGGGCTTTGACATGACAACAACAGACAAGGAAACGTATATAAAGCATAAAGGAAAATAACTGTCATTTTATTTGTAATGTCAACATCACAAGGAGAAGGGAAATGAAAGTGGACAAAATATAACTTGCCACTGGTGGGAGATAAAACCAAAACCAGTTGAGCTGGAGGCTATTCCACCACCAATTTCATAGAATGTTTATGTGTACTAGATTAGGCTCTTGGAGTGTTCTTGCATGAGTAGCACTGGCTAACACTACCAGGGTGAGATCTAGTACATGCACATACAGGCCCAAGAAAGTTTGCAGAGGGATAGCCATTGCTGCAGCTCTACTGGTAAAGCAATGCAAGCATAATTCAAAGGTTGTGGGTTCGTCTCCCATTAGTGGGAAGCTGCCTTTTCATATACTTTCATTTTCCTCCTTATTTTTCCATTTCGATATAAATTAATTAAATTCATCAATGATTTCCTTTTGTTTAATTGTCTCTTGGCTTTATTATACAAAAATCATACATTAAAAACATTAATCTTTGAATTACTCTCCTGCTTGCATCAATTTAATTTTCAAGTCGAGATGCGTATCCTCACTGACCTCTCTAATGTGTTTGAGCAGAGAGATGGCAAAAGTTCGAGGTCGTCCTGTGGTTTGCATCTTTTGATTGCACTTGAAACCATTGCCTAATTCCTCCAATATTAACTGACTCTAATCTTTCTTTTTCCTTTTCCTCCTCCTTGACTTTGCTTCAGAAGCAATGCTTCCTAACGTATCCAGCCTACGACTGCCTGCTGAAGCCAGCGATGCTTCTGACTGCGGACTGCTGTGGTGTGCCTCAGAATCCTCAGGAACCAGAACTTCTTGAAACATCGGTGATTCAAGAGATTCCAAAATGTCCTGAGACTCCACAGACTCATGCGACGCCGAAGACAGAGTCGATGCTGGCGCTTGTGACTCTTCACTTGACGGTGATGGCACTTCAAGTGTTGCCAGATCGGAAAACTGGCACATGTTTTGTTAAGATGTCTGCAGCACTTCCCTCCTCGCTCGATGGGGGCACTTGTGGAAGGTAGGCGGACATCCTGCATGTGAGCGTAATAAGGTTTGAACATACTGTCAATGTGTAAATAATGTGCCAGTCTGAATGCAAAAAATTATGAAGGCTCAAATCCGTCCACATTTGTTTTAGTGTGTGCTTTTATTAGAGTACACTGAAGCTCTGAATCAGTTTTGTAGAGACAAAAGTGGCTTGCCTACACAACCAGAATGAACAGTTTCTGCATGCGCGTAAGTGTAGCTTTTGTATCTTTTTCTGTTTTTGCCTGTGATGCATTTAAGCAGTTGTTGCGAGATCTGCATGCCTAAAGCCTAGTGATTACTTCGACTCAAAACAGTGCATGATATTTGGAATGTTTCAGTTTTGAAATAATTAGCAGGAAGCATTCCACTACATTTACTCAGAAAAACCACTTATTTTCATGTTGAAAGACCTATGCTTGCACTTTCTAAACATAGAGTAGTGGTACTGTTAGGTCTTGCTTTAGCATAAGGCTCTCTCCTGTTCTAGTTTTTCTACTTGAAACGTTCTTGGCTTGTAACTTTGTTTTCCTTTCACTTGTTTCTAAACTTCATCTCATTCTAAACTGTTTTTCTTAACTGAATGTACGTCTAAACACAGTGTGAAGCTGTGTACGTAGTAGTCAGTGCATTTGTTGTTTGTATTTAGGAAGTTACGTCTAATAATGTTTGTCTTCTTGCCATCTGCCTTGTAAAGGGTGTTTTGGCCCAGCAAAGCTAACCTTAGCGAGCAAACCCTTCCAGAAGGTTTCTTACAGCCAAGCTTTTTTTGCCTCTTCTCTGGACTTTCCTACCGCTGCTCCTACTGTCTTGCCAAATAGCTCGCCTCATACTGATATTAATGTAGTCGTTGAACCATTGTCATCCCAGCTGACTACTGGCTACTGTATTGCACGAGTGACCAGTACTGGACGTAATGCAAATACCAATTAAAATAATGTAACTAGATCGTGGTTTTGGCATGTAAAATTTCAATAATCATTTTTTGCACAGTGCGAATGTGTTAAACTGAATCATCTAGTCCTTCCTTGGAAATTTTGCTAAGCAGGAACAGCGTTCTCCACAAACATCGTGAAAGCTTCGCTTAAACCAGTAGCCACAGCACCTGGGATCTGCAGAATAACCGCAGGCTGATAATTAGGTAAGGACACTGCTGAGCAGACACAAAAAGAATTATCAATTACACATCTGACAATGTCGTCAGTACTATGGCGCATTTATTCCTACCGCATGATGACACTGAATGAATCCCTAAGCAAGCTAGGTAATAGTTGAGGGTCTGTGATGAAGCACCGATTTGCACACTGCTGGCAAGCAACAAAATGCAAAATTAAAACTGTGCATTGAAGTGCCCAAGGTACACGTGAATATAGCAACATTCAATACTCAGTTAAATACTGGCCATTGACTTGCACGCTGCCTTCTAGGATCAGTGCACAGAATAAAAAAAAATACTTGCATGTCTTGTGTTTTGTTTTTGTGTGTGCATCATGCAAGCCCTTTGTTTTTATTCATCCTGCTAATTTGTATGTGATATTCTCTGTTCTTCTGCCTTATGCTTTATTGTTAGGTTTTTGAGTGCTATTTTACTTGTTATTTTGTACCTGTATTTCTGCTTTCTCTGCTCCCCACTGCAAAGCCAAACTGGCTTTGTGGGTGCCTAAATAAATAAATATACAAAGCTATTCTTGTACTGCTTGTATGTCCCCTTACCGGATCACATTTAACGAAATATGCGATAATCGGAGCGGCGATGCAGCACAAATATTTTATCGCCAATTAGACAAAGCTGAATATAATGCATACTGTGCGTCGACTTGCTTGTGTAAGCACAATTTTGAGTCGATTCCCATAAGTGTGGTGCATTGCCAGCTATAATACAAACATACGGCATCGCCGGTCAACGTGGTAAAGGGAAAGCACTAAAATCCCGTGTTTCATTTTTAACATGCCGGCTAAGATGGAAACTTCAAGATGACTTACGGTCTACACTACATTGTGTAGCGCAGAAACATCATCTGGTCGAAAAATAGCCAGATGACGTCGTCGTGAACGTCGACTGGCACGGCGCGGCTCTTTTCTTTCTGAAACGTCTTCCCAGGCGCCGAAATTTATTCCCCAGGGACTTCCATCACTTCTGCAGCGCTGTGATAACGTCATCTGCACAGATGAAACGCGTTTTCGACATCTGCGAGTCGGCTGATGAGAGAGGCAGCTTATACCAGTGCCACACAGCTAGGCTTTCAATGGCGATCGAGCGCGATCAAATTTCTCGATCACGATCGGTTCTACGCAGATTGCGCGGTACAGGCAATCGTGATCACAAAATCCGACCCCGATCGCGCTCGATCGCGATTGAAACTGCTCCGCTATGACGCCCGTATAAAATTCCGAGCACTCACCTGTTCGGCAGCGTTGGGCATCACGATCTACGACCACCTCGTCAAGTGCTTGTTCTAGTGGCGCTTGTGTTTCGCCTGCTACCAAAGCGCAGGTCGAGCCTCAACGCAGGCGATCCGCGCTTCGTTGTTGATCGCCTCCATAGCCTCTGTGCTTTATCGACACGAAACCAGCAGCGACTCCCGGCATCTCCGCACGATTCTGAAACTTCAACAACCTTTCCGAACCGCCGGAAGTGTACATGCGGCCCACGTGACGTCGGTGCACAAGCTGCCACTTCCGTCGCGTACGCTCAAAATGACGCCCAAGATCAAGACCTCCTTGATGCGAGCGTTTCCTGCGCGTCTGCCCTCTCTAGACGCGTAGGACAGGCGCGTACGGCCTCGCAGACGCGTGACGCGCAGCTAGGCGCGCACGATTCACCGCGTGTGGTTGGGCCTTTACTCAGGTAAATGTTGCTAAGAATAGAGTCAATCTTTGAGCCAAAACAAATGCCTGATTTCTGCAGAAAAACGCCATCTCTCCACCCAATCAGTGTCGACTTCAAGTACATTGAAAGTACAACACGCCGTTCGCATTGTCCACTTCTCTACTCTTGTGTCCTGCCTGCACGCCTCAGGTTCTTCTCCCTCGTCGTCGTTGTCTCTCTCATACAGAGCCACAGCCCCACTGCTCCTTATCTTACAGTACAGTTATCTCCCCCGCGGAAAAGGAAGCCGTCCCGGTGACCTACGGGTAGGACAACACAGGCGGATCATATAGTAGGGCTTGAGACGCTGCGCATGCACAATTTCGCGTCCTAGACGGCGATGATCCAAAGGTAGCTCGAGGGGTTCCACGATATAGTTGACTGGCGACGTTTGGTTGATCACGCGGTATGGGGCCTGGTACTTCGACGCAAGCTTCGGTGACAGTCCCGGGGTAGGGGTTGGAACCCAAAGCCGCACTAGTGAGCCAGGAGCATAGGAAACAGGAGCATGGGAAGCGTCTCGATGGTGCTTCTGGCGTTGCTGGTCTTCTGACGTAAATATACGGGAAAGCTTGCGACACTCTTCTGCGTATGCAACAGCTTCGGATAAGGTAGTGGTTTCCGTGGTGTCAGGGTGGTACGGAAGGATAGTATTCATTGTGGAAAAAGGTTCGAGTCGGTACAGGAGAAAGAAGGGCGAAAATCCCGTGGCAGTTTGCGTGGCGGTGTTGTAAGCGTAGGTCAGAAAACGTAGAACATGGTCCCATTTCGTTTGGTCGGATGCAACGTACATGGCCAGCATGTCACCAAGAGAGAGAGATTAAAGCGCCCGGTCATGCCATTAGTCTGCGGATGATACGCAGTAGTGGTGCGATGAATGATGCGGCATTCTTTGAGGAGAGCCTCGATGACGTCGGAGAGGAAGTAAGTCACTGAGTAATTCCCTGGGATCTCCGTGGCGAAAGATGATGTGGCGCAGGAGAAACCAGGCGACGTCACGTGCAGAAGCGCTGGACAAAGGGGAAGTTTCCGCATTACGCGTAAGATGGTCGATGGCAACGATTACCCAGCGATTGCCGTCTGATGTGGTTGGTAGAGGTCCGCAAATGTCTATGCCTACTCGATCAAAAGCACGTGCTGGGCAATGCAAAGGCTGCAATGGGGCGGTTGAACGACGTGGGGGATCTTTACGGCGCGGGCAAACGAGACGACGTACTCATCGAAGCCAGCCTTTCTCTGAGCGAGAACTGCACCAAGGCCAACGCCACTGGCATCCGTGTGTATTTCAGTTGGAGCACTTGGGTCGAAATGGTGCAGGAACCCGCCGTGGTTGCTCAGTGGCTATGGTGTTAGGGTGCTGAGCACGAGGTCGCGGGATCGAATCCCGGCCACGGCGGCCGCATTTCGATGGGGGCGAAATGCGAAAACACCCGTGTACTTAGATTTAGGTGCACGTTAAGAACCCCAGGTGGTCAAAATTTCCGGAGTCCCCCACTACGGCGTGCCTCATAATCAGAAAGTGGTTTTGGCACGTAAAACCCCATATATTATTATTAAATGGTGCAGGATTCGTGGTGCCGTCAAGAGACAACACAGGTGTGTCAATGCGGCATCGCAATCCGGTGACCAGGTCGAAAGGTTGTGGCCACCACGAAGAAGCTGCGTTAAAGCTGCTATTATGGTGGCAAAATTGCGGATGAAACTGCGGAAGTATGACACTTACCCAATGAATCTACGCAGTTCTTTCAAGGTCGTTGGTCGCGTAAACTGGGCAACAGCTTGTAGTTTCACTGGATCAGGGAGTACACGTTCTTTCAACACGATATGGCCGAGGATGACCAGCTGCCGGGCAGCGAAGCGGCACTTATTCAAGTTAAGCTGGAGGCCAGCATCGGCGATGCACTTTAGGACGCGTTCAAGTCGAAGTAAGTGGGAAGGAAAGTCCGGTGAAAAGATAACGATGTCGTCCAGATAACACTGGCATATCTGCCATTTGAGGCCGCGCAAGATGTTGTTCATCATTCTTTCAAATGTGGCAGGCGCATTACACAGGCCAAATGGCATCACGGTGAATTCAAATAAACCGTCAGGTGTGATGAAGGCCGTTTTTGCACGGTCTGACTCAGCCACTGGCATTGGCAGTACCCGGATCGTGAGTCTAAGGATGAGTAGAATTCAGCGCCATGGAGGCAGTCTAGCGCGTCGTCAATACGGGGTAGCGGATAAACGTCCTTGCGTGTGATCTTAAGTCGCCGGTAGTCCACGCAAAAGCGAATTGTGCCATCTTTCTTTTTTTACCAGCACTACAGGAGAAGCCCAGGGACTGTGCGAAGGTTGTATGACACCGCGTTGGAACATGTCTGCAACTTGCTCAGCGATCACGCTACGCTCCGTGGCGGATACACGATACGGCCTGTGGCGTAAAGGCGCATGGTTGCCGGTGTCGATGTGATGGACAACAGTAGAAGTACGGCCTAAGCGAGATTGTTGTAGGTCGAATGACGTGCGAAAGCGGTCTAGAAGATGGACGATCTGGGTGTGCTGCGCTGGAGTGAGGTTGGGATCAATACTCTGGTAAAATGTTGGGTCACACGGCGGCGTGGGAGGAGAAACTTGAAGGGCCAGAGCGTCAACCGGAGGAGAAGCCAGGTCGTCAGGCGCATCGTAAAGGAAGCTTGGTTCGATTTCGTCGGCATAACCAAGACACTCATCGTTGAGCAGGCTAGCAGGGCAAGGAAACAGGTTCGATACATAAAGTGCGCTGGAACCTTTTCGAATTGCAAGAAGGGCAAAAGGAAGCAAGAAGAGATGATGGTGAGCAGCAAGCTTAGACGGCGTGAGAATAACTTCGGAGTCGGAAAACCCAACGCATGAAACGGGTACAAGTGCGGCAGAGTATGGAGGAATCTCGCATCGGCGGTGACGAACACGGACGTGATGACGGCCGGAAGCGTCATCAGTATCTTCAAAAACGTTAGTGCCGAATGGCGAAAGCGCGAGTTCAGCACGGGCACAATCTATAACGGCCTGATGAGAGGACAGAAAGTCCCATCCTAAAATCATGGCATCGGAGTAGCGAGACAGAACAACGAACTCAACATGGTATAAAGCGCCGCTTATAACAACACGCGCAGTACACTTTCCTAAGGGTTCAATGGGGCAGCGCTTGCTGTACATAATGAAATGGACGAATATGGCGTCGCGACTCTTCTAAGGGTAAGACGAAGCTGGTCCGAAATCACTGATATTGCTGCTCCCGTGTCTACAAGCGCATGAAAGGCAATGTCTTCTGCATAAACTTCAAGGGCGTTCGCAGGAAATAAATGAGGTCTTCAGGAGTTCGTTGAGATCGCAGTTCTTGCATCCGGAACTGCCCAGGTAGGCCGCACGAATAACAGATAGGCCGGTTGTCATGGGTGCGCCATGGGTTGAGAACAGCGGGCGGAGACTGGTGGAAATATTGGCGAGGTGGGCGCACGGGCTGCTGTGGCGGCCAGTAGCTGTTTGGGGGGGGTAGGCGTATATGTTGCAGCTGCTTGCGGAGGTGAGGGAAAGGCGCTGGAAAGTCTGGATTCAATACCTGCAAACCGAGGCCTTGGATTCGCGACTACGGTAGCATACGTAAGCGGAACAGGCGTAGGAGGTGGCTGATGAGCAAGTGGTACTGCGTTAGCGACTTACTCTTGTATCACCTGACGGAGATCGGGAGACAAGGGCGACTCGGAGACTGGACTGACTGGCAGAAGAGAGAGTTGGCGCGCCACTTGTCGTACAAATTGGTTGATTTGGTCGAAAATTACTGAACTGCAAGGAGTAGCACTGACACCAACACTCAGAGCTGAAAGCGCGACGTCCGGAGCGAGAGCTCGGCTCGCAGAAAGCCGTTGTTTGCGCAGCTCCTCATAGCTCTGGCAAAGCGTTCTGAGGTAGTTGACCGGCTGAAGATTCTTTGCCAAGAGCACTTGGAAGGCGTCATCTTCTATGCCTTTCAAGATGTTCTTGACCTTGTCACCTTCGAACATATCTGGGTTGATACGCCGGCAAATGTCAACTACATCTTCAATGTAGCTCGTAAAAGTTTTGCCCTTTTGTTGGGCACGACAGCGAAGCTGTTGTTCAGCCCGAAGTTTGCGCACAGCAGGGCGACCGAAGACTTCTTGAAGTGCCGTTCGGAATGCTGTCCAGGTGGAAAAGTCAGCCTCATGGTTGCGGAACCAAAGATGGGTGACCCCGGAAAGGTAGAATGGTACATAACCAAGCTTGTCAGCGTCAGACCATTTGTTGTGGGCACTCACTCTGTTGTACGATGACAGCGAGTCTTCTACGTCATGATCGTCAGTGCCATTGAATATGGGAGGATTCCGTTGGCGTGGCGCACCAGGACAGACGACCGGAAGTGGTGCCATGGGTGGCTCCGTAGGACTATTCTCATCAGGCATGGTAGATGTGACAGGGATCGTCCGGTTCGTCGGGCTTGGTGGAAGGTCCAGCACCTTCCACCAAATTTCACGAAGCACTTTGGGCAGTAGGCGTTCGCGACTAGAATGATAGAGCAGCGAGAGGTAGTATAGCCGATCAAGCCCCGAAACAAGGTTCTTCTCGCTCGTCGTCGTTGTTTCTCTCGTACATAGCCACAGCCCCACTGCTCTTTATTTTACAGTACAATATATATATATATATATATATATATATATATATATATATATATATATATATAACATTTAAAATAACATATAACTGTCGCACTTGAAGAGACTTCGTGTGACATCGAATAATTGTTCACTCACGTGACGGCCTCATATGAGTATTCAGAAGACCTCCAAGGAGGGGAGACAGTCCAATTTACAGCCACCCCTCTCGTACCACCAAGAATCTGGCGCCTATCGGAGGTGTAATCTTCCTTCGTGTTACTGTCGTATACTTCGCTATCACTAACACTGCTTCGGCTTTCCAGGGAAACTGCAGGTTCTCTCTCTCTCTCGCCCTCTTTTTTTTCTGTGAGTCCAAGTATAAGCGCTATGCGCATGACTGCCGTTGATTCTTATATCGAGTGAATCCGGCTTGACCTCAATGCGGTCACTGAGTGAATTATACAGGGTGTCCCAACTATCACGCAACAAGACTTTAAACAAAAACAGCAATTGCGTTACTCGAAGAAAACCTAGTGCATATTGTTTTCAGTATAGTGGAGTAGCCGCCAGTAATTATTTCCTTACTGAGATTTAATTAGGTAATTTCAATTAGTTATCTAGCTCTAGAAGGAGTGTCTTGATTATCACAGTGTCAATGAGGCCTTTGTAGGCGCCCCCAAATGGCCTCTAACTGCGGTGTTTTCAGCGACGCACTAATTACGTACATTTCTTTTTTCGATTGGTAAAAAAACCCTACGAAATACGAAAAATACCACGTGACTGCGCTCCCACATGCATCATGATGCAACGCCCTCAAATAAGCTGATTGAAAGCAACTGCTTTGCCCGGCTCAAAGCCGAAGAGACAGCGCTTCACCTTGATAATGGTACGGAAGGAGCACCAACAGCAGTTTTAGCGGCTTCGCAGCTATTCCTTCCTCTCATTCCTGCGTCATACTTACTATCCGACTCTCAAGGCCGACCGATCACATTGATAACAAAAGCCCCTTGATAACGTGGCCCGAGGGCCACTCTGACTATGCAACAAACGAGAAAAGCAATGCAATAAGATAGAATGTTTAAAAATCCCGGCTATGCTCGCACGGCATCAGCTATATGGCTATACTTTGTGCCAGAAACTTGCTTCGGACCACAGCCAAATTAAAGTGACTGATTTATTTTTCATGAGAAATTATACCTGCTGCAAAAACAAGTTAGCGGCAAACGAATAAAACCGAAATAAACAGACCGGGAAGCGACGACCCACGTGTAAAGAAAAGGCAGAACAGATGCATTCAAGAAAGTCAATGTACCACTTCTAAATGAGCCGGATTGACAATCTAGACATCTGCACGAAAAAAAAATGAAACATCACGTTTAGGAGCGCCCTTATAATCTATGAATTCGTAAACACCGTTATACACCAGCTGTTGCCTTGAGGACGTGTTCGAATAGGTCTCCTTCTGCAGCTACGCAGTACCGAGTCCGCCTTATCACATCTTTAGTGGTTTTCTTGATGACCGACACTGGAATTATACGGCAGACATCCGTTATCCTTGCCTCAAGCTCATCTGACATGAACGCCTCAAACATATAAACACGATCATTCACATAACCCCAAGGAAAGAAATCAAGTGGAGAGAAGTCAAGTGACCTAGCCGGCCAATCTAAAGGCCCGTTCATTCAAATCATTTGTGCATGAAAAGTCGCATCCACACAGTTTCGCGTTCGGCTGTGTGCCGGCGCCCCATCTCTCCGATGCCACACAAGTGGAAGATCGTGAGCTTCTCAGCGGGACTTCGCTGAGAAGCTCATGCACCACTCCTTCAAGGTTTTCGTCTACGTAACGATGTCCAGTCAGTTTTTGATCGAAGATCATGGACCGACTATAGCACCGGCGTAAATTCTGCACACCACATTGGACGACCAATGGTAGTGGTGCTGATTGCGCTTTGCCCAGTGTGGATTGAAGCCTCTCTAACAGTGTGCATTATGCAAATTTACCTAAGCGTTTCTGCCAAAAATAGGCCTCCTCTGTGCATGTGATGTTGCTCAAAAAGTCGGTGACTCATAGGCTTTTGTGAGGACCCAATTCAAGTAATCTAGACGATTCTGCAGGTCCCTATCTTCCAAGGACTGTGGCTGGTTAAGGTGGCGCGGGTGAAAGGCCTAGATTTAGAAAAGGCCTAGCCATTTAGAATCCTCGAAAGTGGTGACGTGGTAATTGGTACCTGGGCGTCGACGTCCCGCGCGTTAGCATGAGGGTTTGAGGTCATAAATGCTACAATCTTCGTGCGTAGGCTAGAGCTCCAAAATGGAATCCCCCTCCAATGCTTCTAGAAGCTGCCGGTCTGTCTCAGGTTTTCATAATTTCTGATGATAGTCGATGCGTTTGGTCTACCGCAACACTTCCATGACTGATATGTATTTGCGGCCTTCCTCTTGTTGCCATTTGCAGCTCATGGCGACAGGGATGAAACAAAACGCACCTTTAAACCTTTGCGCTGACGTTGTCAATTGGGGACGAGAACTTACGGAGTCGCCATCTGTCGGATGCGCCTCCCTTGCGTGGTATGAGGGATTACGCGGCGCGCTCCTCACAGGTTGGGCTGCACTCCTTGACATTTCAGTAAGTACTCTCAAAGCGAGGGAAGTCTTTTACCGCCTAAATAATAATCTTGGGCAAACTCAAAGCAGAGAATCGCTTACAGGTGCTACCTCTTTACCGAATACGTACAGAGAACGCCACTCTGCGCTGTCGCCGCGATGAAGTCTCCCGAATCAGTTTCTTCCGTGAAAACTAGGCAAAAGCTAAGAGCAAACTTTGTGAAGCATGTTCTTACACTAGGCTGTCTGTATAACCAAACAGAACAAAGCCTCAATGCAGCGATCGCACGGGTTCGCAGTGACCGACTGCGCGCCTGCATGCATCTCCGCACACAATGTTTCGCTTTCGCTGCGTGCGCGTTTTCGCACCGTGTCGTGAGCTTTAGGCCACAGCATATGAGCAGTTCACCATACACGAGCAGTACACTGTGATGTGCTCTCGCAACCGATTCAATCTTTTTTTCTTTCTTCTAAATTCTTGGACGTTTCAATATTTTTTTCTCAAGTAGCGTCGCACTGTATGTTTATCGATCTTCTCAGCGTGCAATTTCCTGCTGCTTCATTTTCGTAATCCAGTGCATGAATTCATAACACAAACATGACCATATGCCGTGCCTTTTTTTAATGTGCTTCTTACCGCTCCCTTTCCATTCCAGTGAACTTGCCAGTATCTAGCATCAACAAGTTTATAGACCAAACCGTCACGACATTAGCCGGGTAGCGGGCGCGGGCTAGCATCTCAGTGTGCGTTTTCTGCAACTCATCAAACTTGCAGTCCTGGCGCCGTAGCAGAAATTTTCTCTCGTCTATGCTTATTGCATAACCGAGTTGTAGCCGATGGCTGTTTGCCGGTTTAAAGTTTCACGAGCCAAGCTTCACGCAGCTTCTTGTCCTGCGACTACGTTTGAATAAGGCTCACACTGGGCTACATCGCGTACGTCCGGCACTGCGGTATGGAGCAGTAGCCTACCATGCTGCGCACCTCCAAAGGCGGCAACTACCTGTTATAATACTTTCAAATATTCTCAAGCAGACACTCAAGGCGGGAAAGCCTCACCACTTAATCAAAACCGCTGAGGAAGTCGGACTTTAAATTTTCGTTCTCAGCTCGCGTCGGCACTTCCGAAGCAGCCCACCCGGACGCTGTGTCAACGTGATTCCTCACGAAACGTCACGCCGATGGTGGCGCCAGCTTTTCCAGTGGTGGAGCTCGCCTCAATAAGCTTTCGTGGTGACAGGCTTTGTGGCAAAAGAAGAAAAAAAATACGTCCGTGTACTTTATCTATGCTATAAGACAACAGCTATCACAGCTTGTTTCCTACTAACACCAAACGCGACGTGTTATTCCGGTGGGGGCGCGCCAGGTAAGGAACTACTGTCTCAATCACAGAGGGTTTTTTTTTTCTTTCTTTCCTTTATTTCATTCTGGCAAACTCAGAGGGAGTCCGTTCGAGGGCGCTGCTTTATGATGTGGTTGGGAGTGCAGTCACGTGGTATTTTTCATATTTCACAGTGTTTATTTATCAGTCGCAAAAAAAAATTGTACTTAGATGTTCCTTGGCGGTGCTTACAAGTGCCTCTTTGACACTTTGGTAATTACGACAGTAAGTCTCCAGTTACCCAATTAAATCTCAGTCACAAGAATCACTGGCGGCTACTCCACTCTGCTTCCGATCTGCTTCCGCTGGCCCCGCGTTGGTCATGTATCCCGCCAATGCCGCATCATCTGGATGCCGCCGTACTGGAGCTCATTCCCTGCTCCTCGCCCATACGCCGACGCTCGCCGTTATTCACCTCGCCGTCTGTACCCTACTTATGATGCCCCTGACAGCCTTCCTCCGTGCGACCGCCGTCGCCTCGCAACGCCGTCGCTCCCCGTCGCCCCAGCCTCGTCGCTTTTCCTCGCCAAACCGACGGTCGGAAAACTAGGCCATGCAGCTCTTGGAGGTAGCGCTGCATCACATTCGTCCTGTCCAAGTCCTCTGTTGATGCTCCTCACCAACACGAACCTAATTGAAGTAGACATATAATGGTTTTCCGTTGACGGCATTAATTGATAATGGAGCCCAAGTATCCATAATGAGAATAACCTATGTGGTCGCCTCAAAAAAGTTCGTACCCCTGCCATCACTCGAGCCGTACGCGTCGCCAATGGCGCCACTGTCGCCGTCAGGGGTATGTGCACTGCTCAAATAGGAATTGCTGGCCACCAAGTTCCAGTCCTGTTCACCATGCTGACCAGTCATGACCTAATCTTCGGGCTCGACTTACTGACGACGCATTTTGCCCTCATCGACTGTGCCAGCGGTACGCTGTGCCTGGAGCTTCCTCTTCTTTCAGACGATCGCCCCGAACAACCGAACACCCTCCGCACTACAGCGTTTGTTCGCGTACCTCCAAAAGTCCTAACCTTCGCCGAATTGGCCCCCACGACAACCGTGCCTAATAGCGACTATGTCGTCGCACCTATTCGGTATGTCCTCCTGGCGCGTGACATATCTGTGCCACACTCCGTCGTAACCCTTGCCGCTAAAGGGATGTGTCTCCCCGTTATCAATTTTGGCTTGACGAAGCAAGTGTTACCTGAAGGCATAGCGGTGGCCACGCTCCGTTCAGTGACAGACGACCACGTCACTGCTTTTGCAGCCGACGTGTCTCCAGATCCTCCTGATTACCCGCAGGGTGCCTTGAACCTCGACAGCCCATAACGTCCCATGGTCGCTCCGGACCTCGCACCTGTAGAAGCAGCCGCTCCTATATCGCATTTTGCTTTCCTACCTCGACATATTTGACACTGCCAATCGACTTGGTCAGACGTCCCTTGTTAAGCATCGGATAAACGCTGGTGATGCTGTTCCCATTCACCGCCCACCGTATCGCGTGTCCACGGCAGAGCGGCAAGTTATCCAGCAGGAAGCCAACAAGATGCTCGCCAGGGGCACTGTTGAGCCCTCGTCGAGTCCTTGGCGTAGCCGGTCATGCTCGTCAAAAAGAAAGATGGCACATGGCGTTTCTGCGTTGATTACCGCCAAGTAAACCGAATTACTAAAAACGACATTTACCCTTTACCACGAATCGACGACGCTCTTGATTGTCTTCACGGTGCCAAATATTTTTCGTCCATCGACCTTCGATATGGTAATTGGCAGATTTCTGTCGGTGAGCAAGACCAAGAAAAGACCGCTTTCGTCACTGCAGATGGCATCAACCAATTCAAGGTTATGCCATTTGGTTTATGCAATGCCCCCGCCGCGTCTGAATGGATGATCGACTCTCTGCTTCAAGGTTTTAAATGGTCAATTTGCATTTGTTACCTCGACGAAGTCCTTGTATTCTCCGCTACATTTGAGACGCACCTTGACCGCGTCGCAGTTATCCTTGACGTCTTCCGCAAGGCTGGGCTCCAATTAAACTCATCGAAGTGCCGCTTCGGGCGCCGACAGATTACAGTGCTAGGCCATCTCGTCGATGCTTCCGGAGTACAACCCGACCCGTAGAAGGTTCGAGCGGTAACGTCTTTTCCTGTACCTAAGTCTGTCAAAGATGTCCGGAGTTTTATAGGGCTCTGTTTTCCGACGGTTCGTGAACGATTTCGCAGCAATTGCTCGATCACTCACTGAACTTCTGAAGAAAGACGTGCACTTTGCGCGGGGTTCCCCTCAGACTGCCACATTTTCACGCCTTATCACGGTTCTCACCAATCCACCGGTCTTGGCCCACTTCCGAACCGATGCCAGTGGTTATGGGATCGGCGCCGTCTTATCGCAACGCCAACACGGACATGACCACGTTATAGCCTACGCTAGCCGGCTCCTTACCACTGCAGAGCGCAACTGTTCCATTACCGAGCGCGAACGTCTTGCTCTCGTCTGGGCTGTTTCAAAGTTGCGCTTATATGGCAAACCCTTCTCATTAATCACAGACCATCATGTGCTCTGTTGGCTTTCGCCGCTCAAGGATCCTACTGGCCGGCTCGGTCGTTGGGCCCTCCGACTAGAAGAATATCTCTGCACAGTGACTTACAAGTCGGGACGCCAACACCAGGACGCAGATTGCCTCTTTCGCTACCCAGTCGAAGACGCGACCTCTACGTCTGATACTGACACCGACTCCTGTGTTCTCTTTGTTTTTCCACTGCTCCATGTCGCCGACGAGCATCGCCGTGACCCGTCCTTGCGTGTCCTCGTTGACCGCCTCGAATCGTCACTCGCCGACAGTTCCCTTCGTTTATTTACACTTCAAGATGACGTGCTCTGCCACCACAACGTTCACCCCGACGGCCCTGCATTACTCCTTGTGATCCCTAAACACCTTCGCTCGGCTGTTCACGAACTTCACGACCTCCCCACTGCCGGTCACCTGGGTGTGTCACGTACCTACGACCGGATCCGCCGACGCTTCTTTTGGCATGGGCTTGCTCGCTCCGTTCGAAGATACGTAGCTGCGTGTGAGAAATGCCAGCGACGCAAGACACCATCGGCGCTCCCTGCTGGGTACCTTCAACCACTCGACATTCCCGCGGAACAATTTCTTCGGGTTGGTTTGGACTTACTTGGCCCTTTTCCTCTTTCTACCTGTGGGAACAGGTGGATCGCTGTGGCCACGGATTACACCACGCGCTACGCCATCACCCGAGCCCTTCCTACAAGCTGCTCCACAGATGTCGCCTATTTTCTTCTACGCGACGTGATTTTATTACAAGGAGCTCCGCGACAACTTCTCACAGACCGTGTCCGGACATTCCAGTCAAAAGTTATCGCAGACATCCTGTAGTCCTATGCCACGAGGCACAAGCTATCCACGTCATACCATCCACAAACAAATGGCCTCCCAGAGCATCTCAGTCGCACTCTCACAGACATGTTCACTATATATGTCTCTTCAAACCACACTGACTGGGACTTCGCTCTACCGTTTGTCATATTTGCTTAGAATTCCTCGCGGCACGACACAGCCGGTTATTCCCCATTGTTCCTGTTGTTGGCCGAGAACCAACGCTGCCCCTCGACATAACCCTCCCTGTTCACGTGGCATTGACCAGTGAATATGCACTTGACGCCATTGCCCACTGTGCCCACGCAAGGAAAATTGCCCGTCACCGCCTTCTGAAATCCCAAGACAGTAAAAGGCGTTTGTACGACCGGCGCCACCGAGACTTGCACTTCCCGCCTGGTTCTTTGGTGCTTCTATGGTCCCCGTCGCGTTAGGCCGGCCTGTCAGAAAAACTGCTGTCTCATGACACAGGCCCATACCAAGTGCTTCGTGTCATGACTCCTGTCACCTACGAGATCGCCCCTGACGCCCCATCTGCTTCCCAGTCCAGTGATATCGTGCACGTTACACGACTAAAGCAGTATCACCTTCTCAGTGATGGCATTTAGACGCTCCCGGACGTCGCTTCTGCCGCCGGGGTATTATGCTACACGCGTGTGGTATTTGCTTGTTTGAACGAGGCGCGTGGGTGCCATCACTCGAGAAAAGAGGAGGAACAACAAACTGGGCTCGAGCTATGAATCTTGCCGGTCAGCGCTGCAACCGCTGTTGTAAATATAGCCTGAAAATGTTGCTCCTCTTACTGACTCGTCCTTCGCGTACCAATATTGTATATAGGCATAGTGTTAACGTGGATCTTTAAAAAAAATGTTGAAGTGACAAAATACGGATGAGGCAGCCACCGCTGGTGCTTTTAGTGCGCTTGTGCACCTATTGTCAAAATTTGCAGAAATGAAGCGAAATTATGAATTAAATGTCGTGCACGTCCGGACCAACAATCATGCTGCAAGCGAATAGCCACAATGAAACTTTAAGTGAGATGGTCGAGGCAAGCCAAAAGAAACCTCGAATGATGTGGGTGACAAAACCCTGGTATGATACTTTAGGTTGTGTATGTGTGTGAGGTTCGAGCCCCGGAGCCCCCCGGAGCCCTCCCCGTAGTCGGCGCTTACGTCATGAGTACATCGCATTTATTTTTATTGCGATAGGAATGATATGGTCACTCCCGCCGCATTCTTGCTGTCGCCGTCGCCGGTTCCGCGATGTTCAGTAACAAGTCCAAGTGGGATAACACCGTCGCCGCGCGTCGTATGCCGTATGTGCGAGTGAAAGCACGCGAGGGAAGCCGACGATCGCGGCGCAATCTGGCGCGCGCGAACGAAGTAGGCGGAGAGGAAACGCGCCGTTTTCCGTCGCGCGAAAGGCCATTGGGGGGGGGGGGGGGGGGGAGGAGGCGACGTTGCGCTTAGGCAGAAACTGCGAATTTCCCTACTGGGCGCAAGAGGAACTGACGATTACGGCGCAGTCTCTCGCCATACATGGAGGAAAGCGGGACGGCAGCGCCATGCAGCGCAGGAGGGAGGGAGGAGGGGGCTTCGACTGCACCAACAGATGCCTACTTTGCTTGGTCACACGCGCCGCATCTTGAAAAGGATCTGCAGACTGCTCATATATTGGTGTTCGGTGCGTTCTCACCGCTCTTGCGTTGAAGCAATAGACTGCACGAAGGTCACTTCTCTCGCTGCTGCTGCCGCACTTGCTCACACCAGCATTTCGACAGCGAGCGTCTGCGCTCATCGAGTGTGAGGTGTTCACGTTTGCTGCTGCGCGCTGACACCACGCTTGCTATTGAGTGAGCGAATTTTCCCAAGATTATACGGCCTATAAAACTATCATTCTTACTTCGTAAAGCTGTCTACTAGTTCGCTATCGAAATCGATGCTTCGCCTTTCGAGCGAAACTGCTACTTTTTCCTGAGTTGCTTGTTTTGTTTGCCTGACCTCTCATGCGCGCATTGCACCTAGTGCATTGTCACGCCCACGGCGCCACTACACTGCCCACCGATTCCAACTAGTTGACGCTAAGTTCTCGTCAATATCCGCGCACGCGCGCGCATGTCCATCCGTCCGTCCGTCGGTCTCTTTCTGTCTATACGTACGTACTTACATATGTATGTATGTATGTATGTATGTATGTATGTATGTATGTATGTATGTATGTATGTATGCATGTAATGTGGGGATGCTCGACTCTCACGCGTCCCTTGACGTTCTTCCCCGCATGACTCTCGCGTCTCCTGTAATCCGACTGCTCCCAGTAGCTAAGCGGCGGCGGCGGTCGATGTGGTTGCAGTATGTTACGAGAGATTGCGCGTGGTGTTGCGATGCTAACGCTACCCAACGGCTGGATTAGTCGGGCGCGACAGGGAGCAGGCTCTTCCTTTTTGGCGTGGTGTCGGCGATCGACGCGGACGCTCCAAGCGTGTACCGACCCGCTTTGCGGAACCGTCCTACGGAAGGCCTAGGAGCGGGACACTGGAATTGACGACCACGATGGTTGGAACGCGCCACAGTTCGCATGACAGTACACGCGAACGATTAGGCGTTGGTGCCCAGCATGGGAGCTAACACATTCGCTCGCTATCCGTTCGCGATGAGTCGGACTTCCTCGATTTGTCACGCGCCAATCGGCACGTTATATCAGTAATGTTTCGGTTGGCTATAAATTGGTGTATAAAAGGAACAATAAATGCTATTGTGATTGTCCGCACTACTGTATTGTGGTTCCTTTGTCCCAAAGCACGTTTGCACGTTTGAGATCCCACAGTATGTATGTATGTATGTATGTATGTATGTATGTATGTATGTATGTATGTAAGTATGTATGTATGTATGTATGTATGTATGTATGTATGTATGTATGTATGTATGTATGTATGTATGTATGTATGTATGTATGACTTCACTTGGCAGCGGCAGGAGCAAAGCGACGTAACCGTCTGAAAGTTCTCGCCATTGTATAGGTTTGAACGTTGTTTCTATATCATACCACCTCATTTGCCTCATTGTGCTTTACTGCTGCTGCTGCCGAGCCTTTCTTGCAACTTTTAACAGCAGAGCTGTTCTAAGTCGGACCTTCACTGTCCGGCGTACGGTGTCACGCATAGGGGCAGGTTCTGGCGCTCACCGCCAGAGGGCGCGCCGAGGGTAGGAGTGAGGGCTGGAAGATTAGGTCTAGATGCCCACGGGAAAACCACAAACGATATAGTACAGGGGGATATCGGCTGGATACCGTTCGAAGCACGGGAAGCTCAGAGTAAAATGCTATACGAAAAACGCCTGAGGAAATTGGACGATAACAGGTGGAAAACTAAGGTATTTAAATACTTATACAGAAAGAGCATTGACTCACAATAACGGAAAAGAACTAGGAAGCTAACCAGTAAGTATGCCAGACACGAGGACGGAGAAATACAAAGCATTAAACCACAGGTTAAAAACACGGAAGGTAAAAATTGGATAAATTCAATGGAAAAGAAGCATAGTGTTGAACTATATCGATACTGTTGCGTACTCCAGGGTAGCGTACCGTACTGCTGCCGAGAAGTAGCGACGCCTGCCTATCGAAGCTCGACCGACATTACTTATTGGGTAGCGTGACGTTGTCGGCGGGCTGCAGGCATCCGGTAGATCATGGCGACCAAGCAGGGGCGAGACGACTTGCTAGTGCGAAACTTGCACTGTTTATTCAAAGGTAGTTGAAAGAAAATAAGAAAAGCATGAAGTATGAAGTATGAAGTCTGAAGTATATTTCGGAGCCCCTTAAATAGGCTCTCTACAAGTGTGGGCGGGATCTTGCTTCCGTCGAATGACACGTGACAGGCACGAGAGAGGGGCCCCGTGGGCTCCGGCTCAGGAGGGGGGGGAGTGAAGGGGATGAGGTAAGCACACACGATGCCACGACCATGAGAGGCGACGGGGATGAGGTCGCTCGTGGGCTCCGGCTCAGGGGGTAGGGTGAATGACCTCTCGCCGCGTGGTGTCAGACGCCAACCCTAACAATACTGGAAACAGCAGATCAGGAAGGAAACGTTTTCTGATAACTCAAGAGGCAGTCCCTTCTCTTTGAAGCTAGGTCAGGATGTCTTAGAACGCGCAGCTATAAAAAGAAATTTAACGAAGAAGACACATGTACTGTGTGTGGTAAATCTGTAGAAACAATAGAACACCTCATACTAAAATGTGATGGTCACGCTTCCTGATGCCCTAGGGTTTAGAGATAACAGTAGTCATGTAAGTAAATGTGCGGTGTAAATTAGCAAAAAAGCGATTGGAAGATTGGTGGCTCAAAAGCAGAGAGGCGACGCAAGGTTAAAAGTGTAGGAAGAAATATTTAAAGAAAATGGCGAATTTTAGTAACTGACAACACAGTTGAACAAAAATAAAAAGCTGAGCATGGTGGCAGCTGCCATCACCCCGTTTCAAAGGGGACGCTCCTACCTTCCATCCATCCGTCCATCCGAAGTCGGAGAAGATGGTGAAGATGGAGAGGGCGCTAGAAGGAAGCAATATCGCGTTTAATCTCTCATACAAACAGGCGGGTGCACTAGTAGAGCAGCAACTTCCAGGTTTACCTTATGCGGACGACATTGGGTTGCTAACTAACAAGCAAAGGGAGTTGCAACGTCTGGGTAATATCTGTGGACAGGAAGGCAACAATTTAGGTTTGAAATTTAGTGTTAGAAAATCAGGTGTTATAGTATTCGATGAAAACAGTGAACAGACAGTAGCAATACAGGGCCAGGAAATACCTCGGGTAACAAAATGTAAATACCCTGGTATATTGATAAAAGAAGGCAATAGATATATGGAAACACAGGAAAAAACAATAACAGCGAAGGGGAACAGAAATGCAACCATAATGAAGCACAGAGCGCTATGTGGATACAATAGCTACGAGGTGCTCCGCGATATGTGGAAAGATGTAATGGTTCCAGGACTTACTTTTGGAAATGCGGTTGTTTGTTTTAAATCAGGGGTACAATCAGGACTCGATGGGAACCAAAGATCAGAGGGTCGCCTCGCATTGGGCGCTCACGGGCAGACTACAAATGAAGCTGTGCAGGGTGATATGGGCTGGACTAGTTTTGAAGTGAGGGAAGCTCGCAGTAATATTGAGTATGAAGAACGCCTGAGGAATATAGAAGAAAGTAAATGGGCTGGGAGAGTGTTGAGGTATCTGTACAGGAAAAACATTGATTCACAGTGGAAGAAAAGAACTAGAAAGCTTTCCAACAAGTATGCGACCTGTAGGGTGGGCAACACAGCAACAAAGAACGTCAAGCGGCAAGTTAGAGAGGCTGAAATAATCTCATGGGTGGCGGCAATGGAAAAGAAACCTGCCATGAGTAACTATATACTTAGCAGGAAAATACGAAATCAGGAAAGAAACAATTTATGATAACTCAAAGGGAAGCTTATTACTTTTCGAAGCGAGATCGGGATGCCTTAGAACACGCACCTATAAAGCGAGATATGAGAAGGAAGAAGAAGCATGTGCTTGCTGTGGTAAAGCTAGGGAAACGATGGAGCATGTTTTATTAGATTGTGAAGACGTCTGCCCAGCGGTCGCTTTAGGCACCACTGGCCTCCTTGAAGCCCTTGGGTTCAGCGAGAGCAGTGGAAAAGTAAACATGTCCGCAATAGAGATTAGTAAGAGGCGATTGGAAGATTGGTGGAAGAAAAGTAGGGAAACGACAAAAAAACGGAGAAGTACAAAAGCAAAGTTCACAATAGGGGTTCAGAAAATTTGGTTGTGGTGGTTCATAGGGTTTCTTTTCTCTTTCTTTTTTTTCTTCTTTAGAGTAGGTGGGACGTTAGGCAGTATAATAGCAGGAGCTTGGTGGCGCAATCCACCGCCCCGTTCCAAAGGAGACGCTCATAACATCCATCCATCCATCCGAAGGAGTGGGGCCGCGCCTGGATGGGAGCGGAGCCATCAGAGGACGCACCGGAGGGGGGGAGGGGGGGAAGGAGCGCACCAATCAGAGCGCGCGCTGGGGGAAGGGGGAGGAGAGGGTATAGGAACAGGTGTTTCGCCGGCGCGCGCCGTTTCGCTCGGTGGATTTAGGTCGGCGCGAGGGGCCTCGGTAGCTCGCACGAGAGCGGTAGCACCGACGTCGCGCACTTCCCGAGCTTTGAGGGCGAGAAGCGCAAGCAAAGCGCCAGTGGAGGGAAGCCGCTACCGCAGAGGATCGAGAACGGGCAGCGCAAGCCGAACGCCGTGGAGGCAAGGCTACCCCCCCTTTCAAGAGAAGGCAACCCAGGCCAAGCGCCAGCAGAGGCAAGCTAACTCCCAACTTCGAAAGTAGGAAGCCGAACAGAGACGTCGACGCAGAGGTTCTTCCCACGGAGGCTGCCGTTGGGTGGTTCAAGAGATAATTCCTCGAACGTGAGTGCGGCCACAGCTCAAGGTGTGTGATAGACTGTGGTTTGCTCACAACCTCACGCAACAGAAGAGTGTGCGCCATCCGGTACCGAAGCTCCAATTTAGCGAAATGACGACAACGAGACAAAAGACTTTCGTGAAAATCACCCTAAACACGAGTTCAAACTTGAGAAAACGACCACCAGCTTCGCTGTTCTGACAGCTTTCACTGCGTGGAACTGGATTTACATATTTCACCATGCCGAGTGAAATTGACCAATTGAGAGATGAGTTGTGCAGGGAATTCAAAAAGGAGATCGCAGCTATCCGCAGCGCTCTCGAGAGAGACATGAGGAAGGAATCAAATGATATGCGTAAAACTGTAGAGTGTTGCAGACAGCAGTTCGATGACATTTCAACTGAAATTGTTGCCTTAAAGGAAGAGAACAAAGCCCTGATAAATGAAAATGTTGCTTTGCATACTGACTGAGATGCGTTAAAGGAAGCTGTTGCGGAATTAGAACAACGCTTGACGAACCTGCAGCAGTATTCTAGATATACAAATATTCACATGAAGAAGCTTCCAGTGGTTGGCAGGGAAGACTTAAAGGGAAGCTGAAACACTTTTCGAAAAAAATGAGTTCTCTGCGGCATTCTACAGTTTTGAGACCCCTGAACACGAATATCTGGTTCAAGAAGGGCGGAAACAAACGCAAGCGGCTGTTTTTTCAAGAAAACGCGCACCAGCGCCTCAGGGCATCGCGCGAACGCCGCTGTTGCCCGTGATTGGTCGGTGTCGCCGTGACGTCATTCGTGGCAGTCGCCGGTCGGCGCCGCCGTTTCAGAGCGTAGCATGCTGTTCTGTTCTGGCTTCATAGCTGCGTTGTAAGCATTATGGAACGTTCTCGCTGTCTCGGATAGCTTGTATTTTCGCTGTACATGTTCGAACCGACAGCCGATACGGAAAACAATAGCGGCAACGACGATGTTGAGTGTGCCAACAGCGAGAACGATGTGTGCACCTTCTCGCGCGTTGGAAATCTTAGCTGGTACGTATTTTTTTCTTTTTCATGTAGCTGCACGCTCCAATGACGGGAGAAAAAATGCGCTAAAGTATCACTGGGAACTTGCTGCTGGAAGAATGCCGAAGCACTAACTTCTCATTAGATTGCAAACACGGGTGCAATTCCGCGATGTCAAGCACCTTGCCGCTGCTTGTCTAAAGTCCCGTGGTTTTTTTAGTCTTGATACACGATTGCGAACATAAGTGCCGCGTTTCAAAGCGCGCACATGCAGTGCTGCAAGATACAGTCATAGAAGTTGCTTATCATACACATCCAGAGATGGCCAGAGGTCATCTGGATGTGTAACAACACAACACATCTTTACGGGGCAAGTACAACAAGAAAACTAGCAATAAAATGCAAAGAGTGTTTCTTTGCACCTTCTGCCGGTCATGGAGCTTCTTCGTCGGCAAAGACTCTGCATGAAATAATGAACTTTGCGAAATCACCAATAGAGACGAGCAATAGGACCTTTGAAACACTCAGCGATATTGATAAAAGCACTGCTAAAATAACCACGACGGCTCTTTCCGCCGTGCCAAACACAACGAAATTTGAAGCGGTTTTCGATTCACGGAAGTTGAAAACCGTTTCAGCTTCCCTTTAAATTTACGAAACCTTACAGCTCTGTTTGGACTTCTGGAGCGGTCAGGCGCAAGTTTCCTCCACTGGCCCAAATTAAACGATTACATATGCATGTTTAATATGACAAGCCATATTCAGTTATAACAGTCGACGAACAAGAAGCTTAAGTCCGGTCCGAAGGTTTCCAAAAGGGGACTTGGTTTTGCAAACGTAGTCCCTTAGTGGAAACTAGTGCTCCACACTGAATCTTCTATTGTTAGCCAACTATTCAAGACTCCTATGTGCAATATTCATAGTATGGTTCGACGACTTTGCGATTGTGGCTGGATCAAGAATCGGTATGCGTGCTCCATGCTAGTGTTGACATAAAGATATTAGGCAGTTTTAGCACCGGCTTGTGCTAAACACGATAACTGCAACCGTACATCGAACGTCACTAGGCAAGCCTATACTCCATTTCATACCTCAGGTGCAACGCTGTTGAAGCTACGCACGAAGTCCGGTCACCAAAATTTATTACTGCGCGCGTTTCCGTCTATGCTTCGCAGCGTGCCAGCGGCGTTTGCTTGCGCGAGCATGCACGTGAAGCTGCCGCGACGGGCTGCAATTAAAAAATACCGAAAAGAAAATTGATTTAAAAGAACGTGTTAGCAGCCGTATAAGTACACGGATTGTTTCTATGGGTAAATTCCTTTTTTTTTTCATTCAGAACTGAGCTTATATAAGGAAAATTTTCTAAAAAATCGGGTCAAAAAACACCGAACTTTTTCTAAGTGCGAACGCAGCCACTGCAAGAAGTATCTCAAGCCTTCACAGCGTTGCACCTGATGTATGAAACGCAGTATGGCAACGCTAGCAACAACGCGTTTCCGCATTTGTCGTAAGGCTATCCGGCTATCACGGAAATGGTCCGAGCACAGCACAGTTGATTTCGTCGGCACGGACTTATCTCTCCTCACCGCGCGGACCCACTGCGCTGCAAGCTTCTTGTCCTTCGGGAAACTGTGAAACACCACATCGTCTCGCTCGCCTGTATTCGCGCAGCCGAATGCTGCACAGAACGAGGGCATGTTGGGCGCCCTTGGCTGTAGGCACTCACGCAGCACAGAAGGAAAGAACAGTTTACGAAAATCGCAAAAGAAAACAAACGTGAGCGGCGGCGGCGGCAGATCTCTCGTAGCGTCGTTCAGTAAAGCACAGGACGGAAAGAGGCATGCCAGCACATGCCAGCACGCCGGTCCGGCAGCTCGGTCCCCGCGAATGACGTCACTCTCGCCGGTTCTCTCCTCTGGCAACCACCTCACCCGGCGCTCCGGGAAGCGATGGGGGCGTGTCCGCGGGGGTGATTTAAAAAGTGATTTCCGCCCCTTATATAAACAAGACGAAGAAAAAATTTCGGAACCGTAAGTTATTAGCTCTGTTCTTCCCAATCCCAGTAATTCATGGAAATTAGAAACCGTTTCAGCTTCCCTTTAAGGACGGTGCTGCAAAAAACCAATAAAACGAATGATGTGTTGGAAGAGCCAATAACTGAGCATGACATACTGTGTTAGCGCGAATGAACGAAGACGTATCGAACGAAACAGACAAGCAGAGACAGCGTGGTCTCTGTGTGTCTGTTCCTTTCTACGTCCTCGTTCACTCGCGCTTACACATTCTATCATGGATTGAAACAAACTAGTCTGCCAATGTGTTCTAACTAAATTAGCAAGCACGGCGCCGCGTGCGCACAAGTAAACATGAACACATCTCACTTGATGTTCGCGGAAACTCGCTGTCAAAATGCTGGAGTCGCGGCAGCAGCAGTGATCGAACTAGCCTTCGTGCATCTCTCGCTTCAACGCGAACGAAACCTCGAAGGCGCAGTTCATCCGAAGCCACCGCGCCCTCTGCAAGCACCGCAGATCGCCTTTAAGATGAGGCCCGCTTTGGCCACGTCGCAGATCGCTCTCGAGCACACGGCGCGCGGCGACGATTTCATCGCCCTCGGACTTGATACGCGACCTCACGGCCACGGCAGAAATACGCGTGGAGTGTCCATACAATTGCTATAGCAATAAAACGGCGTTTGCATCAGCAACAATGTTGCATCACACCGTGGCAAGAGCAGAGGAGTGCGGTGGAATTGCAGCGTCTTCGGCAACAAATACTCCAGCTGAGAAGCCGGGCGTCGCAAAGCGTTTGAAATTCCACTCCAGCACGAGAACGATCAATGACGGCCTTATTAGCGGAAAGGAAGACCCAACCCAAAATAAGATCGTGGGAGCAAGAATACAGCACCAAAAATTCGACGACGTAGAGGAAGCCGTTAATCACAATGGGCGCCGCGTGAGAAGACGCTGTCGGCAGAGCTCGTCGAAACTCTGGCTCAATGACTTGAGAAGCAGTGCCAGGGTTTCTTGACAACCGCGTATGAAAGGCGCATTCGGAAATGCCCTTCATGATGTGAAGCCCCTTGTCCGCCTCCGCTATCGTTGGGTTGACACGCCGCCAGAGGTCGACGACGTCCTCTATGTAGCTGGTGAACCTTTCACCGGTTTGGTGGGATCGGCTTCGTAGGCGTTGTTCAGCGCCACGCTTGCGCACGCCCGGGCGACCGAAAACCTCCGCGATGCTGGTTTGGAAGCTAGCTCCCGTGCGGAGATTGGCTTCGTGGTTTTTAAACCACAGCTTAGCGACACCCGTTAAATAAAAGACCGCGTTCTTGAGCTTCAGGGGATCGTCCCACTTGTTGGTGTTGCTCGCTGTTTCATACAATTATAGCTAATCGTCAACGTCTTTCTCATCGATGCCGCTGAAGTTGTCGGGAACTCGCTCACGCTGGGCACCGGCACATACGATGGCTGGCGAAACCGGTGGGGATGTCTGGCTGGCGTCATCAGGCATGACGGATGGCAAAGTCCGGCAGCGTAATTCCATGGTGGCCTAAACCGCAGCAACCTCCACCAAAATCTAAAGCGAGCAAGGGACATGACACGAGAGTGGCAGGCAGCGTTTCCAAACCAGAGCAGCCCAGGCAATCTCGAGCTCGCGCCTCACGAAGAACTAGCGATGTGGTTGCATCGCCGAGCATTCCTGCTCACTGCAAAAAACAAAATGAAGTTTCTTAGGTCGGTGTGAGCGTGCTCCGGCAGCGTTACGAACGTGCTTTAGGACATACGCTATGTTTCACTGGGAGAATAAGTGAGCTCTGAAAGCTGTACCGAAACCACCCTATCGCAATCAAACTTCCTAATTTTATTTCTATTTTATTCTAACGCGATAGCGTTGAGGGCCCGTGTCGACTTCGGCGGAGTTGTCCGTGAACGAAAATCTCCGTATATATTTACGTATATGTATATCCTCCTGAGACCCCGCTATGGGGATTTGTCCAATATATTGGACATTCAGATATGAGACAGTACTCCTGTGACAAGGCTTTCATCCTCATAAAACCGCACTGTACAACTTATTGGACACCTGCTTGCGCAATCTATGCAGCATTGATGAAAATACATCGTTAAAATTCCCGCCGAAACAGTTCCACAATGGCGGCATTAAGCGGCTCGGCGTTTTACGGCAGCTACCGGAGAAGTAAGTACTGTTTCTCGTATTTCTACCTGCTTTTAGGGCATATCTTTGATTTTATATTAAAGTTGATACAACAGCGTACGCGCAGAATAAAAAATTTTAACTATTCGCGCACTTACCTTTTTTTACTCTTCCTTTGATTTCGCGTGTCCATTACGTTGGACGCTAGGACTCAACCCGGTTATTTTGACCGTGCTTTTTCAATGGCCTTGTTATGAACAGTAGGCGAGTACTGATGGCGTTTAGCGGCTTGCGGACGAAATTGCGTCTCTTTTTTTCTTCGGGGGACCGGCCTCGCGTGTCTTATGAATTAATCCAATAACGTTTCTTTTTTCAATCCATGGCTTCGATCCGCAAGACACCTACTGTCGCAGATGGTCTCGTAAGGCAAAAAAATATCAATATCCCTCTACCAGATATTGTTCGCATGTACAACTTCAACATGGGCGTTGTTGACAAGGCAGACCGAATGATAAGTTACTACAGGATAAAAGCAGGCGTCAACAAGTGGACAATCAGAGCCATCTTTCACCTCTTCGACATTGCCCTCAACAACTCCTGGGTGCAGAACACGCGGGACATACGCTCCCTAAAGAAACAGCGGAAATAAATACTCAAATATATGCAGTTCCACCAATCTGTTGCTGAGACTCTCGTGGCTCAAGGGAAGAAGCAGGATGAAACGGAGAGTGAGAACGAAGCCGAGTGGCATCCGCCATCAAAGCAGGCTCTGCTGTCTCCTCGAGAACCGCAAGAAAAGAGCACTACCCACTACTCAATACTGGCAGACACTGCAAACGCTGCCCGTTGCAGACTACAGGGCTGCGACATGAAAACAAAGTTCTTTTGCACCAAATGTCAGCTCTTCTTCTGCATCACCAAGGACAAACAGGTGTTTTGAAATTGCCCATGGGAAGTGAACACAAGAGCGAAATTTTTTTTGAGCAGAGGAATGCTCTTCTTGTGTACTTTATTGAATACTTTGCCTTTTGAGTTGTTAAAATATTTTTGCACATGAGTTTTGCGTAATATCCGCGGTATGTCATTACGTGCGCCCTGGGTGAAGAAAGACCGGGTAGCATCCCAGTGTCCAATATATTGGACATCGCACTGAGCTGAAATTATCACGGCTATTGAAAAAACATTTAACACTTTTCACCTTCATAACCATCCTGATTTATTTTGAAAGTTTGTTAAAAATCTGTGCACCCAAATGCATCCCGGGTCTCAGGAGGATATGCCACGCCTTGTTGTATGGCATGTGGTATACGCCGTTTGTGTGGCCGCACCATTCTATCACTGAAGTTGCGCATACCCCTGTCATGAAACAAAACACTGACAGCGTATGCCTTTTATGTTAAATATTCTCAGCCTGAAATATGAAAAGTGCAACACAATAACAGAAGCCTGAAAATTATGTAATAAAACGGCGCGGCCATGCACAATCTCCCGGATCGGCCCACGCAAGAGGCCGCGTTTCCAGCAGAAAGCTCGTCTACGTGCATAGCGTTCGCCGCCAGCGTTTCCCGGTAAACATTACAGTTGCATAAGCTGCAGTTGCCGGCAAGTGTAAGCAGTCAAGGATATTGGAATGATATCGCGTTCCACTCTTATAGGCGATGCTTAAACGTCCTCAATTCTTTTTTTTTTTTTTTGAGGAGGGCTCCCTTGCAGCATAAAACAAAGAAGGAAAAAATGGTAAGTATGAATGCAAATAGAGAGCGTTGCTGTAATTCCCGCCAGGATACCCCCTTATTTACGCAACACATTTTTAACATCGCATTACGTTATTTTGTAAGCACTACCAAAAACGCTATGGTTCGACTACTCGATGATGCCATCAGAAAATATCGATGCAGTAATCCTAATTATTGACGGAGTCCGAAAGAAGTGCGCCACAGTAGAAATCCACGTTAATTACGTCACCTGGTATATGTATTCAAAGCACGGTGCACGAGCGCTTTTGCGTTCCACTCCCGTATAGGAATCGGCCGGGAATGGCGACGTCGTGCTGAAGCAGAAGAACGCCACTGACCGCCATCACGGTAATCCACCATGGTTTCTCAGTGGCTATGATGTTAGGTTGCTGACCACGAGGTCGCGGGATGGAATCCCGGCCACGGCAGCCGCATATCGATGGGGGCGAAAACACTGGTGCACGTTAAAGAACCTCAGGTTATCGAAATTTCCGGAGTCCTCCACTACGTCGTGCCTCATAATCAGAAAGTGGTTATAACACGTGAAACGCCATAGTTTAATTTTTTTAACCGCCATCGCGGCGGGAATGTTGCAGTGTCATTTGGAGGACATTAAGCCCATAGCGCCAACGAGATTGCGAACGCGTTCAAACGACACCGAGGTTATGTCATCGGCACCCAGGCTCTTACAAAGTGCAATTCTTCGTAACCTGCAAGCTTCCGGTGCCTGATATTCCAGCGAATTGGTTGCTCGTTTGCTTACGTGAGCTGTCATTGCCTGCAAATATTTACTAAAGCACTTCGCGAGTGGCTTTATTTTTTTTTTGTGAACGCAGTTGCTTAGAGGCTAAATATCATATGTAAAACAAACAGAAAAGATGAAACAGTAATGAAATGCGGCGTAGCTATTTAATCTAGATTTTCAAACTAAAGATGCATAAAAACCTCGTACCGCTATTTGTTGGCGTGATTGCAAGAAAGCTCGACGCAGCGCCCCTAATTTATTTAGGCCGACTATCCTATGCAGTAGAATCATCCTAGTTGTGGAATTTGTTCTTTCGGCCACTTTTAGCTCTCTAATTTCCATGCTCCCGTCTCCTGCTCGCCTCGTCCTAGAGAGAAACAAAGCTTGTAACTTGTGCCTAATTAGAAAATAGGGATGATCCGTTAATTACAGTCCAACTGTCTTGCTTTCTTCAGGGTTGAACGGTCACAATTTCTAAGGATGTCAGGAACAGTAGAAGATTAATGCGTGTTTCTTCTTTTCGTTTTCTAGTTTAACTGCTGTTTTCTGCGGTTCCTCTTCCGTTCTGCAATGTAAGGTCTCCTTCTACGCTTGAAGTTATAATATTCTTACAAAAACAAAGAAGAAAACGTACTATTTAACCGCAGGGCGCCGTGGAAACAAGCTTCAGCCCTCAAGTGTTTGCATTTATTCTGGTGTGTTGTTTATAAATGCAACAGCGTGACGTTTCAATGTGCTGAAAAACCCAGACTTCATTACGTCCAACAAAGTGTACGGGCTACATCTGTAACTTAACTCGTGTCTCAACATGCAAAATTACCGTAGACACATATATTTATATTTTTGCTGCACTTATTAAAGGGGCAAATAATGTAGACCCACTGCAAATTTATACTCTCCTTTGGAACAACGTCGTGTAAGTGTGTGAGAATACCAAGACATCGTCAGTTCAGGCATATGGCAATGCTCTCTCGGTCATTATTCCACATGAACGCCTCAACAATGATAGCAAACGCGAAATGACGATTGCCGGCTGTCGGGACACCCTGTGGCACAGAACTAAGAATTTCATTACGTCGCCGACTACATGTGCACATCAACTGTTGACTTTGCTTTTGAGTTGGTCGTCCTTTTATTGCGATAGCGATTGTATCGACACGCCAGTCGCACTTCTGCCGACGCCGTCGGCGTTGCTGTGATGTTCCATATAAAGTCCAAGAGTGATAAAATCGTCGCCGCGTCCGTACGCTGTATGTGCGAGAGGGAAGCCGGCGGTGGCAGCTCAGTCTCGCGCGCGCAAAGGAGAAAAGCGGGGATGCAGTGAACCGTCTTCAGTCACGTGCAAGGCACCGGGGCAAAGGAGGAGGGGAAGTGTGTTCTACTTCAGCGGCTGCTACCTATGGCGTGGTCGCGTGCGGCCGCGTGGGCCCTATCTTGAAGGTTACCTGCGATGACGACAGAGTGCGCCGAGTGCTAATAGCTTCGTGGGCGCTGTGTTTTCGCCCCTTAGTTCTTGTTCAAGCGAGGTGTGGCACAAAGGTCAATTCGCTCGCTGCTGCTGCCGCGCTGCCTCACTTGAGCGTTTTGACATAGAGTTCCCGTAGCCATCGACTGAGATGTGTTTATTTTTCCTTGTGCGCGTGCGACCCCATGCTTTCTCATTTAGTCAGCGAAAGTTTACAGATTTATACGGCCGAGAAAGCTACTATCCTTACTACGTATAACTGTCCACTAATTTGCAATCGCAATCGATGCTGCGACTTTTTTTCCCAGTTCCCCCAGGGCAGAGTAGCCAACCGGGCTCACTCCTGGCCACGTGTTCCTACATTTAAATTCGCTTTCTCTCCCGTTCTCAGTCCAGCTTGTGATAAAGTCTGCTGCTCAGGAGACGTAAGTACATAAAAAAGTATAAGCTTTCGTTTGCGTCGGTTCTGAAAACACGGCAGCGTGAGCGAAGCACAATTTTCAGGCGCTCGATTCCCGTCTTTGTCTGCCGCAGTAAATACAACAATGAATAAAGGGAAAATCAGACATCCACCCGTTCGTAGCAACCGCTACAAAGGAAACCCATACGGGTTCCTCGAAAGAAAAGCCTCATAGTTGAAGAAAAATTCGTCCTGGTCCGGGACTCGAACCCGAGACCACCGCCTTTCCGGGGCAGCCGCTCTACCATCTGAGCTAACCAGGCGGTTAGCAGAAGGCAGGGCGAAGTCGAATTTGTCGACAACACGAAGCAAAGGCAAGAGTTTTGACGTAGTAGTTCTGCGGAAACCCGCAAGGCGGAAAGAAGTAATGAATAAAGGGAAAATCAGACATCCACCCGTTCGCGCATAGTAATGAAGCTTTTCTTTCGAGGAGCCCGTTGGGTTTCCTTTGCAGCAATTGCTACGAACGGGTGGATGTCTGATTTTCCCTTTATTCAACCCTTATATATAGTTTTCATTGATTATGAGGAAGCGTTTGGTTCAGTCGAAACCTCAGCAGTCACGCAGGCATTACGGAATCAGGGCGTAGACAAGCCGTATGTAAAAATACTGAAAGATATATTTAGCGGCCCCAAAGCCACCGTAGTCCTCCATAAAGAAAGCAACAAAATCCCAATAAAGAAGGGCGTCAGGCCGGGAGATACGATCTCTCCAATGCTATTCGCAGTGTGTTTACAGGAGGTATTCAGAGACCTGGATTGGGAAGAATTGTGCATAAGAGTTAACGGAGAATACCTTAGTTACTTGCAATTCGCTGATGATGTTGCCTTGCTTAGTAACTCAGGGGACCAATTGCAATGCATGCTCACTGACTTGGAGAGGCAAAGCAGAAGGGCGGGTCTAAAAATTATTCTGCAGAAAACTAAAGCAATGTTTAACAGTCTCGGAAGAGAACAGCAGTTTACGATAGGAAGCGAGCCACTGGAAGTGGTAAGGGAATACATCTACTTAGGACAGGTAGTGACCGCAGATCCGGATCATGAGACTGAAATAATGGAAGCATACTCAAGTTTTGGCCTAATTAAGGAAAAGTAAAAGAGTAGTTTAACACTAGGCGGAGCAGTCTTGAGTTTGTGGCGCAGAAGGCATAGTTTCCAGAAAGCGGCAGAGCAGATGGTATTTATGTGCAAGTTCCATGATAAGTCACTCGTTAATGTTAAGCCTAGATATTTATAGCAGGTTACTTTCAGTAACGGTGCTGCAGCTAAATTGTAAGTGTAGTCTAAGAGGCTTTTTTGAGCGTTATGGGGAGATAGACACACTTAGTTGCATTAAGAAGCATTCCCCATTGCTCACACATTTTCAACACTTTGTCTAAGTTATAGTTAAGGTCACATTGGTCAGTAATACAGGTAACTTCTCTAAACAAAACACAATCATCAGCAAATAGACGAATCTGAACTGGGGTGTTAACGACATTGACAATATCATTGATATATATTAAAAAAAGTAGAGGGCCAAGTGCGCTCCCCTGCGGAACGCCAGAAGTTACCGGAAGACAGCCAGAAAGTTGTTCTCCCACCTGAACGTACTGGTTGCGGTTGTTCACATAGGCTGAAATCCAGGAAATGAATAATTCTGGTATACCAGCCATCCGAAGCTTAGTAATTAGTTTATCGTGTGGGACTGTATCGAATGCTTTGCTGTAATCTAGGAATAATACATCAATTTGACTGTTCGTATCTAGACCAGCTGCAAAGATGTGAACTATAGTAACCAATTGTGTTGTAGTGGAAAATCCTTTTCGAAATCCATGTTGATGATTTGATAAAACTGAGTTTTCTGCTAAGAATTCGTAAAATTTGGGAGCTATTATGTGTTCGATAAGTTTACAACACGAAGATGTTAAGGAGATCGGGCGATAATTTTGTAGTAATAGACGGTCGCCTTTCTGGAATATAGGTACAACTCGGGCTGACTTCCAGTCATCTGGCAATTCCGCTGACAGCAGAGAGACATGAAAAATAATAGCTAAGTATTCAGCAACAGACTCGGCAAAGCGACGAAGAAATATGTTCGGTATATTGTCGAGACCACAAGAAGCTTTAGTCTTAGAGTCCAGCAACATAGCAATGACACCAGGATAAAAAATGAAGTTTACATTTACAGCGTGGTCCATGTTTCTGGTGGGTAGAGAATCACTAGCGGCAGAAAATACACTATGGAAATAGTCATTGAAGTGTTGATCAATGGCGGTCTGATCAGATACCAAGGAACCATCGACAAGAACCTGTAATATGGGTTTCTTTTTTTCGCTGATATAGTTCCAAAACTTCTTTGGATCATTTTTTATGAAGTTTGGGAGTGACGTATTGAAGTAGTAGTCTTTCGAGGTAAGCACCGCATGTTCAAGGTTATTTAGAGTCTCGGAAAAGTTGGGGATCAGCATGTTTCTTCTTTAATCTTTTTGCTTTAATCTTGAGGTGTATGATGCTTCTCGTCATCCATGGGGTATGTTTATGCACCTTCTTACGTTTAATCGGCATAACGTTTCCAATGCAGTAGAAGCATATGCGTTTAAATTGGTCCCACAAACTGCAAACATCCGGATTATTAAAATCTGTTAGACAAGTTTCTAGGTGGTCGATAATGCGTGCATCACGGGCACGTGTATAGCCTTCCACATGAAAGGACGGCTTTGCAGTCTGCGAAAGCGGCACCAGGGGAATAGAAACTGAGACAAGGCAGTGATCAGACAGCCATTGATCAATTACAACGGTGGATGTACCGAAATCACGAGGAATAAACACAAAATCTAAAACAGATTTAGAGGCACCTTGATAATGCGTTGATTCATGAACTAATTGTATCAAATTACGTGTGAGCATCTTGTCAAACACAGTATTTGCATGATTGGTACTGGTTGAAAGGTCTCAAAACGTTCCCAGTCTACTCCAGGCAGATTAAAATCGCCAATCAAAAGAACTTTGTTGTCCTGGTATTTAGACATATGTACCTTTAATTTTAGTAAGTATTCAAGAGGTGAGTCAGGCGGTCTACATAATGCGTATAGGATGAATGAGTGGCCCAACAAGGTTACTTGAATGCAGATACATTCAAGTTCCGGTACTTCCTCCAGCAAGACAGCGTCAAATTTGTGTTGGATCACAATGGCCACACCACCTCCCCTTGATTGCCTGTCCTTACGAAAAGTCCTATACGAAGGCGGGAAAATGTCGTCATCTTTCACTTGTTCATGTAATCACGTCTCAGTTATTACGGTAATGTGAGGATCGTACTGCAGCAGCAAAACTTCAAGAGGCCCCGTTTTATTCCTAATACTGGGGGCGTTCAAATTAAAGAGACGAAGTTGCTTGTCGTGCGCATGCACTTTACGTCAAGGTTTTGACGGTTGAGGGGTGGTACTTCTGTAGCTTGTCATTTTCACTCACATGTATTGCACTTGTCCCAAAAATACATATCCTTATCGATCTTTAGTTTGTCGTGTATAAGGTTGATTCTTTTGCCTTGTTCGATCTCAACCTTTGCCCTCTTCCAGAGCAGACTGCGTTTTGTTAACGTTGATTTAGTATAATCATTCCTAATAAAGATATTTGAGCCCTTCAGTTTGCTTCCGTTTTTCAGTATTTGTTTTTTCTTTCCTTGAAATCTTGCAGGTGCACTATTACAGGCCGCTTTTCCACCTGCTTACCAAGTCGATGGATACGCCCAACAGATTCTCATTTAACCTCAAGTTTGTCGTGAATACAGACATGACAATGAAAAACGATTTAGAAATGCACATTGTTACATTGAATAAACTTATGCATCAACGAGGAGTAAAAAATATAAAATGAGGTTCATGCTGCAAGATTTTGGTTGGACAGATAAATGTGCCACAAAATGCAAAACAAAGGTACTAACAAAGTGATACTGACAATAAAGAAAATCATTACTGAGATGTAAGCAAATCGTTTTCAACAAGCGTGATAAAGGCAGTTAGTGATGAACTATTAACAGAGCTCACGTTCAAAGCGTTCCAATTGCGTATAGTCTGCGGAAAGAACCAATACCTGAAAGTGTCCGTACGGAATGCAAACTCGTTTAGTGTGTGTGTGGGGGGGGGGGGGGGGGGTTATGACGTGTTTTCCTCGTTTGAGATTTCGTAATGTATCGTGAGGTATCCAGATTCAAATTATTATTCATGAGTCGGTAAATGGATTTAAGGGGCGCTAGTTTCGCTCTGTTTTGAAGGGTTAGCATCCCGGCTTGTTGGAGTAGTACTGTCGGTTATTCTGCTCGCGTATGTTTGTTAAAAATGTACCTGAGCGCCTTTTTCTGAACATGTTCAAGTTTCTTAATCAGCTTGTTAGTGAAACGAAACCAAATGACATTTTCTTACTCTAGTACCGGTCTGACAAGTGTTTATATGCTAGGTGCTTTATATCAGACGGAGCTAGTCTGAGGCGTCTATTAATGAAAAATAACTGTTTTAGTGCGGTTGCCGTGATTTTGTTAACGTGAGCATCCCATCTGAGGTCAGAAGTTAGTAATATTCCTAAGTATTTGTATTCGCAGATCGAAGCAAGAGGAATGCTGTTTAGTGTGTACTGAAAGAGTGATCTATGTTTCTTCCTGGTTATAGATAACAGATTTGTTAACGTTACTAGTCATCTGGCAATCTTCGCACCACTTGGTTACTGCTGCTATGGCGTCATTTAAAGCTATATGGTCGATGACAGAGTTAATTTCCTGATATAGTACGCAGTCATCGGCAAAACGTCTGATGTTAAAAATGCTAGCTAGCAGGAAGGTCGTTTACAAAAATTACCAATAACACTGGGGCTAAGACGCTTCCTTGTGGTACACCTGATGTGACATCAGCTGTTACGGATTTCTCGTTAATTTCGACAAACTGAGCACGGTTAATGAGGTGATCAATAATCCAGTCTAAAATTGGACGAGTTCCTAAAGTTAGTTCAAGCTTCCTAATAAGTTTTGGTTGTGACACACGGTCGAAGGCTTTCGAAAAATCTAAGAAAATGGGGTCAACTTGTTTCTGGTGATCAATAGAGGTATTTACGTCATGCACGAGTTCAATTAGCTGAGTAACGGTAGAAAGTTCCTTTCGAAAGCCATGCTGGAAGGGTGTTAGAATTCGGTTATCTTCTAGATAGGTTGTTATATGCTTTAAGATGATGTACTCAAGTATCTTGCATATTGGGCTGGTTAGTGAGATTGGTTTGAAGTTTGAGGGATCTGATTTGCTTCTTGATTGATGTATTGGTGTTATTGTAGCTGTTTTCCATTCTTTAGGAAGGGTGCAGGATGACAGGGATTTGTTAAAGAGTATTACTAAAAACTTCGCAATCCACTCGGCATATCTTCGCAGGAATGTGTTAGGAATGTTATCAGACCCCGGTCCTTTTTTAGTGTCTAAATTTAGTAGAAGGTTTAAGACTCCAGCTGCGGTAACAGCAAGGGGCCCTAGTTGCTTGCTGTAGTGAAAATGGAACAAAAGTAGTTATTCAGTGTGGTTGCAGTATTTCGGTTTTCCTTCGAGGACGGATGACTTTGATTATGTACTTTAGTATTAAGTAACGCCAGAACTTTTGGGGAGAATCTTTTAGAAAATTTGTTAGCGTATTTGAAAAATAGAAAGTTTTAGCTATTCTGATTTTAGATTTGAAATTGTTAACGGCTAATGTTAATTTTTTCACTGCTCCTTTTGATGGGTGGCGTCGTAGCGGTCTTTTTTTTTTTTTTCAGTCGTCCGACCTTCCGCTTGGCATGAATTACAGTTCGAGTAATCCGTGGACTATTCTTTCGCGTTATTTTAGACTTGGTAGGAACGAAATTAGTAATGCAATACGATAGAACATTTTAAACCTACTCCATAGGGTTTCCGTATCAGTATTAGTGTCATCTGAGAGTTGACAGAACAATGATAGTTCTTCAGATAATGTGTCAAGTAGGTTTGTGTCCTCAGCTCGGCTGTAGTCAGGATATGTTATTGTTGATCGGGAAGAGGGTGTAGTGTAACGAAACGAGACAGGACACATTATTAGTTTGTGGTCAGACAGGCCTTCTAGTATTTCTACGTTCGCGTCATGATAAATCACTAAATCTAAAATGTTAGAGCTAGTTCCTTGTACGCGGGTAGGTTCGGTTTCGATCTGCGTGAGGTTGAAAGAAAGCATTATATCGAAAACAACTTCCGCGCAAGGCGAATGATGTTGCAGTGTACTGCAGTCAATTTCAGGAAGATTGAAGTCCTCTAGCAGTGTTAGTCTGGCACCCTAAACATGACGTAGCACGTAAGTACGCAATGATTGAAATATGTCTGAATCAGAACAAGGGCTGAGATAAACGCATCAAACAATGATAGCGCCACTAGAAAAAGAGTGCAAAAAATCGCTTCCACCCCCTCAACTTCAGGCAGTGTAACGAAAGGGACTTCATCTTTTATTAACAAAGCCACGCCTCCACCCCGTGTCGGCCGGTCCTTACGAACTATAGCGTAGTTCGGGGCAATTCTTTCAAAATTGTTAATGCCTTTTGTAAGTCAGGTTTCCGGAATGGCTAGGAAGTCCGGCTCGAAACCCACTAGCAATGACTCCAGGTGGCCGAGCTTGTTGACAATGCTACGCGCATGTATTTTCATGAAAGTTATTTGGGACGTTGCTGGCGACGCGAGCGTAGGATTCGTGCTTCCGTGTCCTGGTTTTTTGTTTGGTTTGGAGCACGTGTAACAGGGCCCACGTCTCTTTCTACATCGTCCCAAATGCATAGCTCCCCATTTATCATTAGTTTGTCATAAAAAACAGACACTTTATCGCCGGAATCTTTTTTTGGCCTGCCGTATTTCCATAAGTTTCTTCTGATGTCGCGAACGCGGGGTGAGAAATCCTCACTGATGGTGAACGCAGTCTCCTTTAGTTTGTGACAATTTCGCAAAAATTTCGCTTTGTCCCTGAAATCTAGGAGCTTCAGTATTATTGGCCTTGTTTTGTTTTCTTCCGGTCTACTTAAATCTGTGGACGCGTTCGATCGCAACTTCGTCCAATTTCAAGGAATCTTTGACAACCTTTTTATTCACAAAGCGCTGCAGCGACTCGTTATTTTCATCTTCTTCTTCTGACATACCGTAGGCTGTGAGATTCGACCTTCTGGAGCGATTCTCGAGGTCGTCTAGCCTTAGCTCTAAGGATGACACCACCTGCTGTATATTAGTGACCTGTTCCATACACGAGGAAAGCTTGTCTTCAAGGAAAGTAAAGCACTCTAATTGGTTGTCAATTGCTGTTAACTTCTTCTTTTATTACTTTTATGTCCTCTGTAATCTGTTGTAGCTGTCGTGAAAGTTCCGCCATATCGGGTCCGGGCTTAGTTTCAACATCGCCGGCAAGCAATAGCAACTTTGTTATGTACAGTACGTCAGACACTGTATCGAGAAGTACCGCAGGGCACGGCAGCACAAGACAACGCTCGCTATATATAGAGCGAAAGCCTTTTCCAAAACTCTTTCTTACCTGCGCGAGGAAGACAAGCGGATTATTCATGTGTGCGCAAGCCCAGCTGCCGTGCCCTTTGGGTTGCGATGCCTCGTCGGCAGCCTTCATAGTCCAGGTGGCCCGCAGCGCCGCTACTCACGACTGGAAGGCTGCACTGTTGCTGCCGCTACCAGCCGTGGTTGCTCAGTGGCTATGGTGTTGGGCTGCTGAGCACGAGGTCGCGGGATCGAATCCCGGCCACGGCGGCCGCATTTCGATGGGGGCGAAATGCGAAAACACCCGTGTGCTTAGATTTAGGTGCACGTTAAAGAAACCCAGGTGGTCAAAATTTCCGGAGTCGTCCACTACGGCGTGCCTCATAATCAGAAAGTGGTTTTGGCGCGTAAAACCCCAAATATTATTATTGCTGCCGCTAGGAGTTGACGATGATACGTCACGGAACCCATCCGAAGATTTTAGATTTTAAATCGTTAATGGCTAATGTTAATTTTTTGCTGTTCCTTTTGATGGGTGGCGTCGTTGCTAGGCGACATGGCACCGCCTTCGTGATTGGCCCAGTTTGCCTAGCGTGCACTACCTTTGTGGTCGGCCCAGGTATAGTGAACGAACAAACTGCAGTGTTTCATTGGCGGAATACAATAAAACATTCATCATACCATTGTCGTCGTCAAATAGTTGTCATCCTAATCGTCGTCGTGCCGCCGCGTTGCCGTTGTCGTCACGCACGCAATCGATCGCCCTACGTGGACACTTTGCACCACTACGCAACACGCACCCCAAACGATGCTAGGTAGCAAGCTACCTGCAAGATTATTCGCATAATATTGGTCCCCACAGAGTGTGGTATCTGCACAGAGAGGCAAAGAAATGAGATGCAAAAGGCGGGGAGGCTAACCGGAAGACAAACATTAAGTGTGCTACCCTGCACTAGAGAAAGGGGTACCCGCATAGAGAGTAGATACACAGAGAGGGAGAAGAAAAACACACATGTGCACGAACACACACACAAAAAAAAAGAACGCGAGAGTGTCAGAGTCATTATACTAGGTTTCCCGAACAGAAGAGCTTCACTAGCGCATTCATCACCTTCTCCTGTGAGGGCCGCATGAGCCGGCATTCCGAAATCGTCTGCTCAGAAAGCAGTCGAACATCGATGAATGCCAGCGCTGTTTTGAGAAAGTGTGTCTGGGCACTGAGCGAGCTAGGGCAATGACATATGGCGTACTCGATGGTTTCCTGGCTGCCACAATCATTGCAGCAACCACGCTTCGCACGCTCGCGTGTGATGTCACAAAAACCACGTGGAACACACTAGGTTCCTGGCATACCCATCAACACCGACTTGACCCTCTGTCTCTGAATCCCATCTGGATTATCTCGAACCGAGATAGCTGTTCTCTGTCGACTGTGGCTTGCCGCATGGTTTACGTGTACGTTTGCTTGCTGCATCGAAATTGCTGACTGTGTTACCTTGGATCTGCATAATTTTTTGTTAAAGTACTGGTACAAGCCAGCAGTGTGATCTATCGGAAGCAGAACTGAAGATCAACGTATGACGAAAGCCAGTCTGGTCGGATACTGCATACTTAAAAGGAAGCGGTTCGGACACTGACCAAAATGGTTTAATACATATATTTACGTCACTGACCAAGATGGTATAAAATACATATTTACGTTTCAGTGAACAAAGCTCCCATGGGGGAGCCGTAACGTAAATTTATATTTTAAACCATTTTCGTCGGTGTCCGGACCTCTTCCTTTTATATTCCTGTATAACTACAACTGTTTCTATACGTCTGATTATTTAAATAGTTAAGGTTAAGGAAAGGAAAAGTGAGTGTCATGATGTTTTGAGTCATCGTTCCCGCCACCTCCTAGAGCTAAAAATAAGAGAGGGTGGGGAAGGGACAGATCGCCATGTCCCCGAACCTATAAGGAAGCGTTCAAAAACCACACATGGCGAAATGCCAAGTAGGGCTTGAGAGTGACGTTCTTCGGGAGCGTCTAGCACAAGGCTTTAGCAGCATTTAATTATATCTATCACGCGTGTTCAACAACACGGGAAAGGAAAAAAACAAGAAAAGTGGAGAAGAAGCAACGTATTGCTGCTAACGGTACCTCTAACATGCCAGATAGATTCCTGCAGAAACGGACGACGCAATATACTATACGAAATTAGTATTTTGCCGGTAAGTGGAGTTGGTGTCCTCTTGGAAATAGACGATGACCATAGGTGTCACGGTAAATTTTATAGTACATAAAAAGAGGTTATCGTAGTTCCAATGAAACAGGCCAGACGTCGATCAACGTAAAGCACCATTAAAAGCTTAAAGGGGAACTACGATGTTTTTAACCATATTAGGAAATTGTCATTTTGAGATGGCATTGACAGTCCTGTCACCGGTGGGCTGGTTCAATTTGCTTAGAAATTTATCAATAATTTTAAATAACCGATAAACAAGATACCTAAACCGATACGGGAAGCTGCTTCGTGTGCCGTCGCGACGAGTCGATGACGTAAGATCCTACGCCACCACAATCTAAACCCGCGGAACACGTGTTAAACACGCAGTACGCGTGGCGCCACAGCTGCGAAGCCGACGAGGTCTCCTGACCACGCGGGGCGCTTTTACGGATCGTCCGAACTAGATAGCGGCAATTTCAGCAACAGTGGCGGTGTAGAGTCTGACGTCACAAACACAAGGCTAGCAGTAAAAAGTCATGAGTCGGGAACGCGCAACCAATCATTAAAATCCGTTTTCAGGAAAATGACTTGCAGCCATATTTTTTGGCACAGACAATCAGAGTGCAAATGAAAACGAATATTCAAAAGTTTAAGATCGGTGGACATCGAAAAATTGCCGGAGTTGCGATTTAACGCTTCGGCCCCGGTGCTTGAGCCAAGCCTCGTTCGCAAGCTACGTTCCCGCGTGGACTTTTGTCTCTCTCGTTTTATCGCAATTCTTCCCGACCAGACAACATTTCGGCAGACTTCCTGTTAGCTCTGGTACCGGTAAGGAGAGCTTTTCGAGAATTTATTTAATGCAGACGCACTAGGCGTAAATGTATCATTTCTGCTAGAACTACGTGAGTTTATGGTGGTTAAATATATCGAGACACACTCTGAGTAAGCACGTAAAACGGCGGGGTGGATGCACGAGGGCTTATGGTCCCTTGCGGGCAAGGATGCCGGTGGCACATGGAGCAACTCTCTAATCCATGTGTGTGTGTTTTTTTTTTCGACTTGACAACGTCAAACTAATCACTTTTTATAACGTCGTGAAAATATGGCTGCTCAGACAAGCATGCAAGTACACATTGTTTTACCAGAAAATGATACGCCAAAGCTAACTTTTTGCACTTCACACGAAGAATGAGGTAGTTCTAACAATTTCCTGTGCGCAGTGAAGTCTAATTCGCCTTGCAGCACTTTATTTTTTCAAGTCATCTAGTCGCGTCGGGAAGGGCGGTTTGCACTGGAGCAGATAGGTTGATTTATACACTCATATCCAGATGTATTTTCCTAGTGACCGGCTTTCTTTCTCTCTCTCTCCTTCTCTGCTCTGTCAACATAGACGCACTAACTTTCGTAGAGGACGCGCCTGTGGTCCATTACACAAAAGAAGGAGCTCAATGTCCAAATATCTTTTGGCCAAAAATGCCACTTTATCGAGAAAGTCGGTTCACCAAGTGAAACTCTTCTAGAGGTCTTACACTCTGGTTCCCATCATCAATCCGCGACCGAGACGTCCGCCAAATCGAAAAACGAATGATCTCAGATGTTGGGTGGCTCACGTGGCCGGTCGTTAAAGCACTGTTCACTCCTAACCCCTCACCCCCTTTTATACAGCGCTCTATCCTGGCCAGTTCTATGTTGTGCCATAGATACTAAAGCTGCAACCTGGTCGGCTTGCGCGAGCATTTAATAACCAAGGTCATAACGAATTTAAGAACGCGCTCTTAAATGTTTGTCATTATTTTGTTACTAAATGTACACAAAGTGCAGCACCCTGCTGACGTGCCTGGCGGGCGACGCCACGCACACCTTTTCCGAAGTCTCTCGCAAATTCGTTGTTTCTCGAAGTGGTTCCTCGTTTGTGTGTCAATTCACAGACAGAAATACACGTATCATTGATTTATACGTATCATTCGTATATCATTCATTTGTTCAAGGTACTACAAACACTTGTAGCTGGTGCGTTCTCAACCATGCACTTGAACCTGTGCTGTAAGGCTCCTCAAAAGCACTGTTGAAGGCACGAGCATCGAGAGGCTCGGCCAACAGGTGCGTTCAGTGTCGCCACTGTAGAGGATGAGCGGCACGACGCGACGTCGCCTCCTGTCCGCTTTCTCGTTTCAAGCAGCGAAGCACGATTTTATCCTCATGGCTTGCTTCAGCCTGGAGTTTGCTCTGTATCTAATGACTAATTATTTTTCATTCTTTTTTCAATGTCCAAAGTAATGATTGTACCACACAACGCCCAATTCAGCACATCACATCGAAAGCGCATATTTACGTGTTTCTTCTGGCAGAAAAGCAGGAATGTGCATTTCTTTAAACATCAAATATGAACACTTCTCAAAATATAAGCAGAGATAATAGTTTTCGTCAGATGTACATTCAGGTTACCATTATGAAAACAAACGCACGCATAAAACAAAAGAAATTCAAATTTCGAGCGTGTGCAAAGACTTGTACCTATATGTTGTGGGGTCTCTCACACCCGTGCTCTTGGGACAAAGGAACGACAGTACACAGTAGTGCAAACAATCACAAGGGCATTTATTGCACCTTTCATATATCAATGCCTGCTAGCCGAGTTGCTACCCCCAAAACATGCCGATGGGCGCGCGACAAATCCAGAAGTCCGACTCATCGCGACCGGAAGCGAGCGAATATGTTCGCCCCATGCTGGATCCCAACGCCTGGTCCTTCGCGTGTATGGTCACGCGAATCGTGGCGCGTTCGCAGGCGGCCACGCGAGGCGGTCTCGCAGAAGCATGGGTCGCCGCGCGCGGGACGTCCACGCCGCGCGCCGACCCGCCGGGGAAGAGACAGCCCGTCCTCCCCTGCGCCCCCAAGTAACCCTGCCGTGAGGCGGCGTTAGCAACGCAACACTCGCGCCATCTCTCGCACTGCGCCCCAACCACATCGACCGCCGTGGGCATCACGCAGGCCACGCGGCGAAGCTGGATTACAGGAGACGCGCCATGCGGGAAAAACATATCAGGGGACGCGCGAGAGTCGCGCATCCCCACAATGTGTATGCACGTACATGCACAATGTATGCATTGCGACGTCTGGTGCACATTTCATGTATAGCCGCGTAGCATGTAGAAGAATAGATTATCCGCATTTTAAAAGTGACGTTGAAAAAGGCACCTGGGAAGGAGGAAACCTGAAAGGAGAGGAAAATGAAGACGAGTCTGAAATAGTAGGCGACTAGGCGTTTAGGAATACAATCTCAGTACAACGTCTGGTATTTCACATGAGCTGTCGTAAGAAACTTAAAGCTCAAACTTACGCTAATCTCGTACTACCGCTGGTACAGTCGACCCCGGTGGGGAAGTATTTCTACGGCAGTTACAACGAGCGCTACGCGAGTGTATCTGCAGAACATCTCGTGCACCTTTCAGGAGCGACGTCTATGACACATATTTCATTTGAACACCACACACTAAGTTATGAAGCTTTGCTGAAGGCACCCTCCTACAAATTCTCGTTTGTTTTCTGTAGTCAGAACATAGTGCAACTGTTACACCACTCAGCGAAAGGCGCCTTTTGGCGAATAACTCTCTGCAGTTGCAGAGAGTTATATGCCCCCTCTCCCACTGCTGCCATGCTGCAGCCCACCCCCCTTTGAACGCAGCACTCGGGCTGCACTCGCAAGCGTCATCAACGGCCACGTGAGCGCTTATGGGAGATGCTTGTGCGCCGAAGAGAGGGGCGTCGCTTTCCTCCTGTGCTGTACGAGCACCTGTCGGCAGTAGTGACTCAAGCAGGTTGTCAAGGCGGCGCATATGTTACTGCCTAACTAAAGCAATATCATTTTGTTTGTCTGTAGCTACGACGGCCATTCGCCTCTCTGCGGTTCCGATCCGTCTCATGTTTCCGTGCGCCACTGCTGCAAGCTTAGCTAGCTGAGCTGGGAACCTTGTTCGTCAATGTAGTTCACACGGGCATCGACACTGACGAATCCTGAGTGGTGGGCAAGATAGACCTCCATGGCAAACAAAATAATGTACAATAAAATAAACATGATTGAGCAATGTGCAGATTCATACTAAACCCAGACCCAGTGAGTGGTCCAGAAGTGCAGAAACCAAGTCAGATAGACTTGGTTTATGGTCTGCTTCATTAAATACTGTGGTTTTTACAAGTGAAAACTTTTTTTTCAATGCGGAGTAAAATAGTTTGCTTCACAGTTTTTCGCACCATTCTTCAAAGGTGGACCAGAGCGATTAATTTCGCTCCGAGTTCTTCTTGTGGTAACGTAAAGCGCTGCATTTCATAATTATGTCAGCGCCACGTCCGAAAAAGAAAATGTAAAGACTTTCAATACGCTCGGCGAAGTTTCGCAAGCGCTGTGACGAAGCATATCGCTTAGTTCGCTATTGAGAGTTTAATGTTCGAAACGTGCTGGCGTGTACCATGCGCTCAAGAAAGTCAAGGAAAAGGCCCGACTAACCTATGATGTAGTACAGCTGATTAGAATCACTTCTTCGCGGAGCGGCAGCCTAGTTTCCTTGTGACCAATGCGCTCAAATGAAAGTGGTATTGGGAGCCACTTCCTAGTTCCTGTGGATCGCGGCACACGAAAGCAGCATTGGGAATATTTGGTCAATAAGCTCGACACTAGTCACTAGTACAATGTTTTCTCGTGAAATGAACAAGAGTATAGGCGCAATCACCGCCCCCCCCCCCCAACCCCTTCTTTTTTTTTTTTATACTTCGAAGTATGGGTACAGGTGGCGCTCAACCTGCGAGAAACCCACCGCCCGTTCAAAAGGACACACTCATAACATCCATTCATCCATGGTATCACTTATTTTATGCGGACGACATTGTGTTGCTAGCTAACAAGCAAAGTGAATTCCAACGTCTGGCTAATATCTGGGGACAGGAAGGCAACTATTTAGGTTTGAAATTTAGTGTTAGAAAATGAGGTGTTATGGTATTCAATGAAAATAGTGAACAGACAGTGGCAATACAGGGCCAGAAAATACTTCGGGTAAGAAAATATAAATGCCTTGGTATAAGGATAAACTAAGGCAATGGATATATGAAAACACAGGAAGAAACAATAACGGTGAAGGGAAGAGAAATGCAGCCATAATGAAGCACAGAGCGCTATGGGGATACAATAGGTACAAGGTGCTCCGGAGTATGTGGAAAGGTGTAATGGTTCCAGGACTTACTTTTGGAAATGCGGTTGTTTGCTTTAAATCAGGGGTACAATCAGGACTCGATGGGAACCAAAGGTCAGTGGGACGCCTCGCACTGGGCGCTCAAGGGGAGACTACAACTGAATTAAGACGGCAAGCTGGGCGAGTTGGTGATTGAACATGTTCCTATGGGTGGGCAGCGCAACCCGGACGAAGGACGAGAGGAAGTACACAACACGAGCGCAGTGCGCTCGTGTTGTGTACTTCCTCTCGTCCTTCGTCCGGGTTGCGCTGCCCACCCATAGGAACATCTACAACTGAAGCTGTGCAGGGTAATATGGGCTAGACTAGTTTTGAAGTGAGGGATGCTAGCAGTAAAATTGATTATGAAGAACGACTGAGGAATATGGAAGAAAGTAAATGCGGTTCGCTGATGATATTGCCTTGCTTAGTAACTCAGGGGACCAATTGCAATGCATGCTCACTGACCTGGAAAGGCAAAGCAGAAGAGTGGGTCTAAAATTAATCTGCAGAAAACTAAAGTAACATTTAACAGTCTCGGAAGAGAACAGCGGTTTACGATAGGAAGCGAGGCACTGGAAGTCGTAAGGGAATACATCTACTTAGGGCAGGTAGTGACCGCGGATCCGGATCATGAGACTGAAATAATCAGAATAATAAGAATGGGCTAAGGTGCGTTTGGCAGGCATTCTCAGATCATGAACAGCACGTTGCCATTATCCCTCAAGATAAAATGTATAACAGCTGTGTCTTACCAGTACTCACGTACGGGCCAGAAACCTGGAGGCTTACGAAAAGGGTTCTACTTAAGTTGAGGACGACGCAACGAGCTATGGAAAAAATAATGATAGGTGTAACGTTAAAGGATAAGAAAAGAGCAGATTGGGTGAGAGAACAAACGCGAGTTAATGACATCTTAGTTGAAATCAAGAAAAAGAAACGGGGGGGGGGGGGGGCATGGGCAGGACATGTAATGAGGAGGGAAGATAACCGATGGTCATTAAGGGTTACGGACTGCATTCCAACGGACGGGAAGTCTAGCAGGGGGCGGCAGAAGGTTAGGTGGGTGGATGAGATTAAGAAGTTTGCAGGGACGACATGACCATAATTAGTACATGACCGGGGTAGTTGAAGAAGTATGCGAGAGGCCTTTGCCCTGCAGTGGGCGTAAAGGCTGATAATGATGATGATGATGAAATGGGGCGGGAGAGTGTTGAAGTATCTGTATGGGAAAAACATGGATTCACAATGGAGGAAAAGAACTAGGAAGCTTACCAGCAAGCGCTATAGCGGCCTATAGCGTGGGCAACACAGCAACGAAGAACGTCAAGCGGAAAGTCAGAGAGGCTGAAATGATCTCATGGGTGGCGGCAATGTAAAAGTAACCTGCCATGAGTAACTACTTAAGAGGAAAAAACGAAATCAGAAAAGAAACAATTTACGATAACTCAAAGGGAAGCTCATTATTTTTCGAAGCGAGATCGGGATGCTTTAGAACACGCACCTATAAAGCGAGATCTAAGAAGGAAGAGAAGCATGTACTTGCTGCGGTAAAGCTAGGGAAACGATGGAGCATGTTTTATTAGAATGTGAAAAAGTCTGACCAGCACTCGATTTAGGCACCACTGGCCTTCTTGAAGCCCTTGGGTTCAGCGACAGCAGGGGAAAGGTAAACATGTCTGCATTAGAGATTAGTAAGAGGCGATTGGAAGATTGGTAGAAGTAGGGAAACGACAAAGAAACGGAGACGTACAAAACAAAAGTTCGCAATAGGGGATCAGAAAATTCGGTTGTGGGAGTTCATAGGTTTCTTTTTTCTTCTTTAACCTAGGTAGGACATTAGGCAGTATAATAGCAAGAGCTTGGTGGCGCAACCCACCGCCCCGTTCCAAAGGGGACGCTCATAACATCCATCCATCCATCCATCCATCAACCCAACCAGTCGGCTTGCACTCCGGCCGTTTCTAAGACCGCACACCGTATATGCGCTTCTCCCATCAGACTACTGTGGCAGCAGAAGGGCGACAAGCAAATTTTCCTTTAGGAACAAACATTCTTCAGGAATAATTCACATCATGATCATAACTGATTACCTTAATATGTCCGGTTAAGCAGGAATCGCGGTGCCAAATGAATATTCTGGCGAGTGCAGGTGATATTTGCCACGGTTCATTATCCGACGGTAAGATTTTCTGTTACAGAATTTCAAGGACTGGGTTATGTAGCGATGCCACATCGCACCCTCCGACGATGGATTAAGAGCGCGTTCGTTTCTTGTTCAAGCCTACTATAGCTGCAGCCATTGTCAAAGTTTTGCAAACTGCCCGATTTTCCTGTCATACCTAATTACGCTATTCAACGAAAAAAAATGTAGAAGAGCCCATATAATGCTTGAGATTATGAACTTGGCTTGCGAACTTGTGCTTTGTGTGTCACGACTTATGAAGTGCTCGCGTAAACTCGCCCTATGGTGTTTTTGTGTGACTGCAGCTAAATTTATACTTTCCATAGTGTGCTTCTTTTCATCGCATGTCGCAGCAGGTGAGTAGCCAGCGCCTCAATGAGTCGCGAACATTAGGTTACATACATTTAATTTTTCAACGAGTTCATCAGTGTCGACGTAGCGGCACGCGACGTATATCCCGCTGAGTCTAAATTGTGCTGACAAAGCCAGCAAAACGAAAACTAAAGCTCTGGCACTTTCTGGTATTTTGCTTGCTCCTATTTATACTACAGAATCGAGTACGAAGCGGATATTTGAAGCGGAGGCAGCACTTTGTCCTTTGACAAGCACGAGCATCTTGCGGCTGCTGTCAACAGGATTGATTGTGCTAGAAGAACGTGTTTCTTTCCATTCACACAAACATTTTGAGTATTTTGTTTTCTTCACATGATCACTTCAGCCAGCACCTGACAACTTGCATGAGGCGCAAGTTACAAAGCGTGTTGTTGTTGTTGTTGTTGTTGTTGTTGTTGTTGTTGTTGTTGTTGTTGTTGTTGTTGTTGTTGTTGTTGTTGTTGTTGTTGTTGTTGTTGTTGTTGTTGTTGTTGTTGTTGAGACAACTTGCAATAAAACAGGAAGAAAAAGGCTCTCCATTGTGGGTCCAAAAAACGCAATAACACTCGAAGTCACGTTTAAACAGAAAGAAAAGGAGTGAAAGCACAAAAAAAAAGAATATCTGTTGGTGGAAGAGCGTATCGGGGGACTGTAGAGACCCTGGAAGAACCGTGCGGAGCGGCAGCAGACCGTGCGTTGAAGTGCCGTGATGTGGAATCAGCAATGAAGGCCCATCGTCTAGAGTACTCCTAAAGTGGGACACAAAACACCGCAGAACAGAACTGGGTCAACACCAGAAGACAAAATGAAGGGATTATGAAGCTGGCCTTGCCATGACAGATCGACATAGCACAAACTCGGGAACAAAGAATTGAGGAAGCGGCCTAACGCTTAAGAATACAAACGGAGAATATATCGGTAAGAAAAGCTAAAGACACCAACAAATGGCGTTGACGAAAAAAAGAAAAAAAAGAAATAGTCGCGGGATCGGCGACACAAGCAGTGTGAACAGCAGCCGTCGGGACAGAAAAGTTTCTCAACGACTACGGCGCCTTGGAAAAAGCGAAGACAGATGAAGCGAATGTCTTAGAGTCCGGGTCCTCTCGCTTGAAGAGAACAGAAGAGAGAAGCGGCGACGCCGTAGTCAAAAGCAATGTTCGTCCGCAATGACGCAGCAGTTTTGGCACGCGCGCCAAAATACGTACGAGAAAAGTGAGTCTAAAGATTGAGACAAGTTATGAGAGCGTGAAAGCATGCGAACCATGTACGCGTGTTTGTGTTGCTCAGGCCCAGTAATACAATTTTATAAAAAAAAACTAAGATGAGTGGACAAAAGCTGCAAACAATTAGAGGGCCTAGAAGGAAAAATAAACAGCAACTCGGCACTCTACAACAAACGACACGCATAGTGTGCGAAAAAGCACTCTTTATTATTCGTTCAGTAGGAGCGCTTGACGCGGTGAATGACGCAAGAAATTAAGGTAAGGAAATGTTGTCACTTCTTAACCCACAGAAAAAGTGCTCCCTTTCTTTTTGATTTTCCCGTTGCAGAGTACAATAGCAACGAAATAGGTAAATATGCACTGTTTGACGTACATGTCCAGGAAAACAAAAGGAAACAGTAACGAAAGCAACGCAAATACATTTTCCACGCTCATAACCACAGAACACTGTCTCCAAACGTTGGCAGCAGAAATGATCAGAGCGAGCACTTGCTCGAGTGTTCAACGCGCGGCATTCAGACCAGTCACTTCGAGGGGAAACCTGGCGAAGGAAGCCCAAGGTATGGAGAGGGATGGGGCGAAGCTGGTGGAGGAAGGGCGCATACATAAAGGCAAGTCGGAACGCCTAATCTATCTGTAAACAGATAATACCGAGAACTCCGAGGAATGCGGCCCACCGGTGCATCGCTCGCCTTTCTTTGACCCGACTTCGTTGCGAATAGTCCGCATGCCATCGACAGCAGCTGCCACACCGGCCTATCGCGAAAACCGAGAACTTCTTTTATTTCACTTCACTTATTTTTTTCTTACTTTTTTCAGTTTTTCATAACTTTCAGTCCTCATGTCGCTTTCTTTGTTTTGTTTTGTTTTTGTTTTTTCATTTCCGTTGCCTAGGTGGCTGGTAATGCTTCCGTGGAGAAAAAAATCTTCGGACGACTTTTCAATGGTGGCCAGTGCTGGCTGTACTCTGCTTGCTTTCCAGTGCAAGAAGTCTGGAATGTACATAAGCCTCACAAGTAGGCGGTACTCCTGGATATGCGGCTTTTGTAAGTTGGACGAGTCACTACGTTTCTGCAATGCTAATCACACTAACGTTGACATTCATCATGAGACGGGTTCTGCCGGAATTTTTCAATGTGTCACTTGAGGCAAGTTGAACGACGCAAACGTAAACGAGACAAAAGCGCAGAAAAGAACACGTGGTATGCCCTCGCGTATGGACAGTGTTATAACTTTTGACGCCTCAAACAAGACGAGGCTAGTACATTGCTATAAAGTTGCGGATACTATGAGGATGAGGAGGAGGAGAAAGAGGAGCAAGAGGATGAAGAGAAAAGAAAGAGAGAAGGCAGGAATGTTAACCAGAAATGCGTCTAGTTGGCTACCCTCTATTGGGGGACGGGAAAGGGAGAATAGAAACATGGGGTAGAGAGATATAGTCTAGTGTGCTATGAAAACTCGCCTGGCGAGGAACCATATTGATGCCAAAAAACATGCACACACCAAGGATAAAACAAAATTTAAAACCATGACGTTTCGGGCCACGTACGGGTCCCTTGATCACAATGAAGATGTTAGCATGGGCGCATGACTATTTATGAGTAAGCTGTCGCAGCGTGCGGGTGTATATCCCGGGAACATTACCCGCGTCCAGTCTATCGTGCGTTTTGTTGATTAAATGTACTAGGATTCTAAAAGCGAACGGGCAAGTAAATGTTTCTTGGTTGCGATGATGGCTGCCGAGTCAACGCTTTGTCCGGCTAATTCGTGAATGACGTCGTAAAGCGCTACACAACCGCGAGCTCCCCTGCCGGCGATGACGCCCGCGGCAGTGTTCTTTTTGCCGCTCGGCTCATGACAAGCGTGAAGTCGTCGTGCGAAGAGTCGCAGCTGCCCGAGTACAACTCTGTCGCCTCGCTGTCTGTATCGCTTGACTCGCTTCCACGTTTCCTGGACGTAAGAGGACCTGACGGCTGCGCGCCGGGAAGGTCTTCGGAAGTATCTTCATCCATTTCCGCAACGTGGAAGCGGCAGCGCCTAGAGCTTGCGAAGAAGCAAAGCATAAACGCAGATGCAACGGTACAAGCGTTCAACTAAAGAACAACTTCGTCGTCGTCGTCCGCCGATCCTATTAGAGGAGAGAGACGCCATATAGGTGAAGCTTTGATTGGTGTTCGCCAGAAACGCTGTTCTTCTTTAGCTACCATTTGCAAGTACAAAGCACGCGACCAAGTTGGGCACATTTTCATTGGAAAACCTTTCACTCAGCGTAAAATTGTGACACAGCAACATGCCGATCCCACGCATGGCGACGAACGGATGACGACAATGAAATGACGGCGCAGGAATAGGGACGGCGGGATGACGACGGTAGAATGATGTCGACTGCGTGACGTCGACACCGTGATATGACAATGAAATGACAACGACTGCATAAAACGATGGGGTAATGACAGCGGTTAAATACCAACGACGGCATAATGACAAAGGCAAGGCTACTACAGATTAAAGACAACGGAATGACAACGCCAGAGTGATGAAGACGGCGGAAAGATGGCGACGGCATGGCAACAAATGGATGTCGGCGATCTAATGCCAATGATGGCATAATGACGAAGGCATGACGACGGTGAAATGATGACGAAGAAGTGACAAAGACGGCATGTCGACAAAGGCGTGTTTGTGCTGGATCTCACGTCTGCGGCTACAGAATCCCTGGCCGCCCCGGGCTGCCTCGCTTTGATCTAACTATATCCGGTACTGGTTTGCACTATACCCGGGACCGGCCAGTCGTGCAAAACAACGGCCAGCGGCCAATAGGCAGCAGCCCAAAAGTGAGGGGAAGACAAAACGAAAGCTTCGCTTCAAAAACTTGGAACAAACGTCCAACAGAGCTGACATAACACGGGATGACTCGGAAATCCGTAGATAATATTCTTTTTCGAGATTTGTCGCGACTCCGAAATCCGTAGATAATATTCTTTTTCGAGATTTGTCGCGACTCGGAAATCCGTAGATAATATTCTTTTTCGAGATTTGTCGCGACTCGGAAATCCGTAGATAATATTCTTTTTCGAGATTTGTCGCGACTCGGAAATCCGTAGATAATATTCTTTTTCGAGATTTGTCGCCGCTGGTCACGGTTCTTGTGTATCGGTCACTCGAATTACATCGTACCTATAATTAACCTCAGAATTTTCTGGCATGGTTAGTCAACCTACCAGTATAATGTCAGTGCCTGGCGCGTTCACGTGGCACAAGTGTGGACATTTCGCTGTTAATTTAATTTCATTGCGGTAGTCAACTCGGTTGATAGTTGCGAATCCTGTGCAGCGGTCAGCGACGCCATCTTCATGTAATTTACAGAGCGCATCTAAGCTGCAACCTACTAGCCCCATTCGTCGCTCTAATTATCGGAAAAGGCGATGGCACCAGGATTCGCTCTGACATCAATCGGTGTTCTGTCAAAAAACAGACGATGCTCAAACTGGCAAAGCAGCGCTGAAGCCAGACTCTGCACTGCGCAAATAGCGGCTCGTTGAGCCGATTCGCAAAACCTGTGCAACAATTTCACTAGCCACTGGAACCGCCCCATACCGGAACACCTTTTGTGTCGCAGGACAAAGAAGATTTCCACCAGAAGACAGCTGGCCCGGTGCCTCTTCTGCCGTTGCCGCTTCTTTATCACGCACCCCGCCCCCAACTTTCTTCGGGCGCCTGGAGGACATAGCGCGGCCACGGGACCCTTAGCGACGCCGCCCTGGGCGAGCCCAAAGAACACATTAGGAAGAAATGGTTTCCCATTACAATGACAAAACAGGCGCGCCAAGAGGAAGGAGCGGCTCCTGCCGCCCTTTGTGCGCAGAGACGCCCTGGCCCATAAGTTGGCAGGCACGTCATTAAGGCGTCAGAAACTAACTAATGAGAGTTAGTTTCTGACGCCCGATGTGTACAAAGGGCAAGAAACGTCTAACTGTACTTTTTTACGCCAAAGTGAACGCAGGACGGCGATATCAGAGTTAAAAGCAACAGCAGGGAGGTCAGCCTCGTGCTCCCTAATGTCAGCGCCGCCTCTCACCGCATGCAGTATAAGCGTGGTGCCGAGGCACCCTATGCCTCATGCGAGTACGTGTAACGTTTGCTGCTGCCGTGCACAGGAGGAGGAGAAGAACCGGAAAGTAGCCACCACCCATTCTGTTTACTTTTTTTTTTTGCTTCATGTAAGACGTATAAGATAAATACCTAACATTTCTGAGCCTTGCAATACGACATTGCTGGCTTCTTATTTACTGCCGCGCGGCACTACGTCATAAACTTAGGACACAGTGCCACAAATGGACCTTACATGATGATGAGACGTCGACGAAGTGTGTCTCTAGTTGGTGCTTTCCCGTCTCCTGCTGATTTTCGGTTTTCCCAGAGTTTATGTGCGGGACATCGGTCCCGTGCTGGCAGTGACAGAAGTGGACACTTCCCGGCTTGCTCCAGGCTTGGCCTCGCGTTCAGCGGCGCCATCGCGGAAGCGTAACAGTGAACTGAATGATGCCGCCAGTGACAGCGCGGAACACCTCTCGGCCAGCGGAGAAGACTCCGAAGACGGCTTCGAAACCATGCGAAGCCGCAAGACGAAGCGGAGGAACCTCAGGACACTTTCGCTTTCAAGTACGTTGACAGTACAGGATACGAGCCGTCCCCGAGCCATACTCTTCATGCCGGTGGTTCCCTCGGATAATCTACGCCACATGAATGAGCAAGCTGTCTCGACTTTCCTTGAAAGATTAGCACAAAATGAGATAACCGATATAAGAATTAAGACTCGAAAGAATAGGCTCGCCGTAGATGCCCTGTATTCAACCGCTTTTGAGATCTTGTGTACAATAGCCGACTTGAACGGGATCAGAGTGCTCACATTCCAGTCGACAAGGATACAGCAACAGGCGTCATCTACTACATAGATGTTGCAATCCCAAATGAAGACTAGCCTATCCTAATGAAGGCAGCCACTCCTGATGCTACCATCATGCAGATATCTTGGATTGTCGATTCATGCTGTGTGAAGACAGTCTTCAAGGGCAACGCAACACCATCTAATGTGAAGGTGGGCCGTTTTCGCCACCCTGTAAAACCGTTCATTCTGAAACCTCCGCAGTGTTACAAGTGCCTCCGGTTGGGTCAAAGTCAGAGGAGTTTGTAATAACGTGGCAGTATGTGCGTGCTGCGCTGCGTCCCCCACCACAGAATCCTGCCAAAATACTGTAAGTGCACAAACTGCAAAGCATCGCATGAAGCCATGTCGAGAAATTGCCCCCGAATGAAGGAGTGGAGTATGCTAATGAGATGGTAAGGGAACGCTCTACGCACCGGGAAGCAGCCGTTTCTGTGAAAAACGACACTCCCGCCACCACCGCCGACGTTCGCCAAAGAACGTGAAAGGCCCCCCACAACGCCAACCTAGTCGAGCAGCGTCATCACCTCGAATTTTGGAACAGCAGTCATTGCGCAAGACCAGACACAGCGTTATGAATGACAAAGAAGCACCGCAGAGTGCTTATGACGTTGTCTGGCTTGCACTGCCAAAGGCACGCCCACCTGCTCAGCTTGAGTGGCGTACATCGCCTTCATCGAACGTACCTCCTGCTCCCGACAAGTTGCCTGAACAGGATGACCAGGTTATTATACTGCTGAAGTCGGTAATGGTTGCGATTCGCACACTTTTGAGAACTGCACAAACTTCGACTGCTCGATGCGCTTTACAAGTACTGGATGCTCTCGCTCGTGTGCTTGAAAGCTTACATTAGAAACATGGCTCGTCCACTTCTACAGAAGCGACCCTTTCAAGAAGAAGTCAAAAATGCCTCAGTCCTTCAGCATCAAGAAAGGGGCTGAGAGATTGAATAACACACTGTGGTATAAAGGTTATAAACAGGGTAAGGTGCCTCAGAAAAGCTGCCCAACGTTTCGATAGGAGGACTTATCTTCGTCAAAGGCGGCCTCGTTATCTTCGGCATGGTAGTTTTACAGGGTTAGTACAGTGACGTCACGTGCGGTTGTTGTCCGTGGATGCTGATTGTAAAGGGAGAGACTTCAAAGAGAATGAGCGCTGTCGCCTGACGTCGGTGAGCGTCTGCACTAACCCTGCAAAACTTCCATGCCGAGGATGACGAGGTCGCCTTTGACGAAGATAGGTCCTTCTATCGAAACGTTAGCCAGCCTTTCTGAGGCACCTTACCCCTGTTTACAACCTTTATACCACAGTCTTTCAGTGGAATGCGAGAGGCCTGAAATCACGTATTTCCGATTGTCGTCAACTTTTATATGTAAATCGGCTTCCGGTGCTAGTAATCTGTGAACCAAACGTGACAAACATCCTCAGACCATCAGGATACGAACCTTTATTTCCGCCAAGTGTGGCAAAAGCAGCCAGATCCTCGTTTACGTTCGCAAGGAGCTCGCCTACATGGCCCTGGCCGTGCCTCCCCATGACTTCAACCAGTATGTGTGCCTGCGCATAAAGGAGAGGCTCTCCTTCACACCCATCTTGAGCTATATTTCCCCATCAAGTCGTTTAGACTGCAAAAGGGTTGAAAATGTTTTGATGATGACCTCCAGTCTTTGGATAATCACAGGAAATGTCAATGCTCACCACTCAATTTGGGGAACTATAAGAAAAAAATTTAAGAGGCAGGACTCTTGTATCTTTTGCATCGGACCATGACATCTGCCTTTTGAACGAAAGCAGCCCAACACTCTTGAAAGGGTCGTCGTAGAGCAGCTCTCTAGATCTTACTTTGGTGTCACAATGCCTTACTTCGAGCGTCTACTGCTTTACGGACTTGGAAACACGTGGATGTGACCATATCATTATACTTAGGTTGCCATCAAAGGTCTGAGCAGTATGTCTTCCCCTATGCTCTCTCGAGCGATTGACTTGCCTGCATTTGAAGCCTTTGTGAACGCTAAATGCAAAGGCTGCCTTGCACGTGACATAGAGCTTGTGACTACAGACGCGATGCAGGCTGCAACGCGCTGCTTTTCATGGTCAGCGACTCGCACAGACTTTGACATTGAATTAGATAGGCTTCCAGCAATACATCGGCGTGCTGAGACGAGATATAGGCTCACAAAGTCGAGTCTAGACCTTAGGGAGGCCAGCCGCATGCAGAAGAAAATGCGTTCTCGAATGAACAAATTACACAACGAACGATGGCAATCATTTTGCAACTCGTTGGACACACGCAAAGCTCTCTCTCGCTTATGGCGAACTCTCCAAGGCCTTCGCTCTTCTCCTCAGCGACGCCACCCCTTTAAGGCACTGGCTCTCCACCAAGGCTGTCGACAAGTGGATGTTGGGGAAAAGTTTTGTGAAGTACTTGCAGTTGACAGTGAGCTAGCAAAGGACCTTGAATTGTACGAAGTTCCCTTCATGCAAGTTTAGGCAAGTGACGAACCTTTCTCCATGGAAGAACTGGAAGCTGCTCTAGACACTTCCAGGCGTTCCTCTTCGCCCGGATCCGACATCACGTACGCTGCTATCCACCACCTTCACCATGAAGCACGAGAGATCCTGCTGCGCCATCTGAACGTCTCGTGGAGTGACGGAGTTGTTCCTTCTGAGCGGAAGCGTAGCCGTCTTGTCGCAATCTTAAAGCATGGAACGTTTCTTCTTGAACTGACATCAGACCGGCCTATCGCTCTCACCAGCTCCGTTGGCAGGTTGATGGAAAGGATGATCCTCAAACGCCTCGAGTGGTTTCTTGAACATTACAATGTTTATCCAGTCGTGATGGCAGGTTTTCAACGTGGCCGTTCTTCGATCGATAACGTCATTGATGTTGTGTCTTCGATTCAACAACAGAAATCATCCAAACGCCTCTTTGTAGCACTATTTTTAAATGTGAGGCGCGCTTATGATAATGTTTTTCACGAAGCCATTCTTGACGCGCTCGTGGCTGCTGCAATCGGAGGCCGCTCTTCTCAGTGGATTCGTAGCTACCTGACTGAAAGAAGCTCCTTTGTAGTCACAGAGGATTGTCCAATTTCCGAACACTACACCAGCCGTGGGGTTCCACAAGGTGGCATTTTGAGCCCGGTTTTTTTCTATCAGGCCTTGATTGCATTGGCGGAACTCCTGCCACAGTCGTTCAGTCTGCCAATATAACCAGATGACATCTGCATCTGGGCTTCAGGCGTAACTCGGCCGCACATTCGCGCAAGGTTACAAAAGGCTGCAACGATGACGTGTACATATCTTTAGAGACAAGGCCTCAGAATTTCAACAAAAAGTGCACGTTAGTCGCCTTCAAGCGAAAATCGATGACTGGATACCCGGTGTCTACTAATGGCCAGCCTATCTTGTACAAGAGGACTCATCAATTTTAAGGGTGATTGTCTACCGCGGCATCTCCTGGTGCCCTCATGTATGCTACCTAAGGAAGAGACTCCTCTCAATCAGTCACCTTTTCAAGGCCATTGCTGGAAAATCATGGGGACCGTCGGTGCGTTCTATGCTTCAACTGTACAAAGCGTTCTTCATGGTTTTCTTGCATTACAGCACTCCGGTGCTGTCAAGCACCAGGATGACAAATCTCAGAGTGCTTGAGAGCACGCAAGCTCAAGCGCTTAGAACATGTATGGGTCTACCGCGATGCGCTTCAACAGCAGCAGTAATTGCGTATCGCCAAGGAACATCCCATCAGTACATATATCGTCATAGACACCCTTAGAAATCATCTTCGTCACCTTTCCCGACTCCAGTCTGCACGCCTTGCTTCTCTCTCGGCAAGTAGACCACATGCAACTTTTTCGGGTATTGTAGCCTCGTACCGATCCTCTCTTCCATCCGATTTCATGCCTGCAGCAAGATCGCCTTGTCCTTTGTGGTGCCTCCGGCAGCCACAAGTGCGGCTTTCCATTCCAGGAGTTGGAAAGAAGTCGGACTTGCCAACTTGTGCCCAGAATCAAGCCGCTCTGCATCTACTGAATGATTCATATTGCTATCGACTTCATGTTTATACAGATGGCTCTTCGACTCTAACCAGCTCTACTAGTGCGGTAGTCATTCCGTCGATGTCAATCTGCAAGAAGTTCAAGATCAACCACGTCACAACATCGACAGGATCCGAACTTTCCACCCTCCGTGACGCAGTGATATACGTTCACCAACAACCACCAAATCACTGGGCTATATTCTGTGATTCAAAGGCAGCGCTGTAATCGTTCTTATCATCTCTGAGTCACAGCCCGCATGAACAATTGGTAGCAGAGATACGGTTACGCTACCATCAAGCGGTGGACGGAGGCCACGACATTGTATTTCAGTTGCTGTAACCCACGCACTGTAACATTGCTGGCAATGAAATGAAAATGCCGACAAAGCTGCCCGTGAGGCACATGATGTATGCGAAAGCACCTCGATACCATTGTCGAGAACGGATGCAGCATGGCACCTCAGCGGTCTTGCCCATATTATTACTGTAAGAAAACGGAACACACCGTAGTTCACCAACTGGCGCCTATATGCCGTGGACCCACATATGAAATTGCAACTTTTACTTGGTTGTAACCGACGGGAAGGAATGCTACTATGCCGCTTGCGAGTAGGTGTTTTTTTTTTCACAAACGCCTACTCATTAATAGTTAGAATGACGGACAGTCCCAACTACAGCACATGTGGTATCGAAGAAATGACCAAACCTATCCTGTGTGACTTACCTACGTACGAAGACGAGAGGAGTGCCCTTCGTACAGCTTTGGAGCACTTAGACGACTGTCCTTTCACAGAGGAGATGACCTTGGGCCCATGGCCTCGTGCGTCTGCTATGTGCAAGGCCACAAAAACGCTGGTGCGTTTCTTGAAATGCACCAGCCTGGATGACCGCCTGTGACTGACTCAGTAGTGCACGCTTGTGTGCGTAACAGTGAAGACTGATCTTCTTTCTTCCTTCTGCTTTTCCAATCCCCTTTCTAGCTTCCCCAGTGCAGGGTAGCCTACCGGCCTCAGCCTGGTTAACCTCCCTACCTTTCCGTATGACTTACCTTTTTGTCTCTCTCTCTTGCATGATGATGACGATGTTGCATGAGCGCAGAACAGATATGAACGTCGCCGGTTTGTGCAGTCGTGGATGTAGAATCGTCGGTATATAAGTTAGGCGCCTCTATAGGGTCTGATCACGCCATTGGAGCTTGTGCTCACTAGACCTGGAGAAAAAAATATAGCTAGCTGTCCACTGAGACGCCAGTGTACTGTGGAACACTGGCTGTATTTTCTATGAAAAGAACCAAGGTTGCATCGGCACGAAGGAATTTGCGCCTGTTGAGAGCGAGCATGTTGCCCGGCTACGAGCTCAGTTACTTGAAATCCGTGTGCGCTACGAGTATCCACGTAATCGTGAGCTGGAAATGGAGCCAGTGTTCGACGTACTTGGGCAAACTACGACGGAGTTACAAGAATGCGTATTATGCTCCACGCAATCAAGGAAAGAATGGGTTTACTAAAAGAAAGCAATCTCCTTACACTAAAACAATGTTGCCATATGGACGCTGAAGTGAATTCAGTTTCCACGCCAATGGCGTCTGATTGAACCTCATGGCGCTAACAGCGGCGAAAGTATGTATCATGATCAGTGTACGTCCCTGGGCCCATGGTGAGAACTAGTGCGCTATCGATTACTCGAGTATTTAATGGCTCTCAAGAAGAGGCGCCGCAGCCACGGCTCACATATGTCAGTCACGCGCCAGCTGATACGTGTGAGAGGCTGTCGCGCGAAACACCCCACTTCCTCCTAAACTTTGTGTGTCTCCTTTAAAAAGTGTCACATTTTAGGCAAACGCTAGGAACACAGTCTCCTTCGTCGAAAGCAGCATCGACTGCCACCGAGTTATGCACGGAGGCACAGCGGCATGAAATAAGTTATCTTAATATTAAAATTTATGCGGGCGTGAAGAGGCGGTCTCAACGAACACACCAAAATGCCGGTAACGAGTTTTCACTTCACGTACGCTTGACAGATTAGCATAGAATGAACCTTCTAAAATATGTTGTTCTCATAAACTAAAACTGCGCTTTTGTTACCTCACTGGCACAAAGCCTTGAATAATGGAGCCGCCGGGCTATGCCGATCATGCGTCCGTGTAGCGAGGGGCTTTAATAATGCGCACAGCTAAGGCTTCCTTGTTTCTCTCCTTTCCGGCCATATTCTTCATGGTCTTCCTGCTTCCTGAGCTTGGTTAAGCTTTCTTACTTCCAACTGGCTCCTTCCTTCCATCACTTTGTCCACACCCATTCATCCTTTTCATTAGTAATGCCGTAGAAGCCACTTAGCTGTTAATATGGCCGCTTGGCACTGTTAGTAATTAAATAACATGCTCTCGGAATTAAAATCGCCACCCTACTGCCTCTTCTGAAGATTCGTAACCCTGATCTAATTCATTGCGTGGCATTACCATTACGGCCATTATGGGCGTTATGCCTATTGCATGAAGCGTAACTCATCTGGTGGGTGATTTCGCGCGCGTGCGCGAAATCACCGCGCCTTTGTTTCCCCCGCCCCCTCCTCGCTCTGTCTCATCTTTCAGCTCTCGCTTTCCCGTCCTCCAGTTTAGGGTAGCCAACCAGACGCATTTCTGGTCAGCATCCCCACCTTCTCCCTTTCCTTTCCTCCTCCTCCTCCTAGTGAGCCGACCGCAAGAATTGAAGCGGGAAAAATGTGGTTCAGGGAGTCAGATGGAGCTCAAGCTATTATTCAAGCTCAGGTCCCCGAGCCAGCGGTATAACTTTGGAAAGCGCTACTGAAAACTTTGTTGGAAGGTATTCGTAGTGGTAGTTACTTTCGATGTCGTAGTCGCAAAAAAGAAAGAAGGAAAGAAAGCTCTGTTAATCGCTGATCTGTCACCCATTGCCTGAGTGCGTTGGAGCTATTCTAGAGCACGTAGGGTGTAACGAGAGTGACCACCAAAATGAAGACGCGAAGACCGGTCTCACTCGGGCATGGTGCTATTCTTGGAGTTGTGCAGTTTCATGCCACTACTCTTCGTTACGTAACAGCGGTGAGATTGTTCAATAAACGATTACGACTGCTTCTCGTTGCTAAAAACAGCAGATTTGATATAAACTAATAAGTTTGGTTGGTCAAGCTTTATACTAGTGGCGGACATCGGAATTCGAGCGTCAATGGCCGATCATTAGCGCACTTACTGTCCGTCGCAGTGGCTTAGCGGTGTTGCGCCGCTAAGCACGATGTCGCGGGATGGAATCCCCGCCGCGGCTGTGCTTCGATGGGGGCGAACACGCCCGTGTCCCGTGCATTGGGGGCTTGTAAAAAAAAAACACCCTAGATGGGGCAACGATGATCTGGAGTCACATTACGGCGTGCCTCATAATAAAATATTGGTTATGTCAAGTAAAACCGCAGAATTCACTCAGTGCACTTACGTGACTCTAGGCCGTCACGTTTGTCTGAAAACAAAATGCAAAGAATAATGTACGAAATATACGCAAGCACATGTAAAAAATTAAATATATTGGAAAATATCTTTTAACGGGTGATTATAAATTTTGCTATATCAAAAAGAAGTGTTGTTTAGATAGGTCATTCTGTGAATTATTTGTGATAGAGAGAACTTCGTTTCCATTGAATATACATAGTATCAAATTTTACTTTGGCCGGCGTAGTGCCCAGGGTTTCTGTCCCCATGTCTCATCCCGACCAGACGAGCTTCCGTCAAACACTGACCGTCATAGTATTCAGCATTAAAGTGTGATGTGCCGCTGTAAGCCTTCCCCTTCTTATTTATGTCCACTATTCTTATCATTTTTCCCTCTCTATTTCAAGCGAGTGGGCGTGGTGTCCTCTTTAGGAAACAATAGCCCCATTTCTCTTTCTCTCTTCGGGGTGCTTATATATGTTTGCATGATCAATAATAAATACTAATAATAATAATTAAAGCGTATCATAATATGTTAGGTAATTGAGGGGCTAGTAAGTGCACGTTCATGCTTACGTTGCGCTGAGTTTTACACTGGCGAAAAAAAAAAGAAAGAAGGGAACAAGGACGCGGACGGACGAAGTGCAAACTGTCAGCCCTTTATTTTTGTTAGAGAACACGTTATTGTGCAAAGTGAAAGGGGCGTAGGGGAGAAGAAGCGAAGGGGAGGAGGTGTACACTGATATGTCTAGTGGCAACGCGATAGCCAGAACTACAGAGTTCAGTTGTAGACATTCCGTCCATCGAACTCCATTTCAGCTTCTGTAAGCGCGTCTGTCTGTAAGCGGCGCCTGTCCCCTCGTTTGAAATTTGTATAATAACGTGTTCTGCAACAAAAAATAAAGAGTTGGTAGTTTGCGCTTCGTGCGTCCACGTCTTTGTTCCTTTATTTATTATTAATACGAAAGCTTTATACGGCTCATGGGACGAAAATTTGGCCGTCCGGCGTTATAGAACCAAAATTCAATGGCGCCTAAATTGGGGGTCAAACCGCCCACCTTCACTGGGAGTCGTCCCCATGACATTTGGCGTTAATTAACGGCAAAGTAAATTCAAGTACAGTTCTTTAATATATTGACACGTGTACATGTTGATCTTTCCCGGGTGACCATGTTTCACTTCTTAACAAATGCTATCGCACAGCGCAGGACGCGCCTGCATGTATAGGAAGCTTCAGGAATGCTATCGATGCTTCTATCCGCTGTCTGTTAGCGCCGAACCTTGTGGTATCTCATTTCATCGCGTGACGCGAATGCTGTAGAACTTTGTGGAAGACACGCGGGTCCCAGCGATTAGTCTGGAACATTCGACGACTGCTGTATAAAAGCCGACGCGCTTGACCCGCTGATCAGATTTTCGACGGTCGCCGACCGTGTTCGCCGCTATCGTTGTGCTATAAGTGTAGCCTAGTTTTGTGGGCACAGGTTCGCCCAATAAAAGTTAGTTTTGTATTTCACAGTTGTGCTACTGTGCTCTTAATGTCACCACCACGTGACAATATATAGTTAGTTAAGGCACTCGAACCCACGGCCTTTCCTGTTGATTAGGACTAAATTAATTAAGAGACAGTAAATGTATCTTGGAAAATATCTACAAATATTCCACAGCTACCTTGATTCTCCACAAGTAGAAGGATACCAATAAAGAAAGGGGTCAGGCAAGGAGACACAATCTCTCCAATGCTATTCATTGCATGCTTGGAAGAAGTTTTCAAGCTATTAAACTGGGAAAGCATCAACGGCGAATATGTCAGCAACCTTCGGTTTGCAAATTACATTCTCTTGTTCAGCAACACTGGGGACGACTTACAAAAATATGATTGAGGACCTTAACAGAGAGAGTGTAACAGTAGGATTGAAAAATAATATGCAGAAGACAAAGATAATGCTCAATAGCCTGGCAAGGGGACAACAGTTCAAGTTTGTCAGACAGCCTCTCAAGTCTGCGAAGGAGTACGTTTACCTAGGCCAGTTACACACAGGAGATCCTGATTATGCGAAGGAAATCTACAGAAGAATAAAAATGGGTTGCAGATCATTCGGCAGACATTATCAAATCCTGACTGGAAGCTTGCCACTATCATTGAAAATAAAGGTGTAAAATCAATGCCTTCTACCGGTGCTGACATATAAGGCAGAAGCTTAGAGACTGATAAAGGAGCTTCAGAACAAGTTAAGGACCACGCAAAAAGGAATGGAACGAAGAATGCTAGGCGTAACGATAAGAGACGTGCCGTGAACGGTGCCGTGAAAAAAAAGACATATTTCTTCGCTACGTTGACCTGGCGGCTGAAATAACGTGGTGTGCAGCTTGCGTTCATATGTTCGACCGATGCAACGCATTGAAAAATGTTGCACGTTGCCGGAGTTGTGCTTTTTTTTTTGCTGATGCCATTCTTCTAAAATTCTGCTCGCGGCTGTATATTTGCAGTGCCGATGTAAACAATATTCGGCTGCTGTGAATCATGCGAGTTAATATGTTTGAACATCGGAGGGCAACAACAGCCGCGGCATATTCGATGCTTTGGACTTTTCGTTTCTTTATTTTTTTAGACGACTGCATGGTTGCTGAAACTGCATAGTGGCCCAGTTATGAAAGACGCCATGGTGCGGATTACTCTGCACCACCAAGGGTTCTTTAACGAGCACGCACCAAAGCACGGTACAAGAGCGTTCTCGCACATGCCACCCCCGTTAGAGATGCGGCCGGGAGTCAAACCAGCGACCTTGCGCTCAGCAGCGTAATGTCGCTGTGACACCACGGCGGATCTAGCTGAAGCTGTCACCAGCGCAATGGTGTAACGGACGAGGCAGATCCAGTTTCGAGCGCCTACATCGTGCACGCTAAAGCGAAACACTAATGCAGTTTAAGAGGATAACGCATGCTTTGAAAACCGTATATTCTTCAATATACAGGTTGAATATTAAGCGAGAAAATTAAGTTCAAAGTTTCATTTCCTATATGCCACGTTGGACCACAAGACGCACTTGGCTTCTATGTCGGCTCTAATTTAGAAGCACACTTCGAAAGCAACTCGATCGTGCAATGAAAGGTTATGCGAAAAACAAGGAGGAAAGTAAACAGGATGGGCAGGCGAAAAACAACGTGAAAGAAAATTATCTAAATGAGCAGCCAATATAACTACAATGCGGGGATAGTATAGAATGATCGCCTCAAGGACTAAAGCCACAAAAGCTTTCGTTTTCTTTTTACACAGTTGCTGAGAGAGAAGAAAGGACAAGCTCCGCGATGATCCTCACATGGAGGGAAAACTTCAGATTCAATACGTCTATGGTATCGCACCCTACATGATAATACTGGAAAACTTCTTGCGCTAACGGCGAAGAAGGGGCACCCAGAGCCTTCATTTTGGTTCACCGTTGAACACTGGGGGCGGCACTCCTCTTTTAAGACGTATACCGAACGCTGCCCCTCTAAGTTTGTCGTGTGTAAATGGATCTTACTGCTAAATCGCAAGTTCTGCTTAATCCTATGTTCTTATATTCATTACCCGCTTCTTACAAAATAAATCATCAGTGTACAAGCTACTCCGTATTTTATTGACTCTGCTCAACTAATATGTGTCGAATCATATACCTGATGCTTCAGGGACACATACGCGCACGCGTGCGAGCTCTTACACACGCAGATGCAGTCATCCACATGATAAAACAGCCAGCGCTGTCTTCCAGGCAGCAAAAGAGCTGCGTTCCTTCTGGATTATGCTGCTCTTGGCACCCCAGCACGAAGCAGCCGTTTGAAAGGACGGAAAAGCCGCCGAGTCACCCATCGGCGTTTGGAAGGCAATAAAGGCCAGCAAAACTGTGCCATAAGCGGCGCCCACATTTTGGTCCAGTGTTTGCAGGTCGCCGAAAATGCCGGACAATGGCGCTGTCCACAGATGCCTGCGCTAACGCCTTGCGCGGAAAGCTCCTTTTGTCAAGCTTCTGAAACTGACGAGCTTTCCGATCGCGAAAGAGAAGGGACCGCCTTCGGTCCACGCCGCTACAGAGGGCCATCAATTCTGCTGCTTGTGCCAGACGACCCGCGGAAGGCTTTTCTTTCGAGTGCATCTTTGATTTGTGCTCTGGACACCGCGATAGGCCCCGCTTGACACGCGCCTTTCACTGCAGTGACAAAACCAAGCGTGGTATAAATGACGGGGCAACAATAGCGCCACGTTGTGTACTACATATAAATGAGCGTTTTGGTACACACACCGGCTTGGGGAATTGCCGCACCGCCAGTATCGATGATTTTTAGTTCATAAAGAGTACTGCATCACAGAGTTGACAACGCGCGGTTACTTGGCATGCACCGAAACGTTTTCCTCTTCTAGGTTTTTATGGCGAAGAGGTGTTTACGAATTGCGCTTCATCTTCGTCACTGCTTTGTCCTTGTTGGTACGTAATTTCTGAGCAAAAATTGGTTTCACGCAAGAATATGCGGTACAAGCCTTGCGCTACTTATACTTGAGAGCATGTACATGGGGGGGGGACACTAAACGAACCTTTAGGTATAGAGCATCACATAACTGCTCTACGACACTGAGCTCACTATTATTGTTATTATATTTAGTATTATTCGATATGAAAACACAGATATAAAATAGACAAAGAAGGAAATGGAGAAGGTACAGGTTGGCAACTGCCACCGAGGAGGGGCCTACCTACTCTTTAGAAAGGAGGGAGCAGAAAGAAGTTGAAGACATGGGGAATGGAAATAAAGAGGAAAGAAACATCAAGCTAACAGGCCACAAAGGCTAAAGTAAAGCAAGCGCAAAGAATAGAATGCGCCCGTAAGAAGAGAAGATGCGGACGTCCAGTCACAGCGTGTGTTACCAGTACAGTCTCTGTCTGCTTAGTCAAGGCACAGAAAAACAAGACATATGAAGAATAAAGCACATAAGACGCAGTTACTGAACACATTCACAATGGATCACCTTTCAAAGAGACTGCATAATGTATCTATTAGAAAATCGCTAAAAGTTCTGATAGCGTGTCTCTATCTGGGCACGACCAAGGACCTTGTGCACAAATATAAAGGACTCCTGTCAAGCCGGTTCAAGCGGCAGCGAAGGGTCTCTCGGTGGCGCTCGTATTGCATACACTCGGTGAGCGACTCGGTTCCACAGACCAGGTTTTACGGTGGGTTCAAGCAACGGAAGACATCTTCTTAATTCCATGTAAAAAGTAAGCTGTGTAGCCCACCGCCAGTTGTAGTCGATGTATCATCGCATCAAAGATGCGAGCGATGCGTCAGTATGTTCTGAAGCTCAAAAATGGGTGGCTCCTCAATAGATGACTTTGCTTGGTCATTAAACGGTGTGACTTTATTATGCTATTGTCGCAGTCACAATAAAAAAAGCTTGGAATTTGTAGTAAATGTCCAGCGAAGGTCATTGTATCCAAATCATGTGCCGCAGCCATCAATCCGTCTGCCGCCTCACTCTGGAATACACTGCAGGCAGACTTTCTGTTGGCCAGCCGAACGTGCAGTCTGTAGTACTTTTAAGATTTCGTAGGGTAATGAACAACTGCCATCGTAATTAATTGTGCGATGTATTTAGCGTTTCTAAAGCCGTCTTCGAGTGAATTAAATCACCCATCTACAGGTGCAAGTACTTTCTGACATCAATCTCCCCGCTTGCAGTAAACGGAGAAGTTTCGAAAATGGCGCCGTTGAACCTTCATCGGTTGTTCAACCATCTGTAAAAACACAATATGAAGAAATCTTGATGGCTCCTTTGAAAAAATGTTAGCTATTTCACCTACAAGTGATGACTAGGTGATTCCTTCTCGATGCCCAGAGTGGTCAAAGTTACAGCATAAGTTCGCGAAGTTCCTTCAGGGCGTACAGGATGACAAATGTCCACTGCAGGACGAATTTCGCTACCAGCAATCACCAATTACCGCTGCAGCTGACTATTTTATGACTGAATTTCCCGACCTCATCACAGTACCTAACCCTCTACCGTCCTAGACTGCGCTTCCTTTCCCTTGGCGCCCACTCTGGTAGTATGATAAACCGCCGGTTATTTTCTCTATGCATTACGTGACCTGCCAAACTTCGCTTCTTCCTCTTAAACAGAATATCTGCAACCCCTGTTTACTCCCTAGTTCACACTCTTGCCTTACTGTTTACTGACCCTATCATTGTTTCATTCCATCGCTCGTTGCGCTGTCCAGCTTGTTATCAAGCTGTGAGCTCTTTTGCGTGTCCTTACGTTCAGAGCCTGTGCCGTTTCTTCTTTCACCGTCGCATTTCCTTTCATCTTACCGGAATACCAACTCGACCAGCATTCGATTCTGCTACGTCTAGCTTGCTCTTTCATTTGTGTGTTCTGTACCTGAAAGGCGGGGGCGTCGGAATGCAGAGCACCCAATACAGCCGAGGCCAAGGACACTGGCTTCGTCAGGCCAATCCAGCACTGGTGCTCTGGGGTAGTCAAAAGAGCTGATAAGGAAAGAAACGCTTTATTCTGTATTTGTTCATTCTGCATACCACAGCAGGCTCGTCTTCGCGCGCTTGCTATACATCTTTCCGCATCAACCAGAGAGTCAACTCTTGGGCGCAAGGACAACAGGAAGCGCCCCTGCAAGCACCCGTTCTTTGGCTCGCACTTCACTCCGCCTTCCCTGCGGCGCCCAGAGCGAGCGCGCTTTGACGAGCCCCACGCGTGTACGTGTTTGACTCGTCCATGTTTGGCTCGTCCGGCTCGGTCCTCATCGACAGTCACTACTGGATCGACTTGGCCTCAGCAGGAGTTCGAATCTCGGACCCCGACGCGGCGGTAAACACTGGCGGATGCAGCGCTGTTTGCTCGGTCAACACTTCCGCGCCGGTGTCCTCCTTTCGGCAGCGAGCCGAGAACCACCGCTTATCGCTAAACACGTATGTATTCCCTCCTTCTTTTCTTTGCTGGTTGCCTCCCGTGGGAGGTAAAGCCCATACCTTATTCCCACGCTCGCCTTGCCTTTCCCTAGTTTCGTTTCTCTAAGCTTTTCCCAGAACAATCAAACACTGTTCCTCAAGCCGTGTTACGCCACTTTACCCTCTTGCAGATCACTTCCATTTAACACAAAGAGCACTCATTCCTTTTTTATCTGTTTGTAAGGCCGCCTTATGCAACTCATGTCAAGGCCATCAAAACAAGACACAAAATGAAGGATTCTGTGCGCCTTCGCAGCGGCACAAGCAGAACCGATTAAGAAACGAACGGCGGGGCTTCGAGCGAGATCCAATCTAAGCGGGCCAGAACACAAGCCAGAGCGCTTTCCTAATAATAGATCGACAGAAAAGCAGTACGTCTATCGAACTACACACGAGGCTCAAGCTCGAGGTTCAGCACGATGTCCACGTTGTAGCGACGGTGAAGAACACAGCATAGCAAAACTGTGAATCATGGAACTAGCTTTCCTATTGGGCGAACCTGTGCCCACAAAATCAAGTGACCCTCGAAGCACAACGATAGCGCCGAGCACAGTAGGCGATCGTCGGAATCTGATCGGCGGGTCAAGCGCGTCCTCTTTTATGCATGACTCGTCGAAGGTTCCAGCGCAATGACTGTTGCCCGCGTGCCTTCCAGAAAGTGCTACACAATTCGTGTCGCTCGTACAGTCAGATTGCGCAACGTTCGGTGACAACAGACAACGAAGAGAACCATCGATAGCATTCGTGAAGCTTCTCATACTGCAGGTACGTCCTGCGCTGGGCGATAACGTTTAACATTTGTTAGCCACTGAAAAGCGGTCCGGACCGGCCGCCATTTGAATCTGAACCTGGCAACGTTTAACGCTAGAACGTTAACTAGTGAGGCGAGTCTAGCAGTGCTATTGGAGGAATTAGAGGGCAGTAAATATGATATAAAATGGCTCACTGAAGTTAGGGCAAAAGAAGCATATACAGTGCTAAAAAGCGGGCACGTCCTGTGCTACCGGGGCTTAGCGGAGAGACGAGAACTAGGAGTCGGATTCCTGATTAATAAGGATATAGCTGGTAACATAGAGGAATTCTATAGCATTAACGAAAGGGTGGCAAGTCTTGTTGTTCAACTTAAAAAGAGGTACATATTGAAGGTCGTACAGACCTACACCCCTATATCCAGTCATGATGACCAGGAAGTCGAAAGCTTCTATGAAGACGTGGAATCGGTTGTGGGTAAACTCAAAACAAAATACACTATCCTGATGGGCGACTTCAATGCCAAGGCAGGCAAGAAGCAGGCTGGAGACAAGTCAGTGGGGGAATATGGCATAGGCTCTAGGAATAGCAGGGGAGAGTTATTAGTACAGTTTGCAGAACAGAATAATATGCGGATAATGAGTACATTCTTTCGCAAGCGCGATAGCCGAAAGTGGACGTGGAGGAGCCCGAATGGCAAGACTAGAAATGAAATAGACTTTATACTCTGCTCTAACCCTGGCATCATACAAGATGGGGACGTGCTCAGCAAGGTGCGCTGCAGTGACCATAGGATGGTAAGAACTCGAATTAACATAGACTTGAGGACGGAACAGAAGAAACTGGTACATAAGAAGCCGATCAATGAGTTAGCGGTAAGAGGGAAAATAGAGGAATTCCGGATCAAGCTACAGAACAGGTATTCAGCTTTAACTCAGGAAGATGACCGTTGCGTTGAAGCAATGAACGACAATGTTATGGGTATCATTAAGGAGTGTGCAGAACTGGCAGAACTTTCGAAGTTAATCAACAAGCGTAAGACTGCTGGCATAAGGTAGTATAATACGGATAGGATTGAACATGCTCTCAGGAACGGAGGAAGCCAAAAAGCAGTGAAGAAGAAACTAGGAATAGGCAAGAATCAGACGTATGCGTTAAGAGACAAAGCCGGCAATATCATTACTAATATGGATGAGATAATTCAAGTGTCTGAGGAGTTCTATGGAGATTTATACAGTACCAGTGGCACCCACGACGATAATGGAAGAGAGAGTAGTCTAGAGGAACTTGAAATCCCACAAGTAACGCCGGAAGAAGTAAAGAAAGCCTTGGGAGCTATGCAAATGGGGAAGGCAGCTGGGGACGATCAGGTAACAGCAGATTTGTTGAAGGATGGTGGGAAGAATGTTCTAGAAAAACTAGCCACCCTGTATACGCAATGCCTCATGGCCTCGAGCGTACCGGAATCTTGGAAGAACGCTAACATAATGCTAATCCATAAGAAAGGGGACGCCAAAGACTTGAAAAATTATAGACCGATCAGTTTACTGTCCGTTACCTACAAAGTATTTACTAAGGTAATCGCAAATAGAATCAGGGACACCTTAGACTTCTGTCAACCAAAGGCTAGGCAGGATTCCGTAAAGGCTACTCAATTATACACTATATTCACACTATCAATCAGGTGATAGAGAAATGTGCGGAATATAACCAACCCTTATATATAGCGTTCACTGATTACGAGAAAGCGTTTGATTCCGTCGAAACCTCAGCAGTCATGGAGGCATTACGGAATCAGGGTGTAGACGAACCGTATGTAAAAATACTGAAATATTATAGCGGCTCCGCAGCCACCGTATACTCCATAAAAAAAGCAACAAAATCCCAATAAAGAAAGGCGTCAGGCAGGGAGATACGATCTATCCAATGCTATTCACACCGCGTTTACAGGAGGTATTCAGAGACCTGGATTGGGAAAATTTGAGGAAAAAAAGTTAATGGAAAATACCTTAGTAACTTACGATTCGTTGATGATATTGCCTTGCTTAGTAACTCAGGGGACCAATTGTAATGCATGCTCACTGACCTGGAGAGGCAAAGCAGAAGGGTGCGTCTAAAAATTAATCTGCAGACAACTAAAGTAATGTTTAACAGTCTCGGAAGAGAACCACTGTTTACGATAGGTAGCGAGGCACTGGAAGTGGTAAGGGGATACATCTACTTAGGGCAGGTAGTGACCGCGGATCCGGATCATGAGACGGAAATAATCAGAAGAATAAGAATGGGCTGGGGTGCGTTTGGCAAGCATTCTCAGAACATGAACAGCAGGTTGCCATTATCCATCAAGAGAAAAGTATATAACAGCTGTGTCTTACCAGTACTCACCTACGGGGCAGAAACCTGGAGGCTTACGAAAAGGGTTCTACTTAAGTTGAGGACGACGCAACGAACTATGGAAAGAAGAATGATAGGTGTAACATTAAGGGATAAGAAAGAGCAGATTGGGTGAGGGAACAAACGCGAGTTAATGATATCTTAGTTGAAGTCAAGAAAACGAAATGGGGGGGAAGCAATGGGCAGCACATGTAATGAAGAGGGAAGATAACCGATGGTCATTAAGGGTTACGGACTGGATTCCATGGGAAGGGAAGCGTAGCAGGGGCCGGCAGAAAGTTAGGTGGGCAGATGAGATTAAGAAGTTTGCAGAGACAACATGGCCACAGTTAGTACATGACCGGGGTAGTTCGAGAAGTATGGGAGAGGCCTTGGCCCTGCAGTGGGCGTAACCATGATGCTGATGATGATGATGAAAAGCGGTCACCCGAGAAAGATAAACGGGTACACGTGTCAGTATTGAAACTGTTCGCTCAGTGACCATCGTGTTGTGAACACTTTGGATGAAAATTACTTGAGCACCGTTTCTACATACAACAAAGAAAAATGGAACAGAGACGGCGGACTATCTTTAAGAATATAATTTTCATTGGGGCTGATAATCATTACAAGCTCCTTGTCGAGGCGATACTAGAACAAAGAAGCAGCACTAAGTCTAGTTTCGTTCACATGTCTGAACGCGGGTCATCATTAAGCACACAGTCACGGTGCACGCGGTCTATCCATCGTGGAACGCACTTTCAAAGTTTCTACAAACGTTTCTGCAATACGGCGGCTAGTGACTCCTCCATCAGACAATACACTACAAGGAAGTTCGGAACTTAACCCATTTCTTTGATTTAGCTAAAACAAACAATTTATTCTCATTATTATTTATTATGAACAACTACTCCTCCATTAGACAAACAATGCATAGCAAGGATACGCCGACTCAAACAAATACACAAACAAACGAGATAGAATAATAAGAAAAATTCAAAGTCTGTACGCGCTATCGCATAGTTCACATAAATCTCTCTTTAGGCCATTCTACGTCACAAACACATAATGTGCACAGCAAGTAATTTCGATTAAGATTACCGAGCATTCACTTGTATTTCAAGCCAGCACAGCGTACAATACAATATATACAAGGTTACATGTACCACAGGTTGTGACAAGATCAGTGGACACTTCGCAGGAATCTCTAACTGCCGCACAGTGATATTTTCGCAGCAAGCAGGCTAGAGTGCGTTAGCTCAGGCCGGCCTCTCTGCCTTCATTCAAATAAATTATCTCTCTATTTATCCCCAACAAATGCCGTAATTCATGCAGAGCATGTTATATCGATCTAGCAATCGTCCGCAATTCATGACTCTTCCAAATATTCTTTTAAGGTGCTGACTGCATGTTTTTTGCAGTTCTGGATGCACGTTTTTACTGCACATTGACTACCAGCTTGAGTGCTTATGAGTTTTAATGCCAAAGCATTAAATGGCTCATGAGGCGGAAATACGGCGTTGGCGACGTGACCGCACGATGATACAAAAAGGCTACGAACCTTGAACTTTCGTGTCAATTAAGCCTACGAATAAAATGAAGTCGCAGCGCTGGATTGACACGGACGTGGAAGACGGCAGGACGTGCGTCATGTCCCTGTCCATCCAGCGCTGTGACTTCGATTGACGCAGCGAACCAACCTGCCCAAAAATCTGCAAGCCTACGAACCCTCAGCCTGTGGCGGGTGTCGAACCCTACGGCCTTTGGTGTTAATTAAGACACATTTATTTACACTAAACTTAATTAGGTCACTCCAACCCACGACCTCTGGCGTTAATTAAATGTAATTTAGCGAAGGCACAGGTAATTAAGACACTCGTACCCACGAGCATTGGTGTTGATTGGGGCACAGTGAATAAGATAGAGTTTATTAAGGCACTTGAACCCACGACCTTTAGTTGGAGTCGAAGTCACGACTTCTGGTGTTAATTCGAAGTTAACGAAGGCACAGTTATTAAGGCACTCGAACCGCCTACCTTTGGTGTTGATTAGGGCGAAGTTTTTTAGGACACGCTTAATTAAGAAATGGTTAATTAAGACACTCAACCCACACGTACACTTTTCTTGTAGTCGAAGCCACGACCTTGGTGCTAATTAACCCTATGTTAACGAAGGCGCAGTAGTTAAAATATAGATAAGTAAGACACTCGAACCCACGACGTTCGGCGTTTAGGCGAAGATAATTAAGGCACAGTGAATTATATATATATAAAAAAAACCGTGTGTTGAGAAAATTGCACAAACAGGTCTGGAGTGCGGCCTGATCCCGGTGACCAGAACCGGTAACGCACTCTCTCACCAGAGCAGGATTGGCCACCCTGGTGCAGTACATGGCCACAACCTCCTATATGAATACAGGTTTAACAGTCTCGGAAGAGAACAGCAGTTTACGATAGGTAGCGAAGCACTGGAAGTGGTAAGGGAATACATCTACTTAGGGCAGGTAGTGACCACGGATCCGGATCATGAGACTGAAATAACCAGAAGAATAAGAATGGGCTGGGGTGCGTTTGGCAGGCATTCTCAAATAATGAACAGCAGGTTGCCACTATCCCTCAAAAGGAAAGTGTATAACAGCTGTGTGTTACCAGTACTCACATATGGGGCAGAAACCTGGAGGCTTACGAAAAGGGTTCTGCTGAAATTGAGGACGACGCAACGAGCTATGGAAAGAAGAATGATGGGGAGGGAAGATAACCGATGGTCACTAAGGGTTACGGACTGGATTCCAAGGGAAGGGATGCGTAGCAGGGGGCGGCAGAAAGTTAGGTGGGCGGATGACATTAAGACGTTTGCAGGGACAACTTGGCCACAATTAGTACATGACCGGGGTAGTTGGAGAAGTATGGGAGAGGCCTTTGCCCTGCAGTGGGCGTAACTAGGATGATGATGATGATGATGATGATGATGATGATGATGATGATGAATTAAGATAGATTTAAGGCACTCCAACCGATTATCTTTGTTAGCAATCAAACCCTCGACCTTTGGGGGAAGTCGAACCCACAAATTTGCGTTGCGGCATGTCTAAGCATCGCGCGATGGTAGCAATGCTTTCGCATTCATCCACGTAGGGATAATAAGTGCCCCTTCATTTTTTTTTATCTACTGCACTTGTGGGCGCAGGCTGCTGCTCGAGATGTCAGACTTAGTATTGTTCACGAGTACACGCTGTCTGCTTGGCATGCGGATGTCTCGGAAACTCTGCGACCTTATTATACACATCACTTTGAGCTCTCATATTGTGCAGGACTATGTCACATCGCGCACAAGAATAATTGTACGGGATAAATTGAGGTCATCGGTACTGACCTTGGTACGTAGGGATCAACCCGGCACCAGCAGAATGAAAATTGTGGAGGACGCTTGAGCTTCGCCTTTAAGAGTGGAACGCGATAGCATTCGAAGATCCCTGACTGCCTGTCACGCTTCTCGGCAACCACAGCTTTGCTTTTTTTTATTGCGATAGGAATTATATGGACGTTCCACGCGCATTTCCGCCGTCGGTGTCGCCGTCGCCGTGAGGTTCCGTATAAAGTCTAAGGGCGACAATACCGTCGCCATGCGCTCTACGCTGTATGTGCGAATGAAGGCGTGCAAGGGGAGCACGCCTCACATCCGACATAATCGCGGATCACTCTCATCCACGCGAAAGTGACGAGAGCGGGCTTGAAGCGCGCTTTCTCCAGTCGTGCGCGAGGCACCCAATGTTGCGAGGCACTGAGGGGAGGGCAGAGAGAGGGAGGGGGCGGTGTTCTACAGCGCCTGCAACTGTGCATTTGGCGGTTGCGCGCGGTCGCCCGGCCGTACTGGGGGCGTGCTCCTCCACTGGAAAAGCTCGCGCCCATGTCGGCGTGACGTAGCATGACGGATCATGTGGACGCAGCGGCCGCGCGGGCTGAAAACGAAAGTTTAAATTCTAACCTGCGCGGCGGTTCTGATTAAGTTGTGAGGCTTTCCCACCTTGGGTGTCTTCTTGACAACATTTGAAAGCACTATACTAGGTAGTGGCTGTCTTTGGAGGCGTGCAGCATGGTAGGCTACTGCTCAGTGCCGCAGTGCCGGGCGTACACAACGGAGCCCGGTATGAGCCTTATTCGCACGTAGCCCCAGGACAAGAAGCTGCGTGAAGCTTGGCTCGCAAAACTTAGAACCGGCAGACCGCCATCGGCTACAACTTAGGTGTGCAGCAAACACAGGCGAAACACAGACTTGTGCTACGGCGCCGGCCTGCGATGTTCGGCGAGTAGCAGAAAACGCGCACTGAGACGCTCGCCCAAGCCCCCTGCCCGGCTAATGCCATGACGGTTTGGTCTACGAACTGGTTGATACTAGATACTGGCAAGTTCAAGGCATGGCAAATGGTCATGTTTGTGTTATGAATTAACGCACTGAATTACGAAAAAGAAGGAGCGCAAAATCGCCCGCTGACTGCATACAGTGCGGCGCAACTGTAGAAGTAATGTTGAAACGTCGAACAATTTAGAAGAAAAAAAATTGAATCGTCGCGACGGCACATCACAGTTGCCGTAGGCATCCAAGTCTCTGTAATGAAATTATTTTTGAACAGCTCTGATAGCGCCCAAGCGACAATGGTGGCTTGTGTACTGTTAAATGCTCATATTCTGCGGCCTAAAGCTCACGGCACGGTGCGAAAACGCGCACGCAGCGAAAGCGAAACATTGTGCGCGGACATGCATGCAGACGCGCAGTCGGTCGCTGCGAACCTGTGCGATCGCTGCATTGAGGCTTCATTATGGTACGCTTCATTTAGTTATACCGACACTATAAGAACATATTTCCCATAGTTTGCTCTCAGCATTTGCCTACACTTCACGTAAGAAGCCAGTTCGGGAGACTCCATCGCGGCGACCGCATGCAGTGCGCGTTCACTGTACGTATTCGCTAAAGCGATATAGTCTGTAAACGATTCTGTGCTTTCAGTTTGCCCAAGATTATTATTTCTGCAGTAAAAGAAAACGTCCTTGTTTTGCGAGTACTTACAGATATGTACAGGTTGGCTGCCGCGTGGTGTTATTATCGAACGCCGTAAGCCAAACCTGCGAGGAGTGCACTGCGAAGTCCCTCATACGGATGGCGACTTCGTAAGTCCTCACGACCAATATTGAGAGCGATCTGCGTCGAGGGCAGAGTCTAGGTACGTCGGCGGCTCGTAGCTTTGTGCGTGATGCGTGTTCTCAGCGCTGTCACTTTTTTTTGAAGCGACAGACATCAGGAATTTTACTTCGCTCGCTGCTGCTGCCACGTTTCCTCACGCCGTCGTTTTGACAGCGAGTTTCCGCGGTTGTGGAGTCAGATGCGTTCAAGTTTGCTTGTGCGCGCGTGACAGCATGTTTCTTAATTCAGTTAGTGTGCCTATGTTTACAAGTTCACACGGCCGATAAAACTACAGTCCTTACTTCGTATAACTGTCCACTAGTTTGCTATAGCAATCGATGCTTCGCCTTTCGGGCGAAACTGCGACTTCTTTTTTAACCACCTTCGCGCGGAAGCGCGGAGGCGAGCGTCATCTGGATGGTGTTGTTGCAAGGCACTGAGAGCGGCGCGCCAGTCTACGAATGGTATAAACGCTGGAAAAGGGGTATGCGTTTAAGCTTCCGCGTGACGGAACTATGTTTTCTCGTAAATTCAAATTACAATCCGACGCTATCATGTCTGTAAGTTGCGTTTAGGCCGTATTTTACTATTTTTCTGATGTACTTTAGTTTGAAAAATTCGATTAGTTCAGTAACGCCTCTGCGCTACGCGGATGGCCTGCGCGGTTGTGGTTTGGAATGATGTTTCGCGAAACGATGTTGGACGCAAGACGCCCGATTTTTTTTTAATGCACGGGGCCATTTTGTCTGCTGGCCCGGGCTGGACAAGCTATGGAGGAGTACATAAGACACTGCAAGGCGTGCCAGCTCGCCCACACGGCAGTTCAGCCGACGCCCTTGCATCCCTGGCCATATCCTGTGACGTTCCGGCAGAGAATTCATGTTGACTTTGCGAGGAAAACCCGCCACAACTTTGTTTAATTGGTTGACGCCTACTTCAAATTGGTTGGCCCTTGGGTAATGTCGTCCGCTACGGCATCGCAAACAATACGCAAGCTTTGCAACGTTTCTGTTTCTTTTTCTGCGTACGGTTTTCCGGAAGAAATTGTTAGTGATAACGGCCGGGCGCAGTTCATCTCACAAGAATTTGCTGACTTTATAACATAAAGCGCACAATAACGCCGCCCTATCACTAAATTTCTAAGGACACAAGTGTAAACCACCAAACAGGCGAAAACGGACGAAAGAAAATCTCTGCAGGAAGGAATAGATGGTTTCGTACTCACCAGCGTTTAGCCGCCACTGCGCGTCCCTCTATCGCGTGCGGGCCGCGCATGAGCCGCCGATAGCGGAACAGCACGGCGGCGACGGCGTGAATGCGCCTCCAGCGTCCTTAGGTGTTTGTTGCCATATCAATAAAAAACAAATGTCTGGCGCTATTGCATACCAGTGCAAATAACTGCTCATAGGTCATCGGTAAGAGAGTGGCAAAGCTCAGTGAACCCGGTAAAAGAAAATCTCCATAAACTTTTCTAAATCTATTTGGAACCCGTGCAAGTAGCGCCGAACAGATGGTTTGGTATCAACCTAGAGGATGAGGCTTGGAAGAATAGAGTGCTTTGCAACATGGTTCATACTATACACTATTATGCTGAGATCAGGCAAAAATTAAAGCACTGCAGTACAAGTAAATGTAAACTTTT